>NC_091461.1:95322204-95649704 GCF_027789765.1 Dendropsophus ebraccatus
TCCAGACACCTGTACAGTGATTGCGGTGGGGTTGAATGATGGGTAAAAAGTTTAAAAGAAAAAAACAATCTAAACACTCTGGGGAGTATCTGATCTAATAAAAAGAAGGTTTTATTTCCCTGGAGTTTCTCCCACCCCTGCCCCCTCCTCCCACACCTCCCAAAAGCTAACCCCCGCCCTGGTGATAGGAGGAAGAGCCAGGCACATTGTTAGAATGTCACTGAGAGTTTGTAGCCTAGTTTTCCCAGGGAGGATCACCCTCGCTCAGTGTGTGCACTGAGACAGCCATTGTTTGGATGTGGCGGCTCGGGGATCTCATTGGGTCGGACTAGCTTGGACTCTCTGGCTTTTCTGCATTCCTCCATGTGAAGCTGTTCTCAGCCAGGAAGGCAAATAGGGGCAGGAAACTATTGTGAGTCTCCGCTCAATGTCCTGCAATGTGATCCCGGGATGAAATGCAGTTCACAGGTAGGAGGCCAGCTTTTACAAGTTTTACTATGCCCGTAAACCGTATTCTATACTACACAGCTCGGGGAAGTTTGGCTTCATTTTCATGTAACTTTTAGTAATGTGATCAGCATGGGTTGTACTTGTAGTATTGTACTACTTATCTGGTGGGCTTAGTGTTTTAGGTTTTCCCCCCCCTCTAAGTTTCATGGGGTTACATGTGTTTTGTGATAAATTCATAGACGACCAGCTCAATAGTCCAATATTGTCTCATTTCATAGTCTGAAAGCATTATATGAAATAACATCCTGAACAGTGGTTGGGGTAGGGGGGGTGTCATTGTTTCTAGACTACAATTCCGAGCATAAAGGCTGTTTGGGCATGCTGGAATTTGTAGTTTTTCTACAGGTTGATTTGGTAACATTTCCGCATCACCTATAAACAAGTTTGATACATTTTGGGTTTCTATCAGTTTGAGCTCAGTACGCAACAATCTTTATTAATGTTTGTGGCCACTTTTAAATCCCTTAAGACTTCTTTGGTCTTCTGATTGGCTGGCAGATCTAATAGCAGTAACATGTGAAGGCTCTTTTAATGCTGGATTGAGTATGGAGGAGGGGGGGGCTATATTCACATGGTGTCCGAGCTATACGTCAGAGATCACACATCGATATATAACACAGATTGCTGCCAGTGGGACGATTATCGCTCAAATGCGATTGTTATTCCGGAAATTCGAACGATAATCGTTCTGTGTAAATGCAACATTAAGGCCCCATAAATATATAAGACACGTGTCAGCTGAACTTGTCAATTACAGCAGGGTCGGCTGACCACCTGATGGGGGCTTCCCACACTCCAATCAGAGCATGCACATGTTCCTGTGTTTAGGATGGATGGTAATTCACAGTAAGGGCGGGTTCACACTACGGAATTCTCGCGGACAATGTCCGCGGAATTTCGTCAGCTGTCCGCCCGCACATCTGGACGCCTTTCCGCCAGCCCCATAGACACCATTCTATGGGCCGGCGTATTCCGCTATACGCTGAAAGAAGTGTCATGTCACTTCTTTTAGCAGATCGCGGAATACGCCGTCCCATAGAATGGTGTCTATGGAGCCTGCGGAAAAGCGCGTGCCCGTGCGGGTGGACAGCCGACGAAATTCCGCGGACATTGTCCGCGAGAATTCCGTAGTGTGAATCCGCCCTAAGGGTACAAACACACACAGCAGATACGCAGCAGATTTGATGGTGCAGATTTGATGCTGTGTTCAGTTATTTAGATCTAATCTGCTGCGTATCTGTTGCCTATCGCAGCAGTAAATACGCTGCGTATACTGTGTGTGTGTTTATACCCTAAGGGTACAAACACACACGGCATATACGCTGCGTATTTACTGCTGCGATACGCAGCAGATACGCAGCAGATTAGATCTAAATAACTGAACACAGTATCAAATCTGCTGCGTATCTGCTGTGTGTGTTTGTACCCTAAGGGTACAAACCCACACACCGTATACATAGCAGATATGCAGCAAATACGCAGCAGATTTGTTGGTACAGATTTGATGCTGTGTTCAGTTATTTAGATATAATCTGCTGCGTTTTTGCTGCGTATCGCAGCAGTAAGGGTATAAACCCACACACCGTATAAGCAGCGTATTTACTGCAGCGAATACGCAGCAAACACAAAGCAAACACGCAGCAGATACGCAGCAGAATAGATCTAAATAACTGAACACAGCAGCAAATCTGTACCAACAAATCTGCTGCGTATTTGTTGCGTATCTGCTGTGTATACGGTGTGTGGGTTTATACCCTTAGGGTACAAACACACACGGCTTATACGCTGCGTATTTACTGCTGCGATACGCAGCAGATACGCAGCAGATTAGATCTTAATAACTGAACACAGTATCAAATCTGCTGCGTATCTGCTGCGTATCAGCAGATTTGCAGCAGATTTGATGCTGTGTTATTTAGATCTAATCTGCTGCGTATTTGCTGCGTATCGCAGCAGTAAATACGCAGCGTATATGCCGTGTGTGTTTGTACCCTTAGGGTATACATTGTTCGATTGGGCGAATTATCGCTCCGTGTAAACGCAGCATCAGACTGCTTTGGGTCTGGACAACCTAACTCCAACCAATCAAAACTTTTGACAAAGTTTTTTAAAGTGACAGTGCCTATTTAAAGCTAGTGGTGATTATATTAAGACAGTAATACATATACATAGTATTGAACATAAAATTGTCCTTTAGTATTCAGTGCTGACTAGCAAGTTTTAGCGGTATCTTTGCTATGACCCATCTATACCATTACTGCTTAAATGATGAAGGTTTTGAAAATCAGTTCAGAAAACTGCAGCAACTCCTAAAAAGAAACACTGAGGTTAATGTAGTGTTCTATGGGGTCCAGGTAATGCACCTGTTACAGCTAGAAGCCATAGGCCTCAGAGTTTCCCTGCATTGCACCATTTGAGGATTAGTCATGGTTACTCACCATAGTAAATCTATACAGATCGAGGAAATAGATGAATAATATTTACCCTTACAAGTCGTCATGGGCCGTCATAGTGTGCGACTGACGGGACTCTGAACATATACGAGGGAATACTAGTTCAGTTCATCATCATTGTGTTTCTAGGTCACAGAACAATAATTCCGGAGATATATGTGGAATTCTTGTTGTATAACTGATCTACTTTATTGCAATGTCTGTGTTATCCTTGTGTAATAATGTCCATTGCTTGTCACCTGCTAGAGCTCATAAAAGGCTCAGAGCTTTTCCAGTTTAAAGAGAATACAGTATTTTATACAGTAAAACATCACTATATTGCTGCTTAAAGGAACACTATAGGTAAAACCGACACACTTATGGTTAGTGCTGAGCCTGAAGGGGTAGAGCTTGGCACAGGGAGATGGTCTTCAGTTTCCCGAGTGCCATCATACATAACAGCATGCCGGGCGGGTAGGATGCCAGTGAGGTCCATGCACTGGTGGTTGTCTCCACCACACTAGTGCCCGGGGTGCAGTATCATCTCTCCACACTTGATGTCAGATTAGGTGGAACATAATATCTGAACAACCATGTGCAATACCAGGCACAGCCCATAGACAGATGTGGCAGAAAGCAGACCCTTTTTTTTGCTAATCCTGATCAACCCCTTTAACTAGGCTTTCAAGTCTCAAGAAGTATTAATTGACAACTCTATTTGTCACCCAGGTATTCCAGAAATGTATAACTAGGAGTCAGCCGAGTGGAACTTCAGATGACATCACAGCTTAGGATGATTCAGGGACTTGGTGGGATTCTTGCATGAATTGTCCTTCGAATTTAGCTGACATCATAATTAAAGGCGCTTCTACATGGCTGATTATTGAACATTCCTCCCAATCTACTGGTGTAGAACGGTGAGCGATCAGCCGAAAAAGCCAACAAATACTGGATTGTTGGCTGATTGGATCTTTTTTTTTTTTTTCTTCATACCTATGAGTACGTCAAGCAATAAGCTTCAATACAGTTTGATGAATAGTAAAATAGTCTAACAACCATCCATTGTGACCCGCTGCCCCTCGAAGGGTAGTCAGCGTCCTGGGATGCCAGCATTGTTATTGCCTATGCTTCTAGTTCCTGACTCATGGAGCCTGGTTGGGGAATGGGGGCCAGGTAAGAAAGTAATGAGAGGATAAGGCCGCTACGTGCAATAATTTCAGGGAAAATCTAGAAGTCAGACATTAAGGGGGATTGTGCTGTAATCTGTGTAATTGAGGTGTTTGAAATTGGGCGATCGCCCTAAGCTTCTAATACACTGACGGCTGCTACTCAAAGAGCTTTTTCTTCTTGCTGCGTAATGTGTTCACCGTCCACTTCTCATCATAGCTGATCCCTGGACCTTGTATAAGAACCTGCTGTAGGATTACTCTGCGGAACGCGGTCAATTAGTCGGTTTCCTGGATCTCTGCTCTCATCAGGCTTCCCGTCTGCAACCATGGGAATAAGCCGAAGCGCGTCCTGTAAAAGATGCTTATTATCTGGAACACGGAGTCCATGAGGCCGGCATGCTGCGCGTAACATGGCGGTGTAAAGCAGAACGTATGTGCATATCTCACATTCCCAATCAGTGCCTCAGGCGCACCTATGTGTCACACATATAAATTGGATTTATCACTTGGAAAAGGTATTTATTAAGGCTGATGGTGGTTACTAGGATTATATCAGAATTTTAAGAGCTGTTGTTTTATCCGCAATCCAGTTGTATGGATGCTGAAATGTTTTGGAGCCGTCGTGTGATGTTTGCATTCATGACCCCGGCTTCCATCACTCACTATGGAATTTCCTATGGAACTTGGCACCATAGCGCAACTATTCAATAGAGATTTTTCCCACGGTCAGTGTTTTGTGGTGTGACTTCTTTTGGACTTATTCACACAGCAATAATTCAGTCCGTATTTGTAGAGCAAAATCAGGATAAAAATAATGTCAAAGTGACCTTATAGCTCGTCGTCCTCGCGTGTTACTGTAAAGAAAGGGTCTCTACACTGCGGCTCTCCAGCTGTTGCAAAACCACAATTCCCATCATGCTCGGACAGCTAAAGCTTTGGATTTGGCTGTCCAGGCATGATGGGAAATGTAGTATTGCAACAGCTAGAGGGCCTCAGTTTGGAGACCCGTGCTGTAGAGTATCTACTGTATGTACAAAGCCGGACAGATCCTAGAAGACTAGTAAGGCTACACTCTCATGATCCGATACACTTAGAGCCCATTGGTTTCTATTAGGCTGTTCACACTGTCCGTAGTTTTACAGAGCTGCAAAAATTACTGACAAGCTCCAGTACAGACCGTTATTGCGGCACAGATTGTCTCATAGAAGTCTATGGGAGTGTCCGGAATTTTTGCGGAAGAACAGTCTGTAACGTCCACAAATCCATAAAAAAATACGGTAATCTTTTTAAACCATTCCTCCTTATTTATATATCACCTTCCCCTTCTTTGCTGATCCACAAAAAATAAGGATTATGGATGCAGTATGGATAAATTTGGATTACAGATAATTGCAGACATCGTATACGGTCCTGAAGAACTACTGACCATGTCAATGTAACCTAATCCATAAACTATAAAATTTGCTGATGCTGCATAACTTTTGGGTGTTTTTCCCCATCGCTGTTGGTATTGTAATATAGGAGGGTTGGAGCGGTCTGTCTGGTCTCCTACAGTATAAAAGTTCTATTTTACATGTACCCACATATATACTGTTCTTATCTTTGGTCACGTGAAAAGTTTTTCAAACCCAGCTTTAGCTTTTTTTTTTTTTTTTTTTTTTTAGTTATTTTTGGCCATAGTTTGTAGTGACCAGGCTGATGTTTATGTGACCTTTCCTATAGACGTGTCATGTCACCCTCTCTGGGGCTGTAAATGTGACACAGCGATGGCAAGCCAGTCACTTTGTGTCCCCTGCGGTGTTTTCAGTTGCAGGCCAGGACATAATCCAGCATTCGGATAACATTGCTGTCAGTCATCATATCCTTTTCTCAGCGGCAGGGTTACCTGTCTGGGTAGATGTCAAGAGATTAGCAGGATTCCTTTCATGTAAAGAAAAAAAAAACGTAAAGCATCTTTTGTTCACATCCAGTCCATTACTTTCGGTTGAGCCTTAGGCTTGGTTCACACTAGCGTAGACCCATTGTTTGGTCTGATGACCTGAACTGCTGTCAGATTTGGTTATATGGCGGGAGATTTGGGGTAGGACACAAAAATTTGTCTGTATTACAATAGTGTAAACCAAGCCTAAAATCGGCCATAGACGTTCCAAGCTGTTGGCTTATAGACTATAGTTAGGGATAAGCAAACTGGGCAGAGGTTTGGGTTTGTACGATCTCGAACCATCTGCATTTGACTCCCACTGTCTTCCTGTTCTGTGCAGGAGGTGACAACAGCCAGAGTCCTGCCTGGAAAACTTATACAGCCTGTGACCTTGGCTGTATTCAGTTTTTCCAGACGAGATGCAGGCTGTCTCCACCTTCCCCACGGAACAGGAAGACAGTGGGAGTCAAATGCCGATGGTTCAGGTTTGTACAAACCCAAATCTCGGTCCGCTTCGCTCATCTCTAACTGTAATCCTAAGGCCTTGTGCACACAGTCCCTATCACTCCATATTGCATTGTAGTAGACTTTCCTTGTGCCTCTGTATATTTACAGAGACATAGGGCTTCTTGTGTAGAAGTCTTTCTATAATACAACATCTGATGGATCTTCCACATCATTTTTTTTTTATTTAAATTTATATTCAATCTAACTCTGTGTGAAAATAAAATGGCATACTTACCTAACTTGGTCCCCCAGCACTCCCCCTGTGATATCTTCTAGCTTCCTGGTCATCACGCGTCTCCCAACTTCTGAGATGGACTTGTTTCAGCAATGATGACCCACTCAGCCAACCACTTGCTGCAGAGGTGTCAGTGATTGTTTGAGTGGACAGCCACTGCAAAGTTAGCCTCAGACGTAGGAAGAAGAGTAGTGGGTGAGGGGACTAAGGAAGGTGAGTATGCTTGTTTTATTTTTATACCAACCCTAATGGAATACTCATTTAATGCAATCACGTAAAGGGGTCATCCAGTGTTTTGTTTTTGTTTTGTTTTTTCGTTCAAATCAACTGGTACCAGAGATTTGTAATTTACTTATATTTAAAAATCTCCAGTTTTCCAGTACTTATCACCTGCTTTATGTCCTGCGGGAGTTGTATACACTGTATACTGTACATGCAAATAATATCACCCTATAAATTCTACTCATACATAATATCTCATAATATCTCTACAAAATAATCCTGTGATATGTTATACTTATAAAACCACTTAAAATATTTGCACACATATGAACATAAACAATACATACTATCACACATTACTCATCACCACATCCATCACACACACACAACACCCAGGAGCTGAAGCAAAGCTACATTACCAAGGCCTTCTGGTTCTCTGGCAGTCGGCTCCTCTTCGGCCACCTTGTGATGTGCATTGATTTTGTGTTGTTTTTTCCCCACTAGTTGGGAATGTTCTTAAAGTGCAGATAAAACCATTTGTTCCTATTTTGGGAAGTTAATATAAATAGGTCTTTGTTCCGACCCCGTGCCCTGTGAAATGGCAATTCAGAAGAATATGGTCACACATAAAATCAATGCGAGTCTTATTTGGAAGGTAAATCATGACATTAGAAAAATCGATAAAGAAAACATCTCGAACCTGAGCCGATTCCTTTGGTATGACAGCCCTATGAAAGCAGCAGATTTTTTCATTTATTATTTTTATTTATTTATTTTTTGCATTGGCTTTTTCTTGGACCTGTGGCTAGTTTATATGGTATATTTATATACTGTAAAGCAGAGGGTTCACTTCAGTTTTTTGTTTCTTGCTAATATACAGTAGATTTCTTCTGGCTATTGTCTATATGCATCTTTGGGTTTACCAACTCATATTATAGGGCTATGTTATATGGGCCCAGTATATGAATCTAGTCATGAATCACATAAATGGAGTTTATAATAACCCATGTACGTTCTACTGGAGCAACCACATTTATATGGATGAAATGGATGCAAAAATGTCTGCCCCATATCTTGCAGGTGTGAACATGCCCGTAAACACCATCTAATGAGAATTGCAGATGTGGGTGACACAGGGGTGACACAGCTTGGTATATTGTCCTAAAATATGGCTGGAAAGAGGAAGAAATTATAAGACGTCTGTATTCCACATCCCAGCAATGGTCCCGCACTGGATGAAATAGATACATAGGTAAATAGGAAATGTTTATTCTCTATGTAGTCCAGAGAAGCCAGTTGGAAGGTAACTTTCCTATCTTTCCGTGTCCTGGGCTTCTCGCCAGCAGCAGAGAGAGAGAAATATATAGTGCAAATGGATGAAAGGAACATTCTAGACTGTCAGCACTTACTGGTTTATACAGATCTGCGAGACACACAGGAAGGAATGTACAGGAGGCCGGTATTTTATAGAAAGCACCTTGGAGTAAGATGCAACAAATTTAATAAAAGGTAAAAAACAAACCTATATGCCACAAGTGAGATCTGACTGCCAACGGTTGCACCAGTCTCTTTTGTAAACTATAGGAAGTCACAGGAGGCCACGCCCCTCAAAGAACCCCTCCTACTTTTTAAAAAAAATTAGCAGAAGCGACAAACTGCCAAAAAGTCAAACTGAGGCTTGTGCAGAAATGTCCCGATCACTTTCATTTATAGCGCTCCTGTCATTGAGAAAACGTTTGAATTTCTGCGGAGACACATCGAAAAGTTTTGATTAATCAAAGTGCTTTCTGCCTTTTCCATCTCAAGCCTAATGGCCCTATTACACGGAACGATTATCGTTTAAAAATTTGCGATTGAAATGAAAGATAATCTGTCCGTGTAATAACACCCAGCGATGAAACAACAACAAGAAAAATCGTTCATTTTCGTCTTTCAACATGTTGAAAAATTATCGTTGGTAGTTTGCCGACCGTTCGCATGTAAAACATGTCCTGAGGAACGATCAGTGACCATATAATGATGTAAAAACAATCGTTCATAACAGTAATCATTGAATGTAATAACCTCATAATCATTCACTAAAAAAATCGCTAGTTATAACGATTGTTATAGTGAATCTTTGAACGATAATCGCTACGTGTTAAACGGCCTTTAGGGTCCCATTACGCAGTCTGATCACAAAGTGTAAACGAGCGGCGATCTGCTAGAACGGCGCTCTTTTACTGTGCTATTACACTGTCCGACTATTTGGCAGTAACGGCTGCACGGACATAGTTAGGGATGTCCATGCAGCCCTAGCCTTTAGTGTAAAATAATAAAGTATTTACTTACCTTACCACATTCCCCTGTGTCCTCGGGCCTCTGCAGCTCTGCCTTCTGTTCCAGTCTCTGCACTGCCGCTCAGCCAATCCGGGACAGGACAGTGGTCAGTGATTGCTAGAGCGGCGTGTCAGTGCAGAGGATGAAACAAAAGGCAGAGCTGCAGAAACCGGGGAAAGTCCGAGGACACCAGGGAACATGGTAAGGTAAGTATATACTTTATAAATTTAAACTACAATCATTAGCTGGCGGCCGCACATCACTATTACACGTAGCTATGCACACCCGACAGCCCAAATTGGCCCGATTATCCCTCCGTGTGATAGGGCCCTTGGCCTCCATAGACTTATAATGGAAGTCACAGGTAGTAAAGTACAAAGTGTGGTATTGCAACTCAGTTCCTATGAGTTTAAATAAATAAGGCAATATTCACACGTCTGTAATATACGGTCAGAGGTCCCCGCATCATTATTCATTATTAATGCAGTCCGCTCCAAAACTGCACGGACTGTATATTACGGACATGGGAATAGGACCTTATTCAGGATTAGAGAACCATAGCTTGTTACTTCCAAAAACAGCGCCTGCCCCCAGTTTGGTTGTGGTATTGCAGCTCAGTTCCATTGAGTTGTAATACTGTGCACATCCTGTACAAAAGTGTGGCACTGTTTTATATATGTAGGACAGCAGCAATGTATTTCTAAATCTAGAAAAGCTCTGTACATTAACGTCTAATCTAGTGTGACATACAGGGAAATCTTAAAAAACAAAAAAGTCCAACAGCACCTTGGAGAAACTCCGAGTACGACCACAAAGTAGATAATTGGGATGCACGCAGGAAGGCTCACAATGCTTGGTATGAGCACTAGCTAACTTCAGAAAAAGGGATTCCCACAGCATCCAAAATGCAAAGTGGTGTGTTTATTCACACATCAGGGTACAAAAGTGCAATGTTTCGGCCTGTTGGCCTTGATGTAAAAAACCAGTGCCGCTTTAGTCTTTGGTCTGCGAAAAACATGCCTTTTGGGCCCCTTTCATTTGCATTGGGATGAGCTGCGATACCACACACAGACACTGGTGGCGCTGTTTTTGGAGATAAATTGCAGCCCCCCCCTCTAATTCCAGTCTACCCATTTAATAAATATAAAGACGTATAAAAGAAATATCATGTATAATAAACCTATAAATGTATAATTTAGTGTTATGTAAGTGGGCTATTATAATTGTGTGGTTGCTTTTCTTATGGTCCTCATTTAGTCACGTTGGGTAAATTGAGGGCTGACTAGAGTTATTAAAGATTTCACATGTGGGCGATGAGTTTTGGGCAGGGTCACTGAACTCTTTAATGGCACTTCACTAACAAAGACACACCTAGTAACTAAGAGCAGGTTTCTTCTATGGGACTGTGTCTAGGATACTACAGATATCCACTTATGTAACCTACCAGAGAAGTGACACTCACGGACAGGTGCACGGAGCCAGGTAGACAGCGCACTTTACTGCTGGTGGCCAATATGTAAAAGATATTCCTTGTGTATTTATGAGATGAGTGCAACCTGAGCACGCCCGATTCCAGGTGTGCAGCTTGTGATTACTGAAGAAGCTGGATGCAGCCTTAGAGCTGCATCCAGCTTCTTCATCGACCGCCAAGCAAATGCTGCACGCTCTGCTTCGGACATGCCATGTGTATGATTTTTGGCTTGCACCATTTCTGTCTGTTGTGAGCATGGTTATGCACTAAGGGCCACATGTATCATCCGGCGAACGGATGATTTTCGGCGGAAAGTGCCGATTTGCGTATTTTTTTATACGCAAATGGCCGATCTGCGAATAAAATATTCGTAAATCGGCACTTTCCGCCGAGTACGGCAGGGGGGCGGAAAGGGGGCGTGTAGTGGGCGGAACGGAGGGCGCGGAGTCAGAGTCCGCGCGATTTACCATCCGTTCCGCCCAAATGTACGCCGAAAACCTACTCCAGTCCTCGTTTGGCTGGCGTAGGTTTTCGGCGGTGCGCACCGGCGCGCGCGCACGGGATTTATATAGAGGCAGTCCGCCTCTACATAAATCCCCGTAGCGCCGGAGCTGCAGGGGCATTTATAAGTCCGGCGTAAAAACCGCCGGACTTAATAAATGCCCCCCTAAGTCTTCTTATAGATGGTTTTAGTGCCTTTTTTTTTTTTTAATCCCACATTTTTTTTTGTGGGGCGTCACAAAGCTATCCAGATTTGCAATTTACTTCCTATCACAAAATATCCAGCACTTATCAGCTGCTGCACTCCCCGGATGAAGCGGTGCACCCCCTCCAGTCCTGTAGGAGGGGGGGGGGGGGCGGAGTTGTATAATTGTATCCATAAAATAATAAAATAAATCATCTGCCTTTTACACATTTTCTTTCTTTTTTAGTTAGCGTACTAGAGTAGTCTAGCTGAGCTCTACGGCCTATAGCAGCGTTCCGCACCAGTGGCTCTCCAGCATCTGCAAAACTACAAGTTGTTATCGCGCCACTGCTGGAGAACATGGGTTGGGGTGCAGTGGTCCACAATAGTGTCTGTCTATGAAGTAAGTCATATCTGGCTATTACATCTAGTAGAATAGTGGTGATTGATAGGACTGGTTTTGAGCCAACAGTTTTTAGCATATCCTGTGACATAATATACAGAAGGCGCATCTCTATCACTTCCTGTACTGATAGCGGAAGCTAATGCTCCTTATCATAGGAGAGCACACCGCCCTATAAAATTCTTCTCTGATGACATACATTTCAAGGGAAATTCCAGTAAAAGAAAACCATCAGATTCTGTAAATACCAGTGATTCCAGGATATACTTATACATATATCACTCGCTGGTCTGACTGCTGTCTCGGTGCTGCAACTTACATAGGGCAGTTCTTAATATGTGTGAACTCCACAGATCAGCAGTCCCATGTAACTACCAGACTACCTTGTGATCTACATACTCTCTTGTTATGTAGTATTGATGGGGAGAAAATATATGAATTATACAGTTTAGGGATTGGAGTGGTCATAGTATATGCCCCCCTATAACAGCCCTATGGTTGTATACTGTCCTCCACATTCCAATTAGGACTTTGGTACCCCCGTCAGTATACAGCAGGTCATACATAGATTGACATCCCCTATATCCTATTATAGCTGCCTAATCCTGTCTGTGAACAGGATTACCCACTCCATCAACCTGTTTGTTTTCTTAACCACCGTCATAAAATCTGATCAATATGACATGGATTATGGCCTCTTAGTCCTCCAATAAACAGCTGCACCATTATACCTTACTATACATTGCCATAGATCCATTGGTATTCGATCTTGTGTCCCTATTATTTGCTTCCATTTTTGAGTAAAAAAATTAAAATAAAACAGCAACGGGAATAGAAGGGGATGCAGCTGCAGAGACAGAGATTATCCCATACTGATTATATTTTTAAAGTGACACTGCTCCTCTTATAGGCAAACCAGACATCGTAGGTATACAGGCTGCAATTTTAGCAATTTATGCTTCAAATTATGTGTGTGTGTGTATGTGTGTGTATATATATATATATATATATATATATATATATATATATATATATATATATATATATATACAGTGGTGCCTTGGATTACGAGCATAATTCATTCTAGGACTATGCTTGTAATCCAAATCCACTCTTAAACCTAAGCAAATTTTCCCATAAGAAATCATGGAAATGCAGACAATTGGTTTCACACCCCAAAAATAAGGATTTATTATTCTGAATAACATGTAAAACAAATGAAACAAACATTCAGAAACAGCAGAATATGTGATATTATAAGTTACTGTACAGTAATGGAGAGGATGAGAAACACAAGGGCTGACAGAGACTGTAGGGAGCATAAAGGAATGAGCAGGGCAGATGTGGGCTCATACATACAGCACTCTCTGTCCAGGGAGAGAGGGGTTACAGCTATGGAGAGATTACCTCCACAGTCCTGTCCCCTGATGTAAGCCCCAGCCTGAAGTGGATCTGCTATGATTTAGAGCAATGCTTCTCAATTCCAGTCCTCATGCCTCACCAACAGGTCATGTTTTGAGGCTTTCCCATACAAAGGACGCCTGTGAGAATACCTGATGCACTTAGTATAATTATATCACCAATACTTAGTAGTGCAATACTAAGAAAATCCTGAAAACATGACCTGTTGGTGAGGCCTGAGGACTGGAATTGAGAAGCGCTGATTTAGCAGATGAGGGAGACTTCCTGGGTCAGAGTACGGTGCTGTAGACCCTGCTATGGAGACCATGCCCCTCCTCCACTCGCCCTCCCACCCAGTACAGGGAGCTCTTAAACCAAAGCAATGCTCTTAAACCAAGTCACTATTTTGAAAAACTGTGAGCTTCTAAACCAAAACGCTCTTAAACCAAGTTACGCTTAAACCAAGGTACCACTGTATGTGTCCAAAAGTAGGGGGGCAGTATGTGTAATAGGGTTATGAATGGGGGAGATTTATCAAACATGGTGTAAAGTGAAACTAGCTCAGTTGCCCCTAGCAACCAATCAGATTCCAAATTCCTTCCATTTTCCAAAGAGTCTGTGAGGAATGAAAGGTGGAATCTAATTGGTTGCTAGGGGCAACTGAGCCAGTTTTACTTTACACAATGTTTGATAAATCTCCCCCTTCATAACCCTATTACACATACTGTCCATATATATATATATATATATATATATATATATATATATATATATATTCTAAAATGTGCAATTAAAAAAAAAAACTATTTCCTTCATGATCCATGGGAAGCCTTAATGGTGGATGTAAAGCAGCCTATCCTTCCTACAGTGGTCACAGCGGCTTTCATCCATGCGAGGTCAGCTCAGGACATCTAACGCCTACAAACGCCGAGATATCTTCATCTTAACACTTGATCATCTTCCAGTGCCGGAGCCGTCAGCTGCTCCTGGGTCGGGGAGTTCAGGTCGTGCCTACTCATTACGGACTCCGCGCAGCGCTCCAGCTTTCCAGTGTGAACATCTTTAATTTGTGCAATGTTCCTCAGCAGCCGCCACATCCAGAACATGATGAAATGTTTTATCCGGCCTTCGCTGGCATTTGATCTCCCGTCTATGGCTTTCCCTTAAATATCTCTTTAGCGTCTCCTCTGTATGGTCCTTTCCCCTCACAGATGGCACCAGGCCTCGGCCCCAGTCCTATATCCTATTCCACAGAATGTAAAATATAGCCCCATCCGCATTTCACTAGCACAGTCAATTTTATGTGACATCGCTTCATGGAAAAAATAGCAATAATAGGCGTAAGCTGGTGGAAATTGTTGTCTGTATTTCATTATTTTCGCACCAATTATAGAAAAAACCCTGCTTCTCTTTCTGCTAACAGCGGCTGCAGGACGATGAATATTTATAACATTGCACTTGCATATAAGAATGAGAGGAGACAAAGCTGGCTGTGTCCTAAATTAAATATAAGACCTCTCCTCCGCAAGATAAAGTAACCCCTTCCTCTCCAGCAGGCTGATCTCTTTAGAGGTCCGAGGATCTGCGTCTTAGTAATGACTGCACACCAGCAGTCCCTAAGATTATGGGACCACCTATATTGACTTGCATTAGTAAGGTTACCAATAACAGCCCCTTTAAAGGGACATTGAATTTACATTGCATGTTCCTGAAACAGATTAGTGGGAATTAGAGGGTGGGGGACCTGTTCCCTTCTGTGTCTAAGGGTACTATTACACCAAGCAATTTTCCGACGATTAACGATAAGCGATCTTAAACGACCGCTAAGGCAAACAACCCGAAATCGTTCGCCCAAGTACACGAAACGATGATCGTTATTTATGATCGTTCCTGCGGTCGGTTAGTCGTCGCTATTGCGTACGTTTCAGCTGTGAATTCTTATTCCACCGAACGATGAGCGAACAATCAAACGATAAAAATAGGTCCGGATCCTATTAAACGATCAACGATTTCTCGTTGGTCGTTTAATCGTTGCCTGCTATTACACGAAATGATTATCGTTCAAATCCGAATGATTTAACGATTTTTCGAACGATAATCGTTCCGTGTAATACCACCCTAAGGGTCCATTTACACAGAAAGATTATCTGATAGATTATCTGCCAAAGATTTGAAGCCAAAGCCAGGAACGGACCATAAACAGAGATCAGGTCATAAAGAAAAGTCTGAGATTTCTCCTCTTTTCAAATCCATTCCTGGCTTTGGCTTCAAATCTTTGGCATATAATCTGTCAGATAATCTTTCTGTGTAAAAGGACCCTAAGGGGTGGGGCTTAGCAGTCCTGCTGCACTCTACAGTTGGGGGGAGGCTCCTGAGTCCTGCTGCTCACTACAGTGGTTGTGGGGGGCGACGCGACTCTTGCTTTACAATTTAGTGAAAAGATGCTCCTGCCGCTTGCTACAGTATGCTGCACACAACAGTGGGGGAGACTCCTGCTGCACACTGCAGGGGTGGGGGGGACATTTCTGCTGCACTCTACAGTGGGGGAGACTCCTGCTACACAATGCAGTGTGTGTGTGTGGGGGGGGGGGCTTCTGCTGCAAACTGCAGTATGGGGAGGCACCTGCTGCACACTGCAGTGTGTGTGTGGGGGGAGGGGGGGCTATTGCTACAATGGGGGGGGGCGTCCTGCCACAAACCGCAGTGGGGGGGTTGGGACTCCTGATGAACACTACAGTGGGGGGAGGCACCTGCTGTACACTACAGTGTGTGTGGGGGGGCCTGTTGCTACAATGGGGGGGGGGGGCGTCCTGCCACAAACCGCAGTGGGGGGGGGGTTGGGACTCCTGATGAACACTACAATGGGGGGAGGCACCTGCTGTACACTACAGTGTGTGTGGGGGGCCTGTTGCTACAATGGGGGGGGGGGGCGTCCTGCCACAAACCGCAGTGGGAGGGGTTGGGACTCCTGATGCACACTACAGTGGGGGGAGGCACCTGCTGTACACTACAGTGTGTGTGTGTGGGGGGGGGGCTGTTGCTACAATGGCGGGGGGGCATCCTGCCACAAACTGCAGTGGGGGGAGGCACCTGCTGCAGCCAGTGACCTTCCAGCCAGACACAGGACAATGAGGAGGGATATGACTGATCTGTGGTAGCACATGGGGAAGATTTCTAAATTTTAATTACAGTGTGAAACAGAACAGGATCAAAGGTTAGGAGGAGATTAAGGGTGGAATAGCTGGCATATATTTTTTATGTGCATTTTCTATGTTTAGTGTACCTTTTAAGAAAATTAGTAGTTTCTGAGCCAGAATTGAATGTTTATGGTGCCAGCTTTAGGCTTTCCCCAACATTTATTATTATCCACGTGTGATAACAAGCTGGTAGTCCTGCTTGACTTGTATGATGTGTGACTGGTAGGGTGAGAGCTGCCGGCTGCGTCCTACCTTACGCTGCTTCCCACTCAATAAGGCATCTCTGTAATGAGATTTTATAGGTACCTCTGCCTTTGTTTACAGTGGTTTATGGTGTTCTATGTATAGGCCTCTAAGTATAGGCTATCACATCAGGTAGAGCTGAATGAGGGATGTACCTCACATAATAGCCAGGCTAGTGGCCCTTGTATTGTCTGAAATGACCATTTAATTAGTCATCTAGCCTGTCTCCTGGAGGAAGTCGGAAAAGGAGTGGAGTGCTTAGCGGCCACCATTGGTGGGGTCTAAAGGCTGTCTGCAACATGTCAGCAAGTTTTTTTTGCAATGACAGGGACACTTTAAGTGATTGAAGCTGGCCGCAGTTCCCTGCACAGCTAGGTGGTCCGGGGCAGAGAGCTACTTCGGCACTGCATCCTTTTCATTCCCATGATCATTGGCAGCCCCAGAGATTAGACCGCCACCAATCATAAATTGATACCATATGCCGGCAAAAATCCCTTTCAACCAATAAACTTCTCGTTTTGCTTAGTTCTGTCTGTACCCGTCTTCCTCTCCTGCTACGATTATGACTTTATTCCTTGCATCCTTGCATGCAGTCAATAGAAAACCACACAGTCCTGCTATTTACTCTGGGTGAACTTTTCCATCAGCTGATATCTTCATCGTGACGTGGCTCTAGGGGGTAAACCCTCTCACCTAACAATCCAAACATCTGATGAAAGTCTTTCTGTAAAGAGGGTTGTTCTGTAAAGTTTTGTTCTGTTTGTAGATGACGACCTGCATTGCACAACAACTTTTGGCTCTATGGTGCTTTTGTTGTCTGCTGCGGCACAACTTCCTATTATCCCGCTGCATGGTGCTGTCATACATCACATGGCGCTATATAGCCTTAAAGGGATTGTCTGGGAATCAAAATAAAGATTAAAAAAAATAAAACTTTGCATTTTCCCTAAAAGAGAGCCTTTTGCCTGTGTGTTGCTTCTGGTATTGCGTCTGTTGTATCAGATCTGCAATACCAGACACAGACTAGTCACAAGAGTGGCGCTGTTACTGGAAAAGAAGATACAAGCAAACCTTTTTCTTTTAGAATCTTTTATCTTGTTCTCGGGTTCACATAGTTGTTGACATCTCCATTGCCAATGCTTATTTTCCGTATCCTGTTTGTGGGGTTGGTGTGGGAGACTCTAATGAATAACCATTGTGCGATGGGATGGTGACACGTCCACATTCCTGATTAATTATGGCTTTATGTGCAAAGTGTTCATGTAGAGAGAGAGAAGCTTGCGCAGGATGGAAGCTATCGCTTCAGTCTTCACTTCCGTCTGTCTTTCCCTATGGAAAAATATTGATTGCGGCTAAGCCTCATACATTATAATGTCATTTCTCCCATTATAACTGCACATCACTCAGTGTATAATGTGAGTGCTCGCCTTAAAGGGTGTTGGTTATGTGGAAGAAATCTTCCATCACATGGACAGGAGCAATGTGGAACGTTTCATGCAGTAGCAGCATAGAACATATCCTATATTACTTCATATAGTGATGGCTCAGCACCCAGAACACAAAATGGTGGGGGTTTTCTCTCTCTCTATCTCTGCTGCCATCTCTGTCCCAGATCAGTAGTGAATCCCCATAGAAAACCACTCCTACTCTGGACGGTTCCTGTCCGGGACAGAGGTGGCAGCAGAGAGCACTGTTAGAGACTGAAGAGAAAACAACATTTACTGCAGGACATACAGCAGCTCATAAGTATGGGAAGATTTGAGATTTTTAAATAGAAGTAAAGTACAAATCTACATAACTTTCCGACACCAGTTGATTTTAAAGAAAAAGGTTTTCACTAGACAACCCATTTAAAAATGTAAAAAACAGCACCAGCGCTGTCCTCAGGTGGTGTGTAGTATTACAGTTCAGCTTGGTTCTGCAAGGACAAGAGTGGTGCTGTTTCTGAAAGAAAGCAGCCATTTTTTTTTTAAAAGCCTGAATAACCCTTTAAGTCCTATGTGTTGGAGGACCAGACAAAATTAATCATCTGTAGAATTTTTTCTTAAAAGCTTATTGATGTTTTTGCTGGGTCTAAACAGAAAGAGAGAGTGCCACTGGTCCTTACTGATCATGGCTTCCTGGAAATTTGTGTTTATTTCACTATGTTGTTTAGTCCTGAAAAATCCCTGCCCCTCCAAGCACTGTCTTATCTTCCATGCAGTGTACATTAGTCCTGAGAACTTTTAGCCCCTTCACAGGTTGCAGATCTGGCGATTTTTATAAAAATTGATGCTTAAACATGTTGCCGGGGCTGCGGGACATTTGTCACTAATGTATACTTACTAGAGATGAGCGAACCGGGTTCGGGTTTGAGTCGATCCGAACCCAAACGTTCGGTATTTGATTAGCTGGGGCTGCTGAACTTGGATAAAGCTCTAAGGTTGTCTGGAAAACATGGATACAGCCAATGACTATATCCATGATTTCCACATAGCCTTAGGGCTTTATCCAAGTTCAGCAGCCACCGCTAATCAAATGCCGAAAGTTCGGATCGACTCGAGCATGCTCCAGGTTCGCTCATCTCTAATACTTACCTGTCCCGCTCCCCCATGGCTGTCTGTGTTTTCATATCATATGATTGCGTCCTGCTCCCACTGGAAATGCTCGCTCAGCATAGAAACTATCCTAAGCAGCTTTTTCCTTTGGGAGCGGAACATCATTGTATGTTATGAAAACAGACACAGCGGTAAGGGAGTGGGACAGGTAAGTATACGTTACTTGATTCCTGGACAAACCCTTTAAGACCTCCTGAATCTCCCCCCAACAGATGATGATGATGGAGGAGGAAAGGATCAGGCATGTTAAGCTCACACTGCATGAGCTCCTTTTGTTTTTGTAGAGATAAGCCTCCCCCTGGGGCTTCTGGCAGTGGCTTACCCCACTCTCTCCATTCAGCCGGCTGGTTACATATGGGAATGATGCTGGTGAATAGAGAGGAGTAGATCTCAAGCACTCTCTAGTTCATCCCGATCTGAGCGTGCAGCATTTAATTACCAGTGGCTGAAGAAGTTGGATGCAACCCTAGAGAGTCCTGGAAAGCATGGATCCCCCCTATTGCTGTATCCATGTTTTCCAGGCAGCTTTAGGGTTGCATCCAACGTCTTCAGCCACTGGTAATCAAATGCTGCACGCTCAGATTGGGACGAACTTGAGAGTGCTCGGAAAATGCTATATCAACCCACATGGTCACATGTCAGCTAAAACTTTAAAACCTTGATAATTTATAGATCTTGAATGTAACAGTATGGCTCGATGATCCTGGGAGTGGGAAGCAATTTAAGAGCTGACCCCCTTGATAAGCAGATTAAGGGTGGGACACCGACGACGGACTATGTTGCAGCGGTGACATCACGCCTTTATAGTTGTCAGGTTGTGTCCTCTCTTCTGCTGAGCTAGTAAATGAGATGCATGCAGGCCTGTGTGCCCAGTATTACCATTCCTGTCAATATCCTTCTGAGCGCTGCCAGACTGTAATTCCGCCTGATTGACATTGCACGGGGGGTAACGTGAAAGGTTATTTCGAAGGCACATCCCTGCGCCAGAGCACAGGATCGTATCACTTGGCATATTTGCTGAGGTTGCAGTTTGATGATTGATCATCCCAAACCTCAACATGAATACTTACCTTATGTCAGTGTAGTATCACAAGTCTCATTGTGTCAATTAATACAGAGCTGGGGTTATTATAATCTACAGGTGTTCAGGTATGTACACACACATACGCACACACACCATCCACGTCACATTTTATTGCTGGGGCTATGCAGGATAGGTAATGTGAAAATTAAAGGGGTTATCCAGCGAAAATCTTTTTCTTTCAAATCAAAATATTTCAGAAAGTTTTATATAGATTTGTAATTTATTTCTATTTAAAAATCTCAAGTCTTCCCATACTTATCAGCTGCTGTATGTCCTGCAGTCTGGCACAGTACTCTCTGCTGACATCTCTGTCCGAGACAGGAACTGTCCAGAGCAGCAGCAAAAGATCCCCATAGAAAACCTCTCCTGCTCTGGACAGTTCCTGTCTCGGACAGAGGTGGCAGCAGAGAGCACTATCAGGCTGAAAAGAAACAAACATTTCCTGCAGAACATACAGCAGCTGATAAGTACTGGAAGACTTGAGATTTTTAAATACAAGTAAATTACAAATCTATATAACTTTCTGAAACCAGTTGTTTTGAAAGAAAAAGAGTTCCCCTGGATAATCCCTTTAAGATGGAAAAAAAACCCCAAAGTAGAATACATTCCACAAAGGTAAAGCCGTATTTGCATCCAAAAACCAGGCTGTAGACACAAGCAATAACATGACAGCGACGGTTTACTCTTCACAATCTGAAGCACAGCAATTGCCTATGGATGTTTGCTTTATCATTTCCACCAAAATGCAGATTGTTTCACTGCAGTGTAGCCTTCAGCTGTCAGCTCTCTCTGAAAACCAATGCCTTATTATACTCGTATGTATAGCGCCAACATATTCCACTGCCCTGTGCAGAGTTTGTCATCGCTCACATCGGTATTGGAAGCCAAGCTCGAAACCCAAAGGTGTCAATGTTGTTTAAAGGGGTTGGCCACTTTATAGTTAAATTGCTCAGAGTACAGTATTAGTAAGTGTACTCACTGTATATACTGACAGCAGCTCCCTGTGTACCTAATAGAGCTAAAATCAGACTCCCCTCCTCCAGGCTGTGCTGTCCTGCCCTGTGGCGAGTCTGTCCATAAGATGGCTGACATGGAGGAGCATGATGTGACCATGACCCACCCCCAGTGTCCACCACTGAGCCTGTATATGCTGATAGTGGACACTGAGGGCCGGGGCATGGTCACATGCTCCTCCATGTTGGCCATCTTATGGACAGAATCCCCACAGAGCAGGACAGCACAGCCTGGAGGAGGGGAGTCTGATATTAGCTCTATGAGGTACACAGGGAGCTGCTGTCAGTATACAGTGAGTACACTTACTAATACTGTACACTGACCTATTTTACTATAGAGTGGCCAACCCCCTTTAATTCCATCTAATGTTCTCAGTTACATTTTCTTCTTTTAACCGACATCAGGTTCTCGTTTCATATTTATTCATATCAGAAAGCAAGTTCTGATTTTTTAAATATAAATTTAAAACCAAGCCTAAGCTCACACTGCGTTCTTCCTTTCCGTTTATCGTACACATTTTATGGAAAAAAAACGGATGGAATGGCGTGCCATCCATTTGGGTCCGTTTTTCCATCGGCTTCTTACGTACACAAAAATACTACGTTTTTCTGTCTGTTAAAAGTAACCAATTAAAAACGGATAGGAAAAACATAGTGTGAACCCAGCCTCAGTTCTGTTTATTTTTTTTTCTCTTATTAAATTTAAACTGAAAACAAAGAGCAAAATATTCCGAACATTGTAAAATTGTTTTGCCAGATCCCTTTCTATTGTCTTTCAGACAGAAGCAATTACACATAGTTTTCTGTGTATTGTAAGTTTAAATAAAAAATAAAAAAAATTTCCAGGCCAAGTTTTGTTTTGTACAAATACTTGCTACTGCATTGCAGGGCACGGTGCCAGGCATATATTGCCATCTCCTAGCTGAACTTAAGAAGTGTTGTCATCTGGAAAGAAAAATAGGCAGGGCTGTTCTAACACTACTAAAATAGGTTCTTAGCCCTGTGCACTAGAAGCTGTGTACTGGAAAAGCAGCGCAGAGGCTTCTGTACATAACACTCCCCTGCCTACTATTCCCACCGGGCAGAAGGACCGGAAGCCGAGCTTGGGCATCCAACCAGTCCATTTCGTTCTTCTGAGGAGAGAGAGCCGTGGAGTAGTCCATAATGTCGCTTTTGGCAATTAAACTGCCTATTCCATTTTTACCGATCAATGCAGCCGTCACACGCTAGGTAGGGGCTGCAAAGGGGGTGGAAAAGCAGGCTTGAGAAAGGAGGGAGGAAGGGAGCATCCGGTGCCTCCTAATCAGAGATTGATGAACCTGCCTGTGCAGAAAGGGAAGGAGACTTAGAAGGGAGGATGATGCTCCAGCCCATTCCAAGCTGAGAGAGGACAACTGCTGCCGCTGGTGGCTTGTGGAGCCTTTCAGAAGAACTGTTTGACCCGGCGTTTTCCAGCTATCACATCTGATAAATGGGAACATTCACCAGTATTCGCCTTGAGCTCAGGGAAATATATTTGTGCTCATTTAACCGTTTTTTTTTTTTTTATTGTTCTCCTTGGATTCAGCAGCCTCGCCTCGTTTAGGAGCCCATTAACCCCCTGCTGTGCCTCCAATCCTTAAACAAGGCCTAACCCTATTGATCCAGTAGGAATGCCCTGGGATCCATAGCCCCTTTTTTGCATAACAAGACTGTCCTGTTGGCCGCCCCTGGCGTCTCCTGCCTAGCCCGAGGTCAGGTTAGAGCAGAAGACAACAACAGTCGGCCACGTGGTGAAGTTTTCCAATTTCCAATATGAGCTTCCTCTCACCCGGGGATGGAGAATGGCTGGACAGCAGCACAGAGGAAGAGAGGAGCCTTCTGTCGTTTCTTGGTAGGGTCATCGGAAGAGTTTTCAGTGGAGTAAAAGTTCTCTTGATGTTATTTGTTCTTTTAGTATAATTGTTGTTGGCTTTTCTCTTGTGTTGCCTTGTTTATTACAGTGTCTATCTGTGTCGCCACTGTTAAAAGTTTTATGTAAGACTGTATGATAGCCACACGTTCGGTATTGATCTAATACCTTTAAAGTCCACTTAGTTACAGAATGGGTTAATGTGGAGAAAGTGAAATGGATGATGGTCAATATATAATGGCTGGCGGGGCGTGTAATTGCACTAGTGATTGTAGGTTGTATAATGGAACGTCTGAGGCTCCGTGTTCTTATTTAATAACTATATTTTTCTCTACTTCCTCTCCAAACAAATTGCGCATCCTTATTGGAGTTATGTACAGTTCTTTTGCTTTGACGAAATTTGTGTCCTAGGTGGCGCTGTCTTTTCTAGCTTTATTGAACTAGCAATATATTCTCATTGCCTGCTCACCTGTAGATTATATACATCCTGTTCACACAGCGTTCAGTCGATGGTTTTGTTTGCCTTGTTGGCGTAACTAATCGGTCCTGGCGGCCTTATCCTTTCTGCTCAATGAATATGATCTGTAATAAATTCACCGACGCAGACGCACGTCCCGGTGATTTCCATATCTACCTGAATAATTAATACACGTTGAAGCGATAATTATTGTGAAATTAATTCTCCTTTTTCTTTATCTTTTAATTATCTTCTCTCCGGCGTAGTTTTTGCGCTCTATTGTGCGAGTGAAGTGGAAACTTGTCTTTCTATCCACATGAAGGGGGAAAAAAAAGTCACAGATTTTAGGGATGTGAACTGGAGCATCATGACATGGGTGATAATTTAGTCTTTCACACGATTTTTTTTTTTTTTTTTTTTTTCCCCCGCGATCTGCCAACATTGTTTCACTCTAAATCAAGGCTTGCTGTTCTGATGAGGACGCGCATTAATATTTCAGAGGGTTGTTTTTCCTCCGTGTCCCAAAGCAAAAGACATCGATATCGTGTGCCTCCTATATCATTACTCTATAGTGAAATATTAAGGACTTCTGCTGCCTGTGGACGGCGGTTACTAGGCAGCAAAGTGAGGCCTCATTTCTGCGCAGCCCCCAAAGTTACCATTGATAGTGGATAAAAATCAGATGCCTCTTTTTTTTTCTTCTTCTTTTTTTTGGTTAGCTAGATGCTGTTGAGTGACTCCACTAGATCTGTCCGCTCCACCCGTGTAGCCATGATGGTTTACAAGTTTTAGCATAGCCTTAAAGCGAATGCACCATTTGCTAACTTCATTTTTTTTTTTTCCCTACACTACCTTGTTAGCGGCCGTGCAGGGATC
The DNA here is from genome assembly GCF_027789765.1 of Dendropsophus ebraccatus. Taxonomy (NCBI): domain Eukaryota; kingdom Metazoa; phylum Chordata; class Amphibia; order Anura; family Hylidae; genus Dendropsophus; species Dendropsophus ebraccatus. Next base: position 95,346,838 of record NC_091461.1, read on the forward strand.
CTGGTGGCATGGGGCCATTATATAAACACCACCCAATTCCGCATTTGGCACCAGTATTCTTCGTGCGTACTGTCCCGCTCTATGCACTGGAGGAGGGCCTGGTACCTGCAGTGTAATGATATCTCCTCCCCTTGGTGGTGCGCCTCCATTAAAATTAAGCCAAGCCTGGCCGCGGGGATATCATTACACTGGGGGTGTTGGGCCTGCCTCCAGTGTATAGACCGGGTCAGTGCACATGAAAAATACCGGCACCGAGAGTGCAAACCAGGCAGCATTTTGAAAAATGGACCACGCCATCGGGATCCCTGTGCCGGTACCAGCAAGGTAGTGGGGGAAAAAAAGTTAATTTTAGTAAATGGTGAGAAGCGATTAAGAAAAACTTTCTTGCTAAAAGAGTACCCCACCCTGTCTTGGTGTGGTATTACAATTCAGCTTCATTCATTTCAATAGTGCGAAGCTGCAAAACCCAAACTGAGGACAGGAGAGGTGCGGTTTCTGGAAGAAAGTGGCCAAGCCTGGATCTGTCAGCTCTATGTCATACTTAGAGCTAAGGTGTCAAAGAGGCGTTGCCGAGCCTCAGCATGCATGCCTCCTCCCTGCCCTACATGATCGATGTACAGGGCTCGGCTTCCAGCACTGAGCCCTGTACATCACTCATTCAAGGCAGAAATGGCTGGAATAGGCATGAATGCTGAATGAATCCTTTGATACTTGAGCCCTGAGCAGCTGACAGATTGCCTTTAAAGTGGACATTCACATTAGATCTGGCTAACACATGATGTTTATGGGAGTGTTATGTTTTTCCCTCAATAGCAGATGTTGGGGAAAAGAAGAATCAGGTTGTTGCATTTCACATTCCTAATTCCTTTGTTGTGAAAGGTGACAAGGCAGCGGTAGTGGTGCCTGGCAGCTGCTTATTCCTTCTCCCCAGTGACTGTGCATGCACGCTTGGCTGAGCCGGGCATGCATGTGTATGGAAGGGTCAGCAGTTCTCTTGCCTGAGTACTAGAAGGGAAGGGGTTGTCTAGAAGTCACAGCAAAATTCTGCCATGACTACTGCTGGTAATGCGTGTTTCTTGTGGGTATAGCTTTATAGCTACATTATGCTGCAGAATCTAAACTTCACACCGCAGGTCAAAAAAATTCACAGGGGAAAATTACAAATTGACAGGTACAGCAGGAAGGTGTGAATTCGCCCCAACGCTCCAGTAGACTTTTTACTTACTGTTTTAAGAAATTAAGAAATTTACCATGATTTTAAAAATGTGTCATCAGCCCCAGGAGTTGTATTATAGGAATTAGATTGTTGCATGAAAGCTATGCGGGTGCGATGCAAAGATAGATTTAGTTGCTTTCAATCATGTTTCCACTAGTAACCAGCAGAAGGCGCTGTGTTAGATATTTGCCTTGACCTGACTTAGGGCCCCATTCCTCCGGACGATTATCGTTCGCATAATCGTTAACGATCTCAAACGACCACTATTGCGAAAGACCTGAAAACGTTCACTCATTTCCATGGAACGATAATCGGTACTTATGATCGTATTTGCGATAGTTTTTTCTTCGCTATTTCTTTGCTATTGCGTTCGTATCTACTGCGAACGACGTCTTATTCAATGCGAACGATTTGCGAACGTTTTGCGAGCGAGCAACGATAAAAATAGGTCCAGGTCTTATAAAGCGGTCAACGATTTCTCGTTCGGTCGTTAATCGTTAACTGCATTTCAACTGTACGATTATCGTTTAGATTTGAACGATTTAACAATAATCTGAACGAAAATCGTCCTGTGGAATAGGGCCCTTACTCTGTAATGGTTTAGGTCTCACACTATAGCTATATATATATTTGTGTATTTTTTTTTTTTTTGTTTTGTTTTTCCAGGGCATTTTTAGTCAGCACATTAAAAGTGAGTGATCCCTCAAAAAGACTGTGGCTGTTTTTACCAGGCAGCAGCTCCATGTAGACCGGAAACGGCAAGCATGATCGGCGCACCTTGCGGAACCCATTCATGAGGCTGCATCGGTCAGATCAGTTGTGCGGCTATTTAAATTCATTGTCATTCGCTGCCTAATGGCCCTATTCCACGAGTCCTTTGGAGGAGCAAACGAGCGCTATTAGCGCTCGTTTGCTCCTCGTTCCCCGCTCGCTGCTGCCGCTATTCAACGCGGCGTCAGCGAGCGGGTGAGTGCGGGAGGGGCGGTGGGGAGCTGCTGGGGGGGCTGCCCGGGTGATCGCTGATCGTCCGGGCAGCCCATAGGATACAGCAGCGCCTGCTGCCGATGCGCCTATTCAACGGAGCGACGGCAGTAGATCGCTGCTATATCAGTCGCTTGTTTTTCAACATGTTGAAAAACAAGCGACTGCAACGATCAGCCGACATGAACGATGTCGGCTGATCGTTGCACTCTATTCCACGGGACGAATATTGTTCGTAGCGGCCGATATCGGCCGAATACGAACGATATTGCTCCTCTAAACGACCCGTGGAATAGGGCCATAACACTGCTGAGACAAGCAAAGCAGATGTGCGGCTGATAACCATGATGATCCTATGTATTTTATATCATTTATCTATCCTATTGATTCTATGGAATCGATATCTATATATTATCTATTCATCCATCCCATATTTATCTAATCTCAGATCTATGTGATTTATAATAGCCTATAAAATCTATCTACAGTGTCTATCATCTATAATTTATTTATCCATTTGTCTTTCTGTGGAACATTGGTTATCTATTGAATATTTGCTATCTATCATCTATAATTTATTTATCCATTTATCTTTCTATGGAACATTGGTTATCTATTATTACTGTCTGTCTACCCGTCTCTGTAATCTCTGCACATTTCAGTGTGCAGTGTTTATATGGGGTGTAGATGTGAAGGTGTGAACAGGATTAGACACATCAGAGCAGACTCAGGAGGTTTCAGCTCTTTAAATAGAATTGAGAGAAGAATTCTGAGATGGAGACAGTCACGTAAAATAGAAGAACACAATTTGCAGCAAGTATGTTGCTTTCTGTGGCTACAGCAATATGCAGAACCAGTGGTCCTTCAGTGGCCGCTTCAGCTACAGTGGCAGCACTACCAAGTGGAGCCACGTAGGCCTTACCATGTTGTGTACCCAGATCTGACAGTACCTCCATAATGGTGCCGTGTACAGTAATAGCCATGGACACCAACATCAACTACAGCGCTGCCTGAAAAACACAAAAAACCATAGGGCTCTGAGTGAGCCAGAATGCATTTGATCAGTCAGGCCTTAATAACTTCGCTCGCAACATGCACCATGGCTCACATAATGAAAAGCACAGTGTGAACAAAGCCTTACCTGCAACCTTATTATAGAACAGGTCCCAACATGTCTGTGGTGGTACAAACACAGGTACCCTGTCCAGATCAGAGTAAGGAGAGTGCTGGTGACCGAGCTCAGGTACATGTGTGTCTTAGTGATGGTGGGCTGTTTGTGTGTGTATATATATATATATATATAGTGGTACCTTGGTTTAAGAGTAACTTGGTTTAAGAGCGTTTTGGTTTAAGAGCTCACAGTTTTTCAAAATTGTGACTTGGTTTAAGAGCATTGCTTTGGTTTAAGAGCTCCCTGTACTGGGTGGGAGGGGGAGTGGAGGAGGGGCATGGTCTGCATAGCTGGGTCTACAGCCCTGTACTCTGGCCCAGGAAGTCTCCCTCACCTTCCAAATCATAGCAGATCCACTTCAGGCTGTGGCTTACATCAGGGGAGAGGACTGTGGGGGTAATCTCTCCATAGCTGTAACCCTTCTCTCCCCAGACAGAGAGTGCTGCTATACTGTGCTCATATATGTACTGCTCACTCCTTCATACTCCCTGCAGTCTCTGTCCTCCCTTGTGTTTCCCATCCTCTCCATTACTGTACAGTAACTTATAAAATCACATATTCTGCTGTTTCTGAATGTTTGTTTCATTTGTTTTACTTGTTATTCAGAATAATAAATCATTATTTTTGGGGTATGGAACCAATTGTCTGCATTTCTATGATTTCTTATGGGAAAATTTGCTTTGGTTTAAGAGTCGATTTGGATTACAAGCGCGGCCCCGGAACGAATTATGCTCGTAAACCAAGGCACCACTGTATATATGTATATGTATGTGTGTATATATAAATATATATTGTCTGGAGCTTTATTGGTAATGTTTGGTGTTATAAAGTGTATGTTGCACTTAGGGCTGGGCAATATGGCCAAAAAATAAAATCTCGTTTTTTTGGTTTTTTTTTTTTTTCATTTCGGGGATGATTCTTGATTTAAATCTTGATATATATATTTTTTTTTCCGCTAAACAGAATATTTTTCTCTCTGCAGCGTCACATACTATTTTAATGATGTTTCCCCTGTGCCCCCATTTAATAGACAAGCGCCCCCTTTGTGCCCCATATAAGTAGTTTCCTTAAATATGTGCCTCTCAGTGCACCCATATAGTATAGGAGATCTTCTTTATGCCTTCATCTAGGTAGGGTATAGTGGTGGAGGTATAGAAGGGGTGTAGTAGTAGTACAGGTATAGATGAGGGGTGTAGTAGTAGTACAGGTATGGGGCAGCTGACTGTGACTGAGTGGGGACTGGGGCAGCTGGGGGGACTGAGGGGGTGACTGTGGCAGCTGGGGGGCACTGAGCGTGGACTGGAGCAGCTGAGGGTGACTGAGAGGGGACTGGGGCAGCTGGCAGTCACTGAGGGGGGGTTTGGGGCAGCTGGGAGGCTGAGGGGGGACTGGGGCAGCTGGGAGGCTGAGGGGGGACTGGGGCAGCTGGTGGTGAATTATGGGTGATTGGGGCAGCTGGCGGTGACTTAGGGGGGACTGGGCAGCTGGCGGTGACTGATGAGGGACTGGGGCATCTGGGGGAGGACTGAGGGGGGGCTGGGGCAGCTGGGGGGTGGACTGAGGGGGGACTGGGGCAGCTGGCGGGGACTGAGGGGGGACTGGGGCAGTTGGAGGGACTGGGGCAGCTGTTGGTGACTGAGGGGGCATTGGGGCAGCTGGCGGTGAGGGGGGTGTGGGGCAGCTGGCGGGGACTGAGGGGGAACTGGTACAGCTTGGCGCACACCCCTCCTCCTCTGCCTCCCCTCACCCCCGACACACATGCTCTCCTCCCAGCAGCACACAAAGGTCCCCGGTCTCTGGAGGAGGGTGATCGCATCACTGCAGGTCCTAAGTGTAAGGGGCGGGTAAGCGGCAGCAGAGCCTTGCACCTCACCTCCCCTCTCTGGACCGCCCGCCTCAACCTTGCACCTCACCGCCCCTCTCCGGACCACCACCCGCCGAGCACCTCACCGCCCGCAATGATTTTTTGTGAAAATCGAATTTACGATTTTCACAAAAAATCTAATCGATTCTAAAATTCGGGGCAAATTAATTGAATTAATTCAATTAATCGCCCAGCCCTAGTTGCACGTGAGACTACTACTTTCTTGCTTCTATCCAGCTGTTATAGAGATGTCTGCTTCTGCCGTCGCATTGTGATGCTCCAGCGTCCTCCTAGAAGACCTTGGTTTAGTATTGGAGCGCTTGTTTTATCAGCAGGTTCAGAGGGACCGTACCACCATCTCTCAGAGGCCCCAGAGACTGAAATATAATTTCCCCTTTCTCATAGGGTTTTGTGGTGGTTCTATTTTTTTTGCTGTATCCAAGAACTTTAATCACAAATAATTATATCTATTAAACTGTTCTGTGATGTTAGCATTGAATATTTATTACAGCCCTCCAGAAATTAGGCCTTTTAAAAAGACCCCTGGGACCCAGGCGATCCTCGTGAGGGGAGAGGATGGAAATATGTTATTAATAAGTATGCAGACAAATCCTATAACAGACGAGCTTTGGCGGCAGTGCGCGCGCAGTGAAAGACGTCCGCTGAGAGATTTTAGGTTAAATAAATATCTCGGAATGGTTGATAGGATGAGTAGCTCTGTGTCCCCTAATAAGATGAATATTCATTTATCAGCCACTCTTACTTGTGTTCTACTAGACCGGGGGGGAGAAACATAAAACTTTGTCGCAACCACTTGTATTGTTATCTATCTGGTTTGTTTTCCGGAGCCGGTGCTAATGTATAGAGTTATATAACATGTGATGCGTGCACTGTTCACCATGAAGGATGTAGATTCAATTACGGCACCAGTCTTGCATTATCATTTTAAAGGAGCCTCACATGATTGACATAGAAGATTACCACACCACAAAACCACTTGCAATTTACCAGCAGTTTTTGGCCGCAGGTGACCCACCCCTTCCTGCATGATATAGGGCTTAGTACTGGAAGCCAGAACCTGTACGTGAATAATTAGGGCAGGGAGGAGTGGGGGAGAGACGAGGCATGCATGCTGCAGCTCAGCACATCCTATATAATGCTTGAGCTCAGAAGGAAAACATGATCTTATAACTTTGGAAACAGCCATCAGCCATCATTTGTTTTATCCGCTATCTGTCCATGTCTGCAACTCTGGTCACCATATTGAGCTGACAGATTCCCTTTAAAACAGTTCAGTCAGGACGCCATGTCACATGGTACTCGGTCATGCGGGAACCACTCTAAGGAATTGTGCCGCTAATTTACTGTCTTGGATTGCGATGGCGAAGCACATTTTTTCGCCTGTCCTGACTGTAGACCAGTCATGACTTCATTTAAACCATATGACCACTGTGAATGTCACTTTTGGGTTAGCCACAATAATATAGGGGGGCTAGTAGGATCTAGTATGGAGGCATCACTTCAGGCCCCATTGCAGTGTATGACATGTTAATGCCAAGCGTGGTGTCGTCTTATATAGTAGAGGGGTATTGGGCATTCCCATAGCAGCCTTTGTACCCTCAGATAATGGCAAGTAGTATATTTCATAGCCGTAAGTCAGTAGCCACCTGTCACATCATTCAACCTTCACATAAGATTTACCATTTTCCCTTTAAAGAGGGAAAGGAGACTTAACAAGTAATGATTACATTCGGTATTACACCAGCAAGCTTGGAAATATACATTGGTTTTCCATTGATTCGGCATAAATATTGTAACATGACATATTGAATGACCTTACAGCCTGTCAATATACGCACACAGGGCCGTCATGCTGTATGTCCGAGGAGGGTGAGCTGGACCGTAACGTCTTCTTCTTCTTCTTCACACACTAAACTCCTTGGCTATAAGTAAAAAAAAAAAAAAAAAAGATAATAAAGTAACAAAAATAGCAGCTTGAAGCTGTTGGTGTGAAGTCCTGAGTCTGCACTTCTCCCAGACCATTTATCCCCATAGTCACTGGTCGCTGTAGCGCAGCCAGGCTTTGCCTTCTCTTCCTGATCTCATTTGTCTCCATGGATCTTGCTCCTGTTTTCTAAGGTTACATAATGTTGAATTGACCTTCTATAAAAAGTTGTAAACCACAATTAGCTAAAATGCGTCTGGCTCCAGTGGTCTTCAGGTTCAATGCTTTTACCTCCTTACTTATAAGTAACATTTTGATCTCGGAAAAGTCGCAAGTAAGGAGAAAAATATCCAATGAGCTGTCCCTGCTATTTGTTCTGTTAGTCCAAAGACTATAAAAAAAAAAGATGGAAGTATCTCATATGATACTTCCAACCTGTAAATGGTGCTATTACTGTCTCTGGATGCTTGCTGGGTGATTAAGGGCTCTCTATGGGCAGTGGTGGTTGCACGCTCGGTGGAGGGAAACATTGCACCACATCAATTACAAGACCACTAGGTCTAAGAAGCAAGTTGCTTTCTACAAATAGTGGTACTAAAAGCCTTTGTATGTGTATACAAAGATTGTCTGCATTGTAGGAAGGGGTTCTGCTTTACTTGTCCTCTCATTGATTGGGATTAGTCTCAGTCCCTCATCTGTAAATGAATTTGCTTATGTCAGCAGTGGGGATATACGAGGTGGAGGGGATATACCGGGCTTAGGTCTCTATATTCCCATTGATGCTCAAAATCAATTTTTTTAGCTGCTCATTTTCTTTCTCCTTTGAGATATTGTGCATGGTCTCACCCAAACCAAACATGCAGCGTTAAAGGGGTTTTACCACTAACAATGCATATCACTGAACTGCAGAGTAGGCAGGGAGTGTCTGCTGTGTTACTGTGTTATCCCAACTTCTGCGACCCTCACTTACCAATGGCTGAATAGGACTGTGCCCAGACATGCACACTGCCAGTCTGTTCATTGTTACTTTCCCAGTGTGCTTGGAGGGGGGGGGGGGTCCTAATGCTCTGAGTTTGCAAGGTGCTATGTGTGCAGAGAGGACAGGAACAGCAGCAACAAAGAAAAAAAAGATGAAAAAAGGTTACACTAAGATGTGGAACAGAGTATTTTATTCAGGAGGCAACACTGTGTACATAAAGTAGTAAGATCACTGGTATTGATACGTGGTACAGCTGCCCAGAACTTTATAGCCAATGAGACGGAAGCCCTGATTTACCTTACAAACACAGCATGGACCCTTTGGAAGGGAGAGACTAGGTCACAGACTTCAGGTATACAACCCAGGCTTTTTCCTGAACAAAGTGCTAGCTAAGCCCCACCCACACTCCCTCTGCTGCTAAAGACAGACTGAACCTAACAACAGGCAGTGGACAGCAGGCTGCAGGGAAGTGGCCATTACTTTAAGGCTTTATTAGTCCTTAGTCCTGGTCTAGTAAGCTCACGTGGCAGCCACTCTAAGACCATGCTTACATGTAAAAGATTGGGGCAGATTTTTGGTGCAAACAAACATGCAATAGGGAGTATAGTTTTAGTAGACAGAAATCAGTATACATCTGAAGGCACGCTGCCTGTTTGCTAATAAAATCCCATCAGCTCTGTCTCACTGCAGATCTCCTGTAGAAATCCAGGTAAAAATCCTTGTCGAAATCTGCTTGATTATCTTGCAGCTTTTTTTATGCAGAGTTACTGCAGCAGCCAATTTGCGTCTGGCTATATGTATATATATATATATATATATATATATATATATATATATATATATATATATATATATTATGTAATATATTTGTATTGCATTAGTTCTTGTTTGTGAATTCCTCGCATAGTTCTGTAATCCAGGCTTGTCTGTTATCACTAGAACCTCTCCAACCTGCCCAGCGTCTACATACATTAGTAACTTTGGACAATGTAACGTTCTCTGTGATTTTTAGCTTTTTTGTATTCTTTATACTTGATTTGTGAGCAAGGTTAGGCTGTCCTCCTCCTCGGAATGCTGCATCGGCTGGACAGTGCCTCTTCATACCTCTTTTATTAGTGCTCATTTTTGTGTTTATGGCTTGCCAGTTATTCTTTCCCCTGGACTAAGTGCGGATGACAAGAGATGAAATAGAAGCCATTGAGCAGAGGAGGGCTGCATTGATTTTGCAGCAGGTGATAATGCAATAGTAGCGTGCAGCAAGCTGGGGGTGGACGGGGGAAAGAAAGACATCTAATTTTGGAAGAGCTGAGATGGTATAGATTTCTATCCCAGCATAAAGGAACCGCAGCCTGAGCTCAACATAGCAACAACTTTCTCTAGATCTGCACAGAAGGCAGTTTACAGTGGATGACTTGAGCAAGTCCTTAGGACGAAAAAAAAAGCAGCAATGGAAGACGTCAAATCAGCCAGTGATATGCAAGACAGAAAAAATGTCCAGCAAGGAGGAAGCGTCCAAGTAGCAGGCTGGTGATCCCGGAGCCAGGGACTGCACCTTCACATTAACAATCGTCCCTTTCTCCGGCTGCTGAGTGAGCTGTAATTTTGCCGAGGAGGCAATTATCATGGAATATTAAAGGGGGGAAACAGGACTATTGTGGTTTCATCCAGGACGCCATTGAGATTGTGATTTTTTTTTTTTTTTCCCCTCTTCTCGTCGCCCCAAAGTGACTTTGTTTTTCTTTATCTCTGCTACAGTTTCAAGTGCAAAGAGTCTTTTTAAAAAAAAAAAAAAATCCTGAGTGCCCCGTTGTCTTGGGTATCGAGTCAGAGGTATCTGAGAAGAAGCTTTCTTTTTCTTTTCTTCTTGGATATCCAGGTGCAGAAGGAGTAGCAGTTGTTTTCTGTGGGTGTTTGCTCGTCGTCTTTCTGTTCTGTTTATGTTGTGTTTTCCGTTCTCATTAGACCTTCTCTATCTTTTTTTGTTTTTGTTTGTGCCACCGAAACATTGAGCTTTTCCGTGTTGCTTTAAGCTATCGATTTGCCAGGCAGGGACGAGTCTCCTTTGCATCTCCCTTTATATTTACCTCCTCGGAGCGTGTCATTGCCTTGATAACTGATAATTTGTCCTTTCAGGGAGAGCCGTTCTGCACTGGCACAGACTGGCAGCACTTTTCCGTAAGTGCTCATTGTTTGCACAGACCGGGGAGCACTGATGACACTTTTCTCCCACTAAATGCCAGAGTGCTTCAGCATCTGTAAATAGCTTGATATCTAATGAGGATGTGCAGTTCAGGCAATTGATTGAATAGCTGCAGTCGTGTGTGTATCTCCTTGCTCTCTGCACACTGGCAGGGGAGGGGGAAGAAAAGGATCCGATCCTGCTCCTTTCAGAATTGGAAGTAGCACGGATCCCTTGGGCCAAAAGGCCAGGATTGTTCGTCTTTGCTGCACCAGTTTCCCCTCGAAGAGTGGAATATGCCAGGCTGCACGGGCTCAGCCATGACTCCTGTCTTTCCCGAGGACCGGCCGAGGGCTGCGTAAGATATAAACCCGGTTCCATGTGTGGGATTCTTTGTTGCATCTCAGAAGTTGGATACAGCCCAACCTTTGACGTAGAAATGGGTAGCACTTGCGATAAAGGTACTCCTAAAGAATGTGGGTGATTTTTTTTTTTTTCTCCCTATGAGCATGTGTAGTGTGCTGAGGCCATTCTTTAACCCTTGAGTTACCAGTTTGATGATGTGAATGAACTATATTTGCTCATGGTAATATATGCTACCATCATTTTTCTTTTCATTTGCTTGTCTTGTCTATTTTTATAGCACATCGGAATAACTTTGTTTTTAACCTTTTATATGTATCGTCGAGATGTTTTCTTTCCTTAACCGCCGCCCCTTCCGATTTACAAGTTGAGTGCTAGTTTCACCTGTTTATCTTGTAAGGAGTGAACCTCCTCCTTGGAGGAATTCACCTGTTCAGCGTGCTGAGCGTTACTCCCATAGATGTGTATGTTTCGGTATCTGCAGAATTCTTTTATTTTGTCTGCTCGGAGGAATCCAGCTATGAAATGTAAAGCTCAATTATCTTCTCACCCCTAGACGCTTTCTATTATTGCTCATGAAGTTGTCATTCTCGTTCCGGGTGCAGGATGGATTTCTATTGGCAGCTTCTCTTTTTCTCATGTCTTGTCTTTCTTCTTGTCTGTCTTCCTCTGCAGAGGTGCCGGCTGAGAGGTCACCGCGAAGGAGAAGTATCTCTGGGACCAGCACATCTGACAAGGCCAACTCCATGGACCCCGCAAACACCTCTCCTTTTAAAGTCCCCGTAAGTGGCTTGTAATGATTTGTATTGAGCAGGGGTTTCCTGGGTGTGCTGCGCGCAGAGCCGGCGGAGGCGAGAGCTGCAGTATGGGCTGTATTAATATTTCCATGGCAGGAAAGTGCTGCATTAATTTAGGAAATGGCAGAGAAACTCCAGCCGTTACTTCTCATGTGTGTGTATATGTATAGGGCAGGCTGTCAGGTACATGTGGCCTGTGTTAGTCTAACCTATTGGGCATCACAGTATAGTTAACTACTTGTTTGGAGTGTTCTTTTCAGATAGGCTTAGGCCAAATGCACATTAGACTGCAAAAGTTTGCATGGAAAATCCACAGTACAGTAAAGTAGATGTGATACTAGTGGGGAAGGTAAAATCTGCAGCATTTCTGCACTAAAATACGCTCAGTGTGAGAGGATCTTCCTGTGGATTTGCAGTGCGTACTGTCCGCAGCACATCCATCTACTGTACATTCACCCTTAAAGGGAACCCATCATGTTGAAAATGCAGCCCGTCTGCAGGCAGCATGTTAGAGTTGATGTATAGTTGTGAAGAAAGATTCAGTAGAACTTTAGGAGTCTAGGGGGCGGTCTTAGCTTTCTATGAATACAAAGATAACTGTCAGTCACTGATAAGGACCACCTACTGGACTCTTGAGCTGGGTATGAGCAGAGGTTTAGCTCAATACAGAATCTTTTCCAGTGCTCTATATATCATTCTGCCCGGCTCTGGCTGTTCTGTGACATGCTGTCTGCAGACTGGATTGCATTTTCACCATCACAGTTTCCTTTTTGGTTATCTGGGGTTCCTGCGTGGCTGACAAATACAGATTGACGAGTACTGATGGCAGCAATGACGCCACCAATAGGGGCTGGGATTTCTTGTATGTTTGTACATTTGCATAACAATGTCATTCAGCAAAGCATACTGGCAGGGTTAAGCTGGTTTATACCATTAGCGTTGTTCAGGAGCAGGATGTCAGGTTTCTCTGTGAGTAATAACCATCAGTGCCCAATCTGATTAGGAATCACTATGGCGGTATGATCGGACATTAGGTGCAGTATGCATGCCCCTGGTAGTGTTAATACTGATGCAGCAAGGACCCACTTTTGTCTAGCAGAGAGTGTAATTGGATGTGAGGGAATGCCGCCTGCCGCTAGCTTCTCTGGTCCCGGTAAGTGTAACAAAAGCCAACTCAGTCAGCAAAAGTGAAGGTCAGGAAAAACCTGCTGAGATGTTCCAGCTGCCGGTGCTCCTGTCTTCCGCAGTCACAGATTTCATCCTGTCCGTGCCCGGCGCTGCCAGGCAGGAAGTGCACAATATGGCTGTTTGCATACCGCGACCTGTAGAACCACAGCCATTATAACACACTAATAGGATATAAAGAAAACTTACACATTGTTACTTTTATACAAAATGCTTTGTTTTTAATAAAATTACCTGCAGCACTTTGCAGGTAACGTACATATATAGTATAGGATACATACAATATATAGTATAGGATACATACATATATAGTATAGGATACACACAATATATAGTATAGGATACATACATATATAGTATAGGATACACACAATATATAGTACAGTATAGGATACATACATACAGTATATAGTATAGGATACACACAATATATAGTATAGGATACATACATACAGTATATAGTATAGGATATATACATATATAGTATAGGATACACAATGTATAGTATAGGATATATATATATATATATATGTATATGTGTGTGTGTATATATATATATATATATATATATATATATATATATATATATATATTAGGATACATACAATATATAGTATAGGATACATATATATAGTATACTATACATACGTTATATGGTATAGGATACATAGAACATATAGCATAGGATACATACAATATATAGTATAGGATGCATACAATATATAGTATAGGATACATACATACAGTATATAGTATAGAATACATACAATATCTAGTATAGGTTACATACATACGGTATGCAGTATAGGATATATATATATATATATATATATATATATATATATATATAGCATAGGATAGATACATACGTTATAATATATATATATATATATATATATATATGGCATAGGATAAATATACTATATAGAAAACCTTATAAGACTGGGGGCAGAGGAGGAGACTAGATCTGGTCCTCTAAAGGTCCTTGAGGGGTAGGAAGTGAATAACATTGATTATCCTGTAACAATGGCTCCTGTAAAAGCCTGGGATGGGCAGCATGATCAGTGAGTTCTTGAGGGAGACGTGCTGGAAGCAGGAGAAATAGACAAGGATGTGGGTGAATGTGACAAGTTGTGATGGCTAGATGACTAGGTCCGAGCATCTCCAAAATGAGTGGCTAGTGCCTAACAAAAGTGCTCGGACAAAGGACAATAGGTGAGCCAGTGGGTCATGTTCCGGTAACAGGTGTGTAAAGGGAATAAGACCCACAGAAGAGCTAGTGTCTCACAAACTGCTGAAAACCTGTGACTAAACCTGGTGAGACAGGTGCCAGAACACACAGGGCATTACAGCTTACTGTAGAGGTAAGAGGTGATAGTGCCCTATAGTTGGCCTTCCCCTTTAATGTATATGCATACGGAGTTGGAAATGCACAGAAAACCACTGCAATAAATCAAAATACATAAAAAATAAGAAATGTCAGACAGTGTTACCTTAGGGCCCTATTCCACCGGACGATTATCGTTAGCATAATCGTTAACGATTAACGATCTCAAACGACCGCTATTGCGAAAGACCTGAAAACGTTCACTCATTTCCATGGAACGATAATCGTTACTTATGATCGTAATTGCGATCGTTTCTTCTTCCGTATTTCTTCGCTATTGCGTTCGTATCTATTGCGAACGACCGAACGATGTCTTATTCAATGCGAACGATTTGCGAACGTTTTGCGAACGAGCAACGATAAAAATAGGTCCAGGTCTTATAAAGCGATCAACGATTTCTCGTTCGGTCGTTAATCGTTACTGCATTTCAACCGAACGATTATCGTTTAGATTCGAACGATTTAACGATAATCTGAACGATAATCGTCCGGTGGAATAGGGCCCTTAGAGTAGAGTGTGCCAGATCTTTTCTCCAGCTGTGGGAAATTCTGTTGCCTCTTTAGACGGGCTCTTTTCCACTGCCCAATGGGAGGCAGTAAATGAGTGTCGATCAGTGTGATCAGTGCTTGTATGCAGTGCCTTCACAAGGCTCCATTAATCGTGCCCTACATGTGATTGCTGGATCGTTCATGCCACATTTAAATGTATGTTTCAATCGCCCATCTGCAGTTAATACAGCGATATACACGGCTGATAATCATAATTTATATGACTGCACAAAAAAGTAGCATTTCCTCATTCAAAGACTTGTCACCCCTTCGCACTGGCCAATTATCGGGTCAAGACCATTCCTAGGAACCCTTATTACCAATAACCGGCTCATGCAAAAGCACTTAAAGTTAGGCCTTACTTACACGTTCCGTGCACGGTCTGTATATACAGGTGGTCGTGTCAGTACAGTGCTGCAAAGATTTAAAGATTCGGATCTCCCAGCATCATATTGATACACTAATCCAGTAATGCCGAACTCTGCTCATATGTGCGGAGCATGTAAATAAGGCCTTTTTTTTTTTTTTAATACGGTCTTACTTTAAAGCCAAAAATGTGCACCTAAAAAGTGGCATTTTGGTGGCCTATAACCATGACCTGTTGTTTTTGCACCCACCACCACTTTCTGCCTGATAACATATATTAGTAAATCTGGCCCTTGGCTTTAACAGTTATGTGTGTTCTTACTAAAAGTCATAGATTATGCTCAGTACAGTCTATGGTTATGGAACAAGTATGTCAGTCATTTCAGCAATTCTGTGCCTTCATTACATACAGATCCGTGCGATATACATTGCCCAAGGTCTGCTCCTATTCATCAGTGACATTATTTAGGCCAGTTACACATTGATTTAGTTATACTAGATGAGACATTGCATATATAATAGCTCATTATTGTATGTATAGATCTATCTATAATAAGCTTTATCTTGTATGGTTACATAAGGGGTCAGGAGCAGGTGTATCTCTTGCACCAGTTCCCAGGTTCCCCATGTTATGGCTCTGTAACACGTGTATCATGTCAGAAGTGATACAGTCGAGCATACACCCTGCAGATTGCATTGTTTCCGGATTACATTTCCCCCAGAATCTTCCTTTCAGTCTCTGTATGGTTGAGGTTGTAAAGCTTATCTCCACCGCTCTCAGGGACAGATAAAATCCAGCTTGGGGATACGGTTTGCTAAGTCTTAGCTAGTTGTTCCTGACATCCGCTTATATTCCGGATTTAATTGCGTCCCAGGGACCCGGCCGCCATTGTGAGTGACAAGTTGTTGCCGCACAGTGATGGCAGCCCGTGTTATGTCACAGCTTTTCTCATCTTCCGATATATATTTCTTGTGATGTTTGATCCGTAAAAGTTGGGATGTAGCTGCCTTCTTCTTCAGGGAGCGTGAAATCTTATGGAAATTTCCAGCTAATGTGATGATGTGTTCCATAGCAATGCTTTTAGTCGATATTTAATATGACGGCTGCAGCAGTTTCCTGCAGGTTTGACGTGATACATCTCCATCACGCAACAGTCAGACTGGGGTTTTATTACTTTTTCATGGGTCTACAGTAAGTAACATACAACTCTGACATGACTCGGAATCATGGGTTGGTATTGTACTTTATTGCAGTAGGGGGCGGCATTTTATCAGTAGCATGAATACATATATCCATCTATGTGCCTAATGTAACACTTCTTCTAGGCCACCTCTCTGCTCCTGTTCCACATGTAGTCTCTTAAAGGGCTGGTGAGCAGCCTATAATTCTTCTTAAAAGGGAGTCAGTCCGTTCATATTCATAGCAACAGAATCCTCCACTCCACAGCTGGGTCCAACAGGCGCAGGTCCAGGTAAAAAGCAAGGCAAAATAAAGTACAAAAAATAATGAAAAAACAACACTATATTATATTGTTTATATGCATGATATGAGCTACAGACACACTTTTGAACGCATAATAAGAAATCAGCCTTGCTCCACAGATGCCTTTTAAAATCTATTTTATTTGACAAGTGCAAGGGCCCCGTAGGTGGGGAGTGAGCTGCTTGAGAGCCACAGCATCGCCACACCTCCGTAAGAGCAAGGAAAGTTTTAAAAGACATCTGTTGAGCAAGTACTGCAGCATTGATATGTCTAAGGCTAGGTTTAAATCACGTTTTCGGCTATACGATGGGAATCTATGAAAAATGGATGCCTGACGTGCAGCCTAGCGTGGGGCACATGGCCCCATGGACTTGAGTGGGCAGGACATAGTTATTTACGACTACATTCTGTCCATTTCCCAGACATATACTACTTTTGTGCAGGACTCAAAAGCATTGTCTACGTCCTGCCCATTCAAGTCAATGGGGCCATGGGCCCCATGCTGGGCTGCACATCTGGCATTATTTTTTCATAGATTCCCGTCATGTAGCCCGACGTTGGCCGAAAACATGATGTAAACCTAGCCTGCCTTCTCTTATTGACTCTTGAAATGCCCTTACTCAGTCACTCTGTGTCTGATCAATGTGGCTTTCTTCAGTTTTGATTTCTTGCTACTTTTTGGAACTGACCCAGCTTGACCTTGTCTGCTGCCCATCCTAAACTCTAATCTCACTGGCTTATCCCTAAGCCAGATCTGTAAGTGACCCAATGGGTCCACCTCTCCACCCCTATTACACCCATCGTCTATAGATTTGCTGACTATTAATTCTCCTTTTTCCCCACTGTCCAACCACCATGCTTGTGGCCAAGACACATAAACACCCCAGCACCAGCAGTTACTAAGATAACTGTGCACATGATATAAAATTTGAGTATAATGGCTACAATACACATGTAGATAAGTCTGTGAGGCTGAACTACTGTCTAAGGGCCCATTCACACTACAGAATTGGCGCAGAGATTCCACTCGGAACCCCTGCCCGCGGACTCCGCACCGAATCCCGTCTGTTATCTCTTTCAATGGGAGGTCTCGTCCCTCTCTGCTCAAAGAATAGATATGTCCTACTATCTATCCATGATGCAGTCGTTCCTACTATCCATGATGCAGTCGTTCCTACTATCTATCAATGATGCAGTCGTTCCTACTATCTATCCATGATGCAGTCCTTCCTACTATCCATCCATGATGCAGTCGTCCCCACTATCCATCCATGATGCAGTCATTCCTACTATCCGTCCATGATGCAGTCGTTCCTACTATCAATCCATGATGCAGTCGTCCCCACTATCCATCCATGATGCAGTCGTCCCCACTATCCATCCATGATGCAGTCGTTCCTACTATCAATCCATGATGCAGTCATCCCCACTATCCATCCATGATGCAGTCCTTCCTACTATCAATCCATGATGCAGTCCTTCCTACTATCAATCCATGATGCAGTCCTTCCTACTATCCATCCATGATGCAGTCCTTCCTACTATCCATCCATGATGCAGTCCTTCCTACTATCCATCCATGATGCAGTCCTTCCTACTATCAATCCATGATGCAGTCCTTCCTACTATCAATCCATGATGCAGTCCTTTCTACTATCCATCCATGATGCAGTCCTTCCTACTATCCATCCATGATGCAGTCCTTCCTACTATCCATCCATGATGCAGTCCTTCCTACTATCCATCCATGATGCAGTCCTTTCTACTATCCATCCATGATGCAGTCCTTCCTACTATCCATCCATGATGCAGTCGTTCCTACTATCCATCCATGATGCAGTCGTTCCTACTATCCATCCATGATGCAGTCCTTCCTACTATCCATCCATGATGCAGTCGTTCCTACTATCCATCCATGATGCAGTCCTTCCTACTATCCATCCATGATGCAGTCCTTCCTACTATCCATCCATGATGCAGTCCTTCCTGCTATCCATCCATGATGCAGTCCTTCCTGCTATCCATCCATGATGCAGTCCTTCCTGCTATCCATCCATGATGCAGTCCTTCCTACTATCCATCCATGATGCAGTCCTTCCTACTATCCATCCATGATGCAGTCGTCCCTACTATCTGTCCTTGATGCAGTCGTCCCCACTATCCATCCATGATGTAATTATACATACAGTCTGTCCATGATGCAGTCATACAGATATGTTCTTTCCCGACATATCGTTAATGGACAGAAGATAATTGCGGACTGCAAGAACTTTAACCCGATTATTGGCATTTTTTTTTTTTAACACAGCCAATGTATTTACAGATGATTAGTCCACCATTGTATAGCTAAAACCTTGTTCTCACATTGTACCTGGAGAACAGTTGTTTTATAATTTTTTTTAATATGTATAAGCATGCTGAGCCGATTTGCAGTGTTGGGTCTACATCCCTTACCCCCCTGGTCCTTGTGTGTTGGACCCCCGGTCCCTGCCATAGAACATATGCCATAGCCACAGGTGACCTTCCTGTGCTGCAGCTGGTCATTGCTGTTCTTGGCAGCAGCGCCTCTCCCTCTCTCGCCTGGTTTCACATTACTGTATTACAGTCGGTGATTGTGAACTCTGCATTATTCTGATGAAATTATCCTGCACCACTGCTTCACGCATTAAGATGCACCTTCCTTTAGCTTCTTCCCACCATCTTGAATCAATATTCCTTTAATATAATAAGCTTCTCTTCTGATTGTCTTCTATGCTGGGATATCCCTATTTTGTACTAATGCTGTAACAAATTGGCTTTCCCATCAGTATCCGGAGCGTCTTCCAGTAATATATTATTTTCGTCCAAGTCATTTCTGGAACTTTTCAGGATGATGACTATAAGTGCAGATTTGGTTTTCTTTAATAGAAGTTTGAGCTTCGAGCTGTAGCCGTCAGTACATGCTGGGAATGGAAGTTTTCCTCCATTAGAATAGCTGCTCATAGCTTTATAATAGGCCAAAATGCTTCGCATTTCTTAGGAAGCATGCACGTCTGGCAGGATTCAATCCTTCCATAATTTAGGAGTTGTCCAAGATTATATATAAGGGTCTTTATATCCAGAATTGGCACCACTGCTCCTGTCCTATATTGAAGATAATGCTCTTTTCGCTGCAATACCAGACGTCACCACAATTGAAAAGAGTGGCGCCATTTTCAGGGGAGAAGGGGCTCTTTGTGATTTGTACGTTTTATGGGACAGGTATCGGGATAAATTAATTCATACAAACCACGCCAACATATGTTCACATGCACTTGGTCGCTGGGGATTTGATGCTGCAGATTTGATCGGTGTAAGTAAATAGCTGACATCTTTAGTGGATTACAGTAAGTAAGGGTGAGCATACCCTTAAAGTGTCACTGTCGTTTAAATTTTTTTTTTTTTTTTTGCAGAAATCAATAGTACAGGCGATTTTAAGAAACTTTGTAATTGAGTTTATTAGCCAAAAAAAATGTATTTTTATCATGAAAAAGCAGTTTGAAGCTCTCCCCCCTGTGGTCATGGTTTTCTATGGAGAGGGGAGGGGTGGAGGGAGATGAGGCACCAAAACAGGACAACAAAGAGTTAATTTATAGCTACATCACCGGGCTATTTACTCTGAAGTCAGCACTGACCTCTCTGACCTCTAAATACTGGCTTTCACACAGGTCCCGCTGTGTAATCCTTTGTTCTCTTCTCTCTGCTGGTGACTAATCTCCCTCTTCCCTCCTCCCCCCTTTCCTCTCCATAGGATACACAGGGCCCGACTGATGTAAAAGAGTCGAGATTTACTGATAATGAGCAGTGAATGAGAGAGGAGGGAGGGGGGGCCTGGGGAAAGGCTTTTTGAATGCAGATAATGGCATATTTGCCTAATAAACACAAATACAAAGTTTCTTAATCGCCTGGACTATTGATTTCTGCCAAAAAAAAAAAAAAAAAAGACAGTGACACATATTTTCGGAATGCTTACGTATGGCTTTATTTGCACTGTTGTCGCTATGGGGGGAACAGTGTTCAGATGAATCTTAATGAATTGTGACAGATCCCATTACTTAACCCCTAGACGACCCTGGACGTAGGGTTACGTCATGGAAGTCTGTCCCCAGACGACCCATGACGTAACCTTACGTCCTGGGTGTTTTTCCCGGAGCGCGCTTCATAGCAGGTGGGGGCCGGCTGCAATCAGCAGCCGGGACCTCACCGGTAATGACATGCTGCAGCGATCGCGCTGCCGCGTGTCATTAACCCCTTAAACGCCGTGATCACGGCGCGACCGCGGCGTTTAAGTGTAAGTGACAGGGGGAGTCCCCTGTCACTTACCGATCGGGACCCCCGCAGTGTGACTGCAGGGGTCCCGATCGTTGAAACGGACTGCCGGAGGTCTCTTACCTGCCTCCGTGCGGTCCGAACGGCGATCTGCTACACTGAGCCTGCACAGGCAGGCTCAATGAGCAGATCGCCGATAACACTGTTCAATGCTATGCCTATGGCATAGCATTCATCAGTGTATAAATCAAAGTAATGTATGTAGAAGTCCCCCAAAGGGACTTCAAATGTGTAAAAAAAAAAAAAAGTTCAAAACACTAACACACTACCCCAAAACCCCTCCCCCAATAAAAGTTGAAATCACCCCCCTTTCCCATTATATAAATAAAACATATAAAAATGAATAAATAGATAAACATATAATATACCGTAGCGTGCGTAATTGTCCGATCTATTAAAATATAACAAGCGTCATTGCGACCGGTAAACGGCGTACACGAAAAGAGGGGAAAAAGTGCGCAGATTACCGATTTTATGTTACATTATATATTTAAAAAAAATCAATAAAAAGTGATTAAAACGTCTGATCTTCACAAATATGGTATTAATAAAAACTAGAGATCATGGCGGAAAAAATTACACCACATACAGCCCCGTAGGTGAAAAAATAAAACCGTTATAAGCGTCACAATAGGCCCATTTTATTAATATTTAATTGCCAAAAAAAAGGATTTCATAAAAAAAATACATATATAACATTAGAGAATCTGTGTAACCTGCATATGGTTGTGTTCGGACTGACCTATAGAATAATAGTGTCATGTCGCTGTTACCATATAGTGCATTACGTAGACACAGGAACCCCCCAAACGTTACCATATTGCATTCTTATTTACGATTTCACCTATTTATATCTTCATAAATAATATATTTGGAATTCCATCATACATGTTATGGTAAAATGAATGATGCCATTACAAAGTACAACTATTCCTGTAAAAAACAAGCACTTACATGGCTTGTAGATAGAAAACTGAGAGTGCTAGAGCTCTTAGAAGGGGAGGAGGGAAAAACAAAAGCACTAAGATCAAAATTTGCGCGGTCCAATGGGTCATTTTGGGCCTGGTCCTCAAATGGTTAAAGGGAACATGTCATCACTTTCAGGCTTTATAAACCTCTGGTTGCCCCCAGAAAGCTTTTCCCAACCCCACCCCCTCCCACCCTTGATGAATAGATCAGTCATACAGAGAGATATCAATCAATCAAGGCTGATAGGGTGGGGAGAAGCCACTGGGGACCGTCCATTGACTCATAGTTCGGGCAGTGATGACTGGTTCCCATTAAAATGGGGCATGAACTGGCCATAGACGTGGAATAGCTGCTGGCCGACACAGATAGATTGCTTGGTATCGATTCATTTGTCATGCAGGATCCTGAAGGATTACCGAGATCATCATCTTTCTATACACATCTAAATAATACTACTGCTTCCCCAGATCCCCAGCAAATGCTTCTCCTGCAATCCCCCAATCTGCCCAACCATTTAGATGTGCCGCATGTCTTTGTTATGACGGCTGAACACACAGACATATTGTGCATGAAATTGCTTATGGGAGCTCATCGGAGCCTTGTTGCACAGAACGCCCGGAGCGCCGTTAGCGGTTTATCTCCGGCTTATTGACATTGATTGTCTAATTATGGGAGCCGATAGCGGATTCTATTCACAGACACTCCGTCCAGATGATTTATATAAAGAGCGACAACCACATTCACAATAATTCCTAAAGCAAGTCAAATGAGTTTTAGGTTTGCGGCTGATTTGTTAACTATTAGCGGGTGGGGGCAGCATACATGAGATTGTTCTGGACCCTGATATCTGCTGCAGTACAGTAATGTCCCTGGGGAGGGCGCTCTTCTTTTCCTGTGTCCATACAGACTGATGCAGTACATACATATATCATCAGGAATGTTTTCCATCTCCATAGATTCATAGCCTGTATATTATCCAGTACTTTCTTAGCTGTTCTTGCTCTTTTTGCCCTCCTGTTATATCCTTTTTGTAATACTGTACCTGAGCTAGGAAATTTTTAGCTACCTACTGTAAGTCTACTTAAGAGTTTAATGAACTTATTCTGATTCCCCCCTCCTGCTTTACTGTAGACTTCTGTTTTTCTCTTGATCCTTAAAGGAATGTTACACAATCTGCACCCACAATCTGACCTCCCATCCCCCCCCCCAAAACCACTTGTACCTTCGAAGATCTGTCCTGGGGTCCGTTCGGCAACTTTTAAACTTGCAGCCCCGTGCCCAACGGTCGTGGCTTAGAGTATCTGTGCCCTTACTTTTTTTCCATGCTGAACATTGCACAGGTGTCTTAACGATCCAGCCCATGTGCCAGGCTGACGCAGGTGGGGAATAGGAGACAATCTGCCTGAAGCATTCCTAATGATGAGGAGGGTGGGGAGGAGGGACAGAGAGGGTGTGCCAGCCTAATGCATACACAATCTAGGCCAAGGCCGTGGCCTAGTTAGGACAATAACAGATCTTGGAGTAAAAGCAGCTATCCGAAGGTACAAGCGGTTTGGGGGGGTCAGATTGTGGGTACAGAGTCGCTTTAAAAAAAAAAAAAGATTATACAAAGTTTATAAATAAAGTTAATGCTTTAAATCCCTTGCTGTTTTCTTAGTTTGTTGGGTAAGAGAAACTTTCCTTACTCCTAAATGTATTGTCCTGATGTTTAAAGTGTAGCTGGTTGTTTCAGAAGATTTTTAAAGGCCTACCGGATATTGTTGGGTTAACCCTTCAGAGTGGTAGCTAAGTGATAATAGTTCTGTTATTAAGCCTCTGAGAGCCTCCTCCATGGTGCACAGCTATTTCTCATTTTCCCCATTTTAGAGTAGGGTCAAAGGCTCGAGGTTCACTCATCTCTACCCACACAAATGACAGCTGCCCTAAGTGTTATGGCTTGTGTAATGGTACTTTTACACGGTGCGATAATTCGCACGATTAACGATTTTGAATGAACGATGTTTTTTTTTATAACGATCAGCGTTTAGACGGAACGATACATCGTACGAAAAATTCGCTATGCGATCGTTTTGCGATTGTTTAAGCCTATCTCACACATAGGGGAAATCGTTGAAAGAATGTTTACACTGAACAATCTGCAAATTTTTTGCGAACGATCAACGATGATTTGTGAACATGTTGAAAGATCAAAATGAACGATTTTTTGCTCGTCGTTTCATCGTTCGCTGCGTTTACACGTACGATTATCGTTCGAATTTGACCGTTATCGTGCAAAAACGAACGATCAATCGCCCCGTGTAAAAGTACCATAAGAGATGTCAGGAATGGCTTGATTTACCTCCGAGGGACAGTGCGAATCATCTTCGCCACACAGACTGACTTAGGTTACAAGTACACTTCCCAGGCTCTCTCCTGTACATAGCACATGCTAAGCCACGCCCCCCACTTCCACTAATTTGTCCTGATCTAGCTCTTACTAGAGACAGAAATATCCTGACAAATGCGGCCCAGGCACCTAGTGGCCCAGACTTTAGAGCTGTGTCTCTAGGGTAAGGGGCCATTTTTGGTTAATGAAGTGAATTACAAATATGTTAGGAATCACGTCGGCTGTGGCATGAGGGAAGTTGTCTGAAACATCAGTGACATTGTAAAGGCTGAGGACACCTTTGCACCATCCATTACCTCATGTAAATGACCAGCATGTAATGTTATATTCTAAAGTTCTGAGGGCAGCAATTTCTTACATGCCGCCTGTAAGTGCAGGTAGCTGGAAGCACAGAATCTGTTAATAAAATAATGGGTCATTCCCTGCAGGGACAGGCGTCATGTCTGATAAAATCTGTCCCCGAGGCTGCGCTGTCACTGGAGCATTATTGTTTATGACGGATTTCCTGATTTTCAGGGGACATATTACGCTTCATTCATTGTGACAGCATCCTGACTCTTACAGAGCATTTATCTCTAAGTCCTGGACAAAATACCTGCATGTGTTAGACTTCTGTGCAAAATGTTAGTATCTTCTTTAGATGTCGCTCTGGTATCTTGATCTCCTCCACAAATAGCAGATGGTCAGTGACAACTACTGATAGCAGCCAGTGCAGAGCCCCTAGGGGTTTTCTTCCAGCGTTGCACTTAATGCTATGTGATTCTCAGTTGGTTGCAGACCCCGGCGCTTCCACTGCTCTGTTATATTGTTCATGAACCAGGGTGCTCAGGATGTGTAGTGGTTAAAGGCTTAGGGTGGTATTACATGGGATGATTTATCGGCGATTAACAATCTCAAATGACGGCTATGACAAATGATCTTAAATCATTCACCCTATTATATAGGATGATGATTGTTACTTACAGTCATTCTTGTGCTCGTCCTTTCCTGATTTATAGACCAGGAAACGACCAAGCAACGTGTTATTACACCAAGCGATGTTCAAAAGATTTGTGAACGATGAACAATGAAAATATGTCCAGATTCTATCAAACGATCAGCATTTTATCATTGGTCGTTTAATCGTTGCCTGCTGTTACACAAAACAATTATTGTTTAAATTAGAACGATTTAATGATTTTTCGGTCGATAATCATCCGTGTAATGCGGTCCTTAGAAAAACATAGCCCTTTTCTTACGGAAACAGCGCCTCTCCTGTCCTCAGTCTGGGTGTGGGGTTTTGCAGCTCAGTTCTGTAGAAGTGAAGGGGACTGCATTGCAATACCACACAACCTGAGGACAGGGGTGGCGCTGTTTTTGCAAGAAAGTAGCTGTCCTGGGTAATGCCTTTAAAGGGGTCATCTAGTTTATAAAGCTAATTTTCATTAAATTCTGAATCAATAGATGGGACGTCCATTTTCAGGATTCTCTTCTTGAGAAGAGTGGCGTCAAAGAGTGCCTCTTGCTCTGGAGGACTGTCGTGCAGGGTCCTATTACACAGAGCATTTTTTAACGACTAACGATAAACGATCGCAAACGAGATTGTTTATCGTTAACCTGGAATTGTTCACCATACTACACAGAACGATAGTCTTTAGATACGATCGTTATTGCCATCGTTGCTATGATCGTTTATTCCTTCTGATCCCAGCCAAACAATGAACAATGTGCAATTACACTGAACAATTAGTAAAAAAAATACGGAACTTGAGCAAACGAATGTGGAATTATCGAACGATTAGCGAGCGATTAATGATAATTTTAGGTTCAGATCTAAATCAACGATTAACGACACACTAATGATTTTTCAATCGTTGTCTGCAATTACACAGACCGATTATCATTTAAATTCGAACGCTATAACGATTTTTCGCACAATAATCGTCCCGTGTAATAGGGCCCTTAGACAACTAATTAATTAATTAGAGTGGGCATTATGTAATGCTTTATTGCTCCTGTGGTGGCGCTGTAGGGAAATTGGTCACTTACTGCCAGCTCTCCCCATAGGCCATAGCGGAATGTTGAAGGTCTCAGCAGGAGGAAACTTTCAATAGGCTCATTGCTCACTAACATTTAGTGGAAACCCCTTTAAAGTCTTTCCAGCGTAGATGGTGTTATTATTTCTCTTAGACATGGTTATCTGCAGTGAGTAATGATGCAATCTATGGAGGTCTCCTTGAACAGCACTTTAATATAACAGATCTGACACGTTGTGGCGCTCTTGCCATCTCCAGATTTAGTGTAGGATGTGACAGATTCTCACTATCTTCTGTTTTCTCCTTAGGGCTTCTTCAGCAAACGTCTAAAAGGCTCAATAAAGAGGACAAAGAGTCAGTCAAAGCTGGACAGAAACACAAGCTTCCGCCTGCCATCTCTGCGGCCGGCAGACAGTGACAGGTAAGATTGGCCGAGCCTATTGGGATGATGTGTATGGCAATTTAGTGCAGCCTCGGCATACGGCTGCTGCTTCCTTGTGTGACCCAGTCCTCTTGTCTCCCATTGCTGACTGATGTATAGCGCCATAAATCTGGCGCAGGTAGAACTGGCCAGAGCCTTATTAATTTGCAGAGTTATGGCCAGGATATAAAAATACTTGTGACAGGTATCCCACGGGACCATGTCTACATGTAAAATACAGCGGAGGAGATTTATACCGTCTTTGCGGGATGAAGGTGGGTTTATTACAGCAATTAGCCGACTAATTGGGCTGAATATGATACAGACGGATCCCGGACGGTGGCAGAAGACAGGATTGGCGTCTCCTTCACATTCTTATAACTTGTCTCCTTGTTTTATTGGCTGGATTAGTCATAAGACAGCAATAGAATCATAATTCAGTTTGGGGATACATTGTATTGAGCCTAAATTACAGCCTGTTTTATAGTCTAGAGGTTCACTTACAAGTCTGTAGGCTTCGGAGCTGAAATCGTCCAGCATCCCTTGCTGTCTCAATATTGGCGTAGAATGGCAATCACGTCAATAGTTGTGGCTACAGTGACTTCTCCTTGGCTCATAGTGTAAAGCTTTGCTCCTTATTGGAATCAGTCATTTGTCACCCACTTCCTTTGGGTGACATCACTGTAACAACAATGCTCATAGGGCTGAAAAAGAAATGCATGATTCTAGTTCAGCCTTATTACCCTGCAGTATTGAATCTGATTGAAGGTGGTATTCAGGATTTAAAAAATATATATACAGCTACTTTCTTGCAAAGACAGTGCCACCCCTGTCCTCAGGTTGTATATGGTATTACAAATACCACTCCCATACTGGGGACTGGAGTGTTGCTCTTTCTGGAAGAAAGTTGACATGTTTTTTAAAGCCTGGATAACCCCTTTAAGGTAAACATTCCCATGAAGAACAAATGAATTTTTCCCATCTTAGAAAAAGAAAATCCAACATATCAGAATAAATTCCCAGATCAATGATTCAGGGTCACTGCCAAAATGACTCTGCTCTGGGACCCCCACTGGGCTCGGGGATCTCCCCCCTGCCTGATTGAAATATATCCTACAGACTTCTCCTTTTAATGCGATGTAGAAAAATTGTTATTGTGCACGGTGCTGCACTATAATCCTTTTTATATCATAGAGGCTGTGATGAGCTGCAGCATGCATGCCTTCTCCCTTCACCATCCCATCCTGCCCTGCTTTGTTGATATATAGAGTCCAGTGCTGGAGGTAAAGCAGGAAGGGAGGAGATGTGCATGCTGTAGCCGTTAACTGAGAGACCAGTAGCATTGTCATCTATATGCCCATGACTGCAGCTCTGAGCATCATAGAGAGCTGACTGATTCCCTTTAAAGCCCCTATTCCACAGGGCAACTATGAGGAGCAAACGAGAGCTGTCAGCGCTCATTTGCTCCTCGTTCCCCGCTTGCTGCCGCCGCTATTGCCCACGGCAGTAGTGAGCAGGTGAGAGCCGGGGGACTGCCCGGGTGATCGCTGATCGTCAGGGCAGCCCATAGCATATAGCAGCGGTCTGCTGCCGCTCCTATTCCACGGGGCAACAGCAGATCATTGCTGTATGAGTCGTTTGTCTTTCAACAATGTTGAAAGACAAACGACTGCAACGATCAGCCGACATGATTGATGCCTTCTATTACATGGAACTATTATCAGCCGATATCGGCCGAATACGGCCGATAATCGTTCCTTGTAATAGGGCCTTGAGAATCTCTTAATTGTAAACTGGCTTTCTCCATTACGTAAGGCAGCTTTTCACCTCAGTGATGATTTATACATAGGGATGGGTAGCTTTCTCTCATTCGACCAGGATTTAGTGTTTTCGTCTGTAGAGATGATCCAGTTGCTTGGGATGGATGGTCAGAATTGTCGCACCAGTTGCTTTGGGCACTGATATCACTGTGGAGCGCATACAAACATTACTTGTGTATATACTACTCCCAAGACCTGAGTTCATTACAGCCTATAGAGCTCCATTACAAAAGGTGCCGTGAATCCTTTCTCTGGGAGTGCGTTCCCACCAGCTAGACATTGTTTCTTGCCCTTTGTTGGATAACATCACCCTCCTCCCCACCCTCCAGGCCACGCTGAGAGTCTACACTTCTTCTCCCTCTTGGTAGCTTGCCCCAGCTTTTCTGTTAGGCGAATTCCGCAAATGTTTTCTTTCTTAGCACAACTGTGCGATGCATTCATAATCTGGATTTTATTGTTCCTTGTGTATTCATGCTTAGGAGCAATTGTATCTGTTTGACTATTCTCTAAAGTTAATGTTCCTTTCACAGCTCCAGTTTTGGCAAGAAGTCTTTGGCATGAATGTATTCGCTCATATTCCCATTTGTCTTCTCAAAGTAATTTGCCTTCTATAGCGCAAATGCCTGTCAGCTTATAACATCTTATTGGTTATAACTCCCAAAGGGCTTTGCGCATATGCTTTTTGTGGGTGCCCAACATTGGGAAACTCCGACTTTCCTTAGTATTGAGAGTAAGATGACATCCATAAATACCGGAGTAGTCAATGGGAAGTAGCCTTTAGCATTACATAGACTGAAGGAACATTTTTACTTGATCGCCACCTTTAGTTCTAGTAGACTAGACCCTCGCCATTCTGTGGGTCTAGCGGTGGCTGCTGAAGTTGGATAAAGCCCTAAGGCTATGTGGAAAACATGGATCTAGTCATTGGCTGTAATCATGTTTTCCAGACAACCTTAGAGCTTTATCCAACTTCAGCAGCCACCGCTAATCAAATGCAGAACGATCGGGTTCGGATGGACTCGAGCATGCTCGAGGTTCGCTCATCTCTAGTGCTTATACATCTAATGGCTGACAGCTATCCCTCTACATGCATGCTCAGTTCAGCCAAGTGTTCTCAATGGCGAGAAGGAAGATACCTAAACCCAGGGCCGGAACAAAGAGTAGGCAGGGGTAGGCGATGGCCTAGGGCGCAAAACGACAGGGGGGCAGTCTGGATGGGTAATTAATTTACTTACCCACCTATCCTGCCCCCCACTTGCCCGCCCTCCACTGTAACTATGAGCGCTCGTAGCAAGCGCTCATAGTTACATACATGCAATGACCCTATGGCTTTCTGAGAGGTATTGATCGATTGAGATCAGTTTTTCTAGAGGACTAGGAAATACCCGGTTCCTCAGTGGCTAAAACGTAGCTTTTATTAGATAACGTAAAGGATACTAACTTTACACCCAGTGAAATAGTGCAATTTAAAATACTTGTGACAGATCAATAGTACCCTTGTTCACAGTTACAGTAGTCCTGCATTACTTAATGCACGGACTGTGCGGTGATTGTGGCATTATGCACTTGGTAGGTTTCAGCGTTTATTCCCACCAGTGCTTCTGAGTACTCAGGATGCCGCTGTCAAGGTGTACTCTGTTTGCCCAAAGTGATCTTGGCTCGAGCTATAATACGGAGGGCAATGGTTAGGTACCGAGGACTATCAGCTGGAAGTCGCTGACCCATGCGGTCGTTGTGCGGCTGATGCGTTAGTCTCTCAGTACTAGCAATGACCTGGTGTGGCTAGCAGAGTTGGACTGGCTTTGCTAAAGCCGTTTGTCCAAGAGCGATTTTTATATACACTCTACTGATAGCTCCCAGAGGTCCCGAAGCCCTATGATAAGTCACAGGTAATTAAAAATACCATGCCTTCCCTGACATGTTTCGTCTATCACTTTAAAAAAGTCAGCGTAAGGCATGGTATTTTTAGTTACCTGTGACTTATCGTAGGGCTTCAGGATACAAGTATTTTAAATTGCACCATTTGTAAAGCTAGTATCTTTTCATTTATCTAATAAAAGCAAGGTTTTAGTCACTGGGGAACCGGGTATTTCCTAGTCCTAGTAGAAAAACTGATCTCATAGTTACATACAGCAGCACTGACAGAGAGGGAGCCATTGGCCCCCTTCCTGCCCGTCACGCTTGTGGCCGCAGTCAGTCAGTGCTTGAGTAACGTGCTTAAGTAATGTCACTGGAGCGCCGACCCTGGCAAAACGCTGGCTGCGGCCACAAGATTGCACGGAAGGGAAGACACGCGGCCCAGGTGAGTATAAGTGTTTTTTTTTTGTTTTGTTTTTTTAGTAAGTTTGGTTGTTTAGGGGCATTACTGCTATAAGGAAGGGTTAGGGAGCACACAGTGGGTCTATAAATCTAACTGGGGGAGCACACAGGGATCTATATACTTCTGGCGGAGCACACAGGGGTCTATATATAACTGAGGGAGCACACAGGGATCTATATACTTCTGGGGGAGCGCACAGGGGGGGCTATATACTACTGGGGGCAGCACACAGGGGTCTATATACTACTGGGGGCAGCACACAGGGGTCTATATACTTCTGGGGGGAGCACCCAGGAGTCTATATACTAATGGGAGCAGCACACAGGGGGTCTATATACTACTGTGGGAAGCACACAGGAGGTGTATATACTACTGTGGGAAGCACACAGGGGGTCTATATACTACTGTGGGCGGCAGCACACGGGTCTATATATAACTGAGTGCAGCCCACAGGGGGTCTATATATAACTGGGGGCAATCCACTACTATATATAGTAGTCTATATACTACTGGGGGAAGCACACCGCAGTCTTTTCTATATTGGGGCTGCACAGAGGGGCCTTACTACTATACTGGGGCACAGGGACACCTCAAAACTATGGGGGCACATATAGGGCAGTGCTTCTCAATTCCAGGCCTCAGGCCTCACCAACAGGTCAAGTTTTGAGGATTTCCTTAGTATTTAACAGGTGATATAATTATACTCAGTGCATCAGGTATTAGCACAGGTGATCTTTATATGGGATATCCTCAAAACATGACCTGTTAGTGAGGCCTGAGGACTGGAATTTAGACAGATTCTGATCAGAGAAGACGCCCCCTGTGAGTGACTGGATGTAACTGCACTCTGCTATAGGGTCTGTAGTGATAGTGGTCATGGTGTGGCAGTATTATCTAAGGGTGTAATTGGTGATATCTTTCTGTTTTGTTCAGAGCAGTTTTGAGGCAATATGTAATCACTGTATGGTGGTAGGAGTGTTATAAGAGAACTACCATATGTATTGGGGCTCTTAATACAGTGTGGGGTACTTTCTTAAACTGTGTGGGTAGCACCGATTCTGATAACGCTGGGTTCAAATAGGGGGGGGGGGGGGCATTTGCCTTATCTGACTAGGGCACCAAAACTCCTTGTCCTGGCCCTGCCTATACCAGTGACTTATTTTTCCTAAGAACCTTGGTGGAATCAAATGTCAAAAAAAGAGAAGGTAGATCCAGGCTGGTCGGCCAAAGATTGCTCCGTGATACTGGTAGAGAGGTTCCAGCAGCATTGAAGTAGAGAAAAGCTTAACATCTTTATTAGAAATCCTTATACATACATGCTATGTGTCGACCCAGCAGGGTATGTGCTAAACATGCTTGATAAATACCCTGCTGGGTCGTAACGTGTACTTTCCTATAAAGTTGTGGAAGCTGTTGGAACTTCTTTACAAGTCTTTGACATGTCAATTTTTTTCTGAAATGACTTGTCATTCACTTAACTATGTAAATCTATGTAGTCAAGTGGGCGGTCCTACACAGTGACTGACATTTATCGGTGCATAAGCCCATATAGAGAGCTGCCAATCAATGAGTAGGACCGCCCACTTGACATCTTAGGCCATGATAAGCAAAGAATTACATCTATAAATGACAAATTATCCTGGAGCTTTTTCTAGAAGAGTGTATATCTGTGTGCTTAGCTCCTCCTGCTTTATAACATGATGGCTGCAGATCGGACAGCAAATTGAGCCTGACACAACCCCCTTCTATCTTGGTCTACTGGTCCTTGTCAAGTATACCACTAAGAACCAAAATGAGGGAAAGGATGTCCACAGTACAGTATACCAGGGCACAACAGTGCCAGGACTCCAGATAATTCACAATTATATTATATTCATGATAAATAAGTTATCTAAATTCTATTCAGAGCGAGGGCCATAACTTTTTGTACAAAACCCAAGTTGAGTATAATGTCACAGTATTGCCCCTGCACCTGCATAGTAATACGTAATCATGAACCGACACAACTGAGGGACTTTGTTTTAAATATTGTCATGGAACCTTCAGTGTGATTATTGTATATACACTGTTATTTTATTGTTCTAGCAGTTTCCAGTAGTCAGACAGTCACCCTACAGTCCAGTAACTTGTGAGAGCGATATGCCACAACTCCAGCTAATGGGAACACGCCGTTATTATGGGCCCCTATGGAGCCACCTATGCATTGAGCGTTTGTTATTGTTTAGAGAATAGCTGATCTGTGGTATATATGTGTAAGGGATATGGGAGGGTTGCAACTTGGCCTCATCTGACAGCTGGGCTGGATTCTTTCCCCTCTGGACTGCTAAACACGTGGGACGGATTCCTGCAGATTAAGCGAAAGTCATTTTCTGGCATTACCGCGTGTGCTGGCTGACCAGTGCACTAGCTTTACCCTGGGCACGCTGACATGACCGAGGACTGAAATGGCTTTTACAATCCGAAGATACCGGGGCACCCGCTCTGCCAGCTCTTTCTATACTAGGTAGGTTCCCACCCTCTGCAAATGTGATGCCTTTCCTTTACCCCATGTGTTGATGGCCTACACAATGCATAGGAAGATGGCTACTAATTCTTTTCACTGTCCTAATGCAATCTGATATGTTTAGTGCTAGGAACGCATGAGCTGGAACCGTCATACCTATCATGGGTTTCCGCAAAAAATGTCTCACCTTTTACATCCAGTTGTAATATTCTCTATAGATCAGGAAGTTTTCAGTACATTTAAGTGAATTGCACTTTTACAAGTGTTGGCGTGTCAAGTACAGGAGTTCTGCTCCGCTTCTCCCCGCACCTTCAGCACAATCTAACCACCATTTACTGCATTGGGAGGGAGGTGAGAAGTGCTGATGGCCTTCACAACCACTTTGCTCTTTCCATTTCAGTGATGGACATAAGATAGGAGATCAATGTGCGATCGCTGGGGTTGTATTCCCCGGACCGCCACTTTCAGCAGAACAAGCAGCATGGCCACTTTCACCCATGGTCCATCCATGAGCTTTATTAGCAGTCACAGTGTCATGAACATCACATGGAAATCACTATAACTAAACCGATATGTGTGAACTTACCCCAAATCTTCTAGCTAGTCAATAAAAGGATCTGGCCCACTTCAGTGCAGACCACCACAAATACACTTTCCTATAGACCTATGAAGTCGGTGCTAGTATATCACACATCCATAGTATATTATATACAGGATCTATGTACCCCACCACCGCATAAGCCGCTGTCACTGCTGGGTAGCATTTGCATGCGAATTTCTGATGAAGAGCGCAGCTCTGCAGTATAAAGTGCAGGAAGCAGAAGATTACCATAGCTGCATTATTGTGCCCTCGGCCAGATACACTCACTGATCCATACTGTGGCCAGGGCCCGGCCGATTCTCTGATTTTCAGGGTAGGAGGGGAGATGACAGAAGGCATATGGAAATTGTTAGGACAAATAGGTTTAAACATTAAGACCATCTATATCCAATTTTATTTTTTGTACAAATGGATTAATGCCAGTGCATTTCCCATAACCCAGTGTGCTCATAAGGATAGCAGGACGTTCTCATGTGTGGGTGCTGTGGTTATCTCTAATACTCCAGCATCACACTGGCGTCCTGTGAACTTGGCTGCAGCTTATATGTTTGTCTGAGAGTGAGAGTGAGCTCTGAGTACAGTGCTGTGGTATATGGTACTGCTATATAAGCAACAGGGAAAGAAATGTTATCAGGGTACTTGTTGAAGGAGCAGGAATCATGAACGTTACAGCTTGGATTATCAGAATTCCTGGGTAAATGTATCGGCTGGTTTAGTGCCGTTTCTGTAGTTCTGTTTAGTGCAGTATAGTAACGATCAGTATGGATATTATAGACTGTTATAATATAGTGCAGTATTGGTTGGCATAGTCTCGTATAGTTCGATGTAGGTTGGTATTGTTCAGCATAGGCTGGTATAGGGTAGTATAAGTTGGTGTAGTTCACTGTCTACAGTATAGGTTGGTATAGTGCAGTATAAGTTGGTATAATTCAATAAATCCTGGAATAGTTTTTAGTGCTGTATAGGACAGTAAAGTTCAGTATAGTTATAGGCTGGTATAGTGCGAGATCAGTTGGTATAGGCGCTATAGACTGGTATAGTTCAGTATAGATCCGTATACCCAGTATAAGTTAGTATAGATGAGTATAGTTAGTGAAGGCTGGTATAGTGCAGTATAGGTTTGTATAGTTCAGTATAGGTAGTATTAAGTTGGTATTGTTCAGAAAAAGTTGGCACAACAAAAAGTGTAGTGGTAGTCAGCTCACCTCCACATGGATGTAGGAAGATCTCAGTTCAAGAAAAGAGGGTGCACGGGTCCGGCTTTGGCTAGTTGCCTGTTCAGTAGTGGAAATGACGAGTTGATGGTCCCAGCACTCTGAAGTTAAAATGTCAAAAATTCTTTATTCCATATCAAGAAAAGGAAGAATAAAAGCTCATAACTAGTAGGGCTACACTCGTATGGTGTAATAGTGCTACCATGGTGCTAATTATTCATCTTGCAGGTGTATTAAAACATGATGTATGACTTATTCGCATTAGTGCTCATGATTGGTTGCTTTTTGTTTTTAACGTGTTGTTTTGTATGCTCATTAGATCGTGATTAAGCGCGCATGCACGCAAAATGCGTAGGTTTTCCAGCAAATCTTATGAGCTTTTATTCTTCCTCTTCTTGATATGTAATAAAGAATTTTTGACATTTTAACTTCGGAATGCTGGGACCATCAACTCGTCATTTCCAAAGACTGGAACAGGGCAGTATAGGTAGTATTAGGTTGGCATAGTTTAGTATAGGCTGTAAAAGCTGGCACAGTGCAGTATTGGTTGGTACAGTTCAGTATTGGTAGTATAGGTTGGTCTTGTTCAGTGTAGGCAGTGAAGGCTGGCAAATTACAGTATAGGTCAGTATAGGCTGTAAACGCTGTCACAGTGCAGTATCGGTTGGTATAGGTAGTATTAGGTTGGTATAGTTTAGTATAGGCTGTAAAAGCTGGCACAGTGCAGTATTGGTTGGTACAGCTCAGTATTGGTAGTATAGGTTGGTCTTGTTCAGTGTAGGCAGTGAAGGCTGGCACAGTACAGTATAGGTTGGTATAGGTCAGTATAGGCTGTAAAAGCTGGCACAGTGCAATATTGGTTGGTATAGGTAGTATTAGGTTGGTATAGTTTAGTATAGGCTGTAAAAGCTGGCACAGTGCAGTATAGGTTGGTACAGTTCAGTATAGGTTGGTCTTGTTCAGTGTAGGCAGTGAAGGCTGGCACAGTACAGTATAGGTTGGTATAGTTCAGTATAGGCTGTAAAAGCTGTCACAGTGCAGTATTGGTTGGTACAGTTCAGTATTGGTTGGTATTGCTCAGTGCAGGCAGTATAGTATAGGTTGGTATTGTTTGCTATTTTTAATACTACATAAAGCCAACAAAACAATTATTGGGAAAAGATTCTTTTCCAGTGAAGCTTAAGTAACATGAAAGGTTAAGGAGAAGACTAATTTGCTGTTAGATTTGGAGATAATGTAATGTGATCGGCTCTGAATCCATACACTTCCTCAGTAGGTATTCTTCTTCAAAGCTTTTATTGAAGAACTGAAAGATAAGGTTAATACACTGCATTAAACATTAACTGGCACCAGAAGAGGGAGAATATCATTTATGTCACCATATCTGACCCGACGTCCCTAGCCTTTCAGCTATATAAATCTCCAGCACTTAAGATGCAATGTCTGGGAGCTGCCGCCTCTCCCCAGGGAGTTGGCAGGGAGACCGGGCATTTAAGTAATTAACAAATGAAAACTGGACGGGGTGAGGGGTACAAGTGCCGCATGGTGAATTGTACCTGGGCGTGCTACATGACATAAATAAGATGGCACCTCGCTGCTTCTTCTCTGGACTTTAGGAAAAGTACCCTCTAACAAGTGTCTCGTCTCTGCACCGTGCTGGGTCAGATTAGCAGCCACTAAAGTAGAGATGCTTGAAGTGAAGACTTTGAAGGTTTTTGTATAGAGAGGATGTGTGCGGTATAGTGGCTGCTACACAGAATGCCCCTTTCTCCTGTCTCCTTATCAGCTAATGGATGTAACGTGAGTCATTGCTGTTGATGGTTTGTGAGGCTCTATTAATGCGGCATTATCCTTTTCTGGTTCATAATCCTAGCAGGCAGATTTCAGTGCAATATGATAAAGTCCTGAAGCTTGCTGAGTGATTGTAAAGCGCTCCCTCCTTTTTAGCCAAGCTGTTAAATGGGTCAAATTCGACAGTGGCACCAAAGTAATTAGCTTCACCCACCCTCCGCCCAGATGCCGCTTCTCCTCTAATGGAGTGCACATAGTCTATAGGAAAATAAAACAGCAGATTGAAGCCTGAGGTTACTGCCTTGTCAGTTCCCAGCACGAATCATCATGTACTTGGGTGAAGTAATAAGTACAGTAATAGCCAAATGATAGAGCTGATGGATGGGTAATAAAAGCCCAGCATATTATTGACTATTTTAACATCATAGCAGTACTTCACCGTAACAACATGGTACAGACACAGGGGACCCAGAACTAGTTAGAGCATTGGCCGCTCTACTCATCAAGGCACGAGGCTTATGTTTACTAAGGCGGGCTTCTCTCTTTTCCATGCATTGTTCCTTTATTTAAGGTGCACAGCCAAACTGGTAAGTAAGGGGTTGTTGGCCCAAAGGTCATGGCAATCTGTTCTGCCAGGAAGGGGATACTTGGTAACCAGCCCTCCTGTTACATAAGGGGGAGACACTAGTTAACTGCGCCTTTCAGTCTCATCTGGGGGAGACACTAGGAAATTGGGCCCCTCAGTCTTATCGGAGGGAGACAGTAGTCAGTCTCACCAGTAGGGGTACAGTAGGTAACTGGACCCTTTAGTCTCATTGGGGGGGACAGTAGGTAATTGAACCCTTTAGTCTCATCAGTAGGGCTACAGTAGGTAACTGGGACCCTTCAGTCTCATGGTGGGGGGGGGGGGGATACACTAGGTACTGCGCCTTTTAGTCTCATCAGGGGGATACATTAGGTACTGCACCTTTTAGTCTCATCAGGGGGATACATTAGGTACTGCACCTTTTAGCCTCATCGGGGGGGATACACTAGGTACTGCGCCTTTTAGTCTTATCGGGGGGGATACACTAGGTACTGCACCTTTTAGTCTCATGGGGGGGATACACTAGGTACTGCGCCTTTTAGTCTCATCGGGGGGATACACTAGGTACTGCGCCTTTTAGTCTCATCGGGGGGATACACTAGATACTGCGCCTTTTAGTCTCATCGGGGGGATACACTAGGCACTGCGCCTTTTAGTCTCATCGGGGGGATACACTAGGTACTGCGCCTTTTAGTCTCATCTGGGGGTTACACTAGGTACTGCGCCTTTTAGTCTCATCGGGGGGGATACACTGGGCACTGCACCTTTTAAGTCTTATCGAGGTGGGGGGACACTAGTTAACTGGGCTCTTCAGTCTCATTGCCGCATTTCACTAGGTAACTGTGCCCTTAATGGAGGGGACAGGGGTTACTAGATAACTAGGCTCTGGTCTCATTTAAGAAAAAATTAGATTACAAATCCTCAAGTCTCATTGGTGGGAGGGGGAAGGAGAGCGTGCAACAGGAGGAGACATCAGGTTACTGGGCCCTTTTTTCAGAAAGAGAAACAGGCAACCCAGTCCTCTAGTCTTGTCTGAGAAAACAGTAGGTAACCAGGCCCTCCTTGCTCTTACTCTGGGGAAGCTATAGGTCCCCCTGTCTTGTCAGTGTGAGACCAGGTGATGGAGCCCTCTTTCATTAGGGGTGACATGAACATACTCAGTTTAGATTGTGAATTCCATTGAGGAGAAAGACCAGTGTGATAATCTCTGTACAGCGCTGTGGAGTATGGCAGCACTATTTAACGTCATAACAAAAAGGAAAAATAAATGAAGGCTCCTTTTTGGACAGTTTACGAAGTCAACCATTGTTAATAGCCATAGAACGCCATTTTAATTCCCATGGACAATATAGAGAACAGCAGGCATTCTTGGCTTCCACTGGCCATCTTGTTTAGTCCAAAGAGGTGATCATAAGACTCCTATTCTGCTGAGGTGGACCCTCCTCCTGTCAGATATTGGACAGGTCTTACAAATATAGCCTACATGTCATTGTCAGCACTGCTGTTATCTATCTGAAGACCCAACCACATTGTAATATACAGAGATATATACTGGATTGGTGCGCATAAGGATGCTAGTAGAGGGAGTACACCACGTAAGCATCTTGTTTACATTGTAAGTTACTTATCAGGCTTTAGGCTGGCATTGATATTCCACAATAAGGGCGATCTACCGGCAGAAATGTTGGGTTTGCACAGAGATGTTTCAGATGACTGACAACCAGCTTGTTAGGGGGCATAATGATAGCGTCTTCCGATAATGGGTTCCATCTCTAAACATAACCATTAGGTTCACGTTGCTTGTTGTGATCCTGACAGACAAGGATTTATATTGTGTAAAGGATGCTTTTTACGGTTCCCCTCCCCACCTCTGTGGCTCGTGCAGTTTACTGTAATCCTGCTTCCCTGGGATTATCCGTGTCTGTACAGGGCCAGCTAAGCACTGCTCAGTTTTCCTATAGCTTCCCCGGTAATACAAGAAGAGCTCTTTAATCCATCCTCACTGGATCGCGCACTTGCCTCTGGTCGGGTTGATCTCCTGTTACTTAAGGGTTAAGTGTCGCCATGCAGTGTTATTAACCCTTCTCTTCCCATGCAGTCAGTAGTCTTAACCCTTCATGATCAGTGCTACTCCACACACAGAATGAGCAGGGAATGATGGAGCAGATGTGTGACCCATCCGCTGCCTTGTCTTTCCTACTGTCTCCTGGCTCAGCTATACCATGGCTGATCATTTTCACCCTATGACATGAGTTAGGGGTAGGGAGTCGGAAATGAGCAGATGTCTGTGAAGGCTGGAAGGTGATGATTTCTCCCAGAGGAGACGCTTCCAGGAGGTTTGACGCATTGAATGTCGCTGATCTGTCCCCTCTTGGGACCACAACGCAGTGTTTAAGAGCCCCCCTTCTCACTTTAGCTGCTTCTCGCTGGGGTTGGGTTTATGCAAGGGAAGCTGCTTGGAAAGGTCACCTTTGCAATGTTTACAGAGCATGCTCTTTGAGCCAACCCGGCTGCAGCTTCTGCCTGCTTGCCTGCAAGCTGTAATCTGCTTATAGGTGCATTGTCATAGCAACAGGCCCAGAGTGCAGCAGGCC
Source organism: Dendropsophus ebraccatus (assembly GCF_027789765.1). Taxonomy (NCBI): domain Eukaryota; kingdom Metazoa; phylum Chordata; class Amphibia; order Anura; family Hylidae; genus Dendropsophus; species Dendropsophus ebraccatus. Next base: position 95,386,870 of record NC_091461.1, read on the forward strand.
GGGCACACCGGGACTGTGTCTATGCTACCTGAGGGGCGGGATGCTGGAGGAGGAGGAGGAGGGGAAGATGCAGTAGCCAGCTATTTGAAGCCAGATTTCATTTCACTGGCAGCCAATTCAGCCCTTGAGTCCGGAATGACTGGAATTCTGCAATTTCTTTTTTTTAACGTTATGAGAATTTGAAGACGTCTCCAACCAGACAGTATGCCCGGCTTGGCAACTTGACATCGCTCCTGGCAGATTTAATTTCCTGGTGGCACATGACCTTTGACCTTTGTGCAAAGGAGCGAAGATGGGTGAGGCTATATGACATGAATCCTAGCTATGATTTGGGCATGCACAGCAAGGTGGCTGTATAATTGCTTCATGTAAGTCTTTCCTTTTGTATCACAACCTGCCTAACGTCACCGTAACTGTACAAATAGGCCCTTTTAGTCGTCGGGTACTTTAAAAATTAATTTGCGCTATTTGTAGAGCGTGTGAGCTGGATAGCAGCCGAGGTTGTTACCATGGATCTGTACAACACTAAAGTGGTTAAAAAGTCATAAGTTTATTATGTAACTAGGCCTCGGGAAAGGAGAGAGTCGGCTTATGCCGAGAAATATTCATGCACAGTCGTTTACTCGACACTTTGGTCAGAAAGGAGAATTTGTACCTTTTACCCCTGGGTCGTCTTGGCTATTTACAGAGCAGGTGTATGCTTTCATAGATAGGATTACGGCTGACTATCATGGTCACACCATTTGTCATACAATTTCTTTTGCTGTTATGTTATATTATATGTTGTGCATATTTAGAAAAATTCAGAAAAAAGTCTGAAATTGCCCTTTATTTCATATATACAGTGCAGTTTGACATAGATAAGTCTTTTTTTCATACAGATAGAATTATTGTTAAATTTCACAATTTTATCCTTTTTTTTTTCTTATATTTGTTTTCTGGGTAAAATTTCATCTAAAATGTATAAAAGTCGTACCCTGCAGTATTATTGGAATATACAATTGCATCGGAAATAACCAGTGCCATTTGATAAAAAATCTGTTTTCATGCAGATAGAATTATTATTAATGATAATGGTCATTATCACCAGTGGTTATACTGTATATTGTGCTTTTATGTTTATATTGGGTCAAATGTTAATATGCGTGAATGTCAGAAATGTTACCCTGCAGTTTTATTACAGTATAAAATTGCATTGCATTTACCCAGTGCAGTTTGACATAGAGAAGTGAATTGATTGTGCTAGGGGTTAAAGGGAAAATTGATGTAAAGCTATTTGGGGGAGTTTTTTTTTCTGTGTTTCCCATTAAAATAACGATTTTCAAACACTGAAAGCATTGAAAGGACCGACAATGTATGTACCATAAAGCAAAATATATGACAGCTCTGGGACCATTCACGTCCACTTCACCCACTTCCCTGTTGGGTGGTTCCCCTTCCCCAGAAGATCTACATTGTTCCAAACAAGGGAAATTGGCCTATTTGGCGCCAAGATTGGGCTTCCTTCTTGTATATGTGTGTGTATATATATATATATATATATATATATATATATATATATATATATATAAAATATGTATTTATTATAATATAACTGTGTTGTAATAATTTTCTAGTAGTCAATTTTTGTGCTGTATCTGTCACACTGTCATAGGTCATGATGGATGACTCTTTAGTTCCATGTCTGGTAAACCAATGCATAGTTGTCATGTATATAATATGTAAAAAGTAGTATCTGATATGTCCAGGTACTGGTGGCCATTTTAACTTCCTTCTCTTCTCAATGTAGGACACGTGGGTTACCCAAGCTGAAAGAATCCCGTTCTCACGAGTCCTTGTTGAGTCCAGGAAGCGCAGTAGAAGCCTTAGATTTGGGGGCAGAAGACAAAATTTTGGTCAAGCCATTGCACAGCAGTATACTGGGACAAGAATTCTGCTTCGAGGTAATGGACATACATATTGTTATGAGACGCTAAGTAAATGATTAACTTCAAACCATTTTTTATGACCTTTGGTTTCTTTCTTTGTGTTTTTCCCCTTTATGTCGTCATACCTCTACCAGGTAACATACTCCAGTGGTAGTAAATGTTTCAGCTGTTCCTCAGCTGCCGAGAGAGATAAGTGGATGGAAAACTTACGGCGAACAGTTCAACCAAACAAGGTAAGAGTAAAGGAAAATAAGATTGTCGAGGGAAGTCTCTGTGCTACCAGGAGCCGCTCTAATATTATCTTCAAGGATAGTTTTATTTCCTCTAGATCCTCACTTAGTTTGATGCTTGTGTTTCTTTATCATCCATGTGATGTCTTATTGTAATATCACACTTTTGATGTCAGTTTATAAATTTACTATTCACATTTTATATACAGGCCACATGGTCCATAACCCAAAAACTAATACTGACTCCAACCCCCAAAGTAGGTTAGTCATATTATCATGTCACTGGCCCAAGCCATGGGTCAGTCTCATTACTGGAGCTGGCTAATGGGGTCATGACCATAGAATTGTGACATGAATTATTATTGGACAAGGTTACAGCCAACTTAAAACGTAATGGACAAGGTTACAGCCAGAGAACAGGCTGGAACAAGACCAATGTAAGTTCTAAACTGATCCCATTGTGCCACCTAAAGCCCTTATTACATGGGGTGATGTCCAGGAGCAAGCTAGCGCTGACCTGTGAGGTCAGCGCTCGCTTGCTCCTCATTCCTCACACGCTGCCGGCGCTATTACATGCGCTGACAGCAAACCGGTAAGTGCGTGGGGGGGACGTGGGGAGGTGCGGGAAGGCTGTCCGGCTGATCTTTGGATTGTCCGGCGAGCCTGTAGGAGATGGTGGCAGTCTGCTGCCACCGCTCCTGTTGCATGGCGCGACAGCAGCACATCGTTGCTATCTTAGTGGTTTGTCTTTCAACATGTTAAAGACAAGGACAGAGAACTATCAGCCAACATCTTTCATGTTGACTGATCGTTGTCTTCTATTACACCAAGCGATTATCGTCTGTAATGGCCAATAATCAGCCAAATACGACCGATAATTGCTTCATGTAATAGGGCCTTTTAGCCTTACCTAATGGATATCCAATTTACCATGAGCAGAATGGCATACGCCTGATGTAATTGCAACGAAGAGTAAAGATAGCCTCTATCAATGCAGTGGTAGGAAATGTTCTAATCTGCTCTCGTACCTCCAGGACAATTGCCGCCGGGCAGAAAATGTATTGCGTCTCTGGATCATCGAGGCCAAGGACTTGGCCCCCAAGAAGAAGTATTTCTGTGAGCTTTGTCTGGACGACACGCTGTTTGCACGCACCACAAGCAAAACAAAAGCGGACAATATCTTTTGGGGAGAGCACTTTGAGTTTTATGGTTTGCCCCCTCTCCACAATATCACCGTGCACATCTATAAGGACGTAGAAAAGAAAAAGAAGAAGGATAAAAACAATTATGTGGGGCTAGTGAACATTCCTATGGCCAGCGTGACTGGCAGACAGTTTGTAGAGAAGTGGTACCCTGTAAGCACACCTACCATAAACAAAGGCAAAACTGTGGGACCTTCTATACGTATCAAGTCTCGATATCAGACGATCACCATTCTGCCTATGGAGCAGTACAAGGAGTTTGCAGAATTTATTACAGTAAACTATACAATGCTATGTTCTGTGCTGGAGCCGGTCATCAGCGTCCGGAACAAAGAGGAAATGGCTTGTGCCTTGGTTCACATACTGCAGAGTACGGGAAGGGCCAAGGTAAGAATCTTAGCAATGGTCTCTAATAACTCCTTGGCTGGTGCAAAACTACAACTCTCAGCATCCCCCTACTGCCACTATTAGATTAGTAGTTTTACTATGACTAAAGAGTCTCAGGTTTTGGCTTATGGTGGCCATATTTTTTCTTTGAAAGTAGGTTGACTTTTTTCTAAGTTCTGTGGACTCACTCCGTACATAAAGTAACTCAGCTCTCTTCTAGTGCATTACCAGGAGACAGATAATCTGTTCCTAAGAGTCTGAATATGAACCATAAAATATTCACTGAAACTTGTTTTTGCGCTCTAGGGAATCATAAGGAGATCCAGCGCTGTAACATCACATGGCGACTTTTGATATTCTCTGACTTTTCTGTTAGAATAAAGGAAATGTAGATCAATGATTCTGAAGAGCTCAGACTGGTTTTGAGCACATGTTAACTTTTTGTACATGAATGTTACTGTTCTGGCATTTGAGCTTGTGTCGTTCCAAGTTACCCATGCTCTTGGGACCACACGAGGAGAAGATTTTGTATTATTATATTAGAGCGGCACAGTATGCGGTGTTTTCTGTTGTAGTCCATGGAGAATACTTTGTTTTGGCTTTTGTGCATGATGCAATGAGTCTAGGACAGTGTGGACCTCAGATAGTTGACTGCGTATAAGAAGCTGCAAAATCCAATAGAAGCCTCGAGGACCTTGCATCTATATAGAGTCCGACAGTGGCCAAATTGGGCGAAACATCTTTGTTTCTTATTCTTGTTACTCGCATGTATGCCGTAATATTCATAAACTGATCTGAAAATACTATGCAATATATTATTTCTGGATCATTAGTTTTTATACACCTCTTACATCCTAAAATTAAAATTATCCCGGTCCAACTACAGCTGATTTACTGTAGTGAAGACCAATGTGCCTATCAGATCAATTTCTGGATATGAACCCCGGTCTGAATGTTTTTAATTCTGTAAGGGGTTGTCCTTTACAATATGTCCTAGGACATATGAGCATTGTAGAGGGACATCCCTCTATTAAGGTCCCCAATTGATACTGTTGAACAATGTATGGTCGTCGGTATAGAGTATATGGGGACCTCCCAAGTCTCCACTGACAGATGACCTTTGTGGAGATAGGGGTTAGACATGATGCATTTTCACTGTTGACAACTTTTGTTGGAGGGATAAGCCGTCATAGCAGTCAGACTGAAGCTTACCCCTCTTCATAGAGAACAGAGGAACATTCGGCCGCTCAGAACATTTATCTATATGCAGGACAGCCAAGAAATGTTAGAAAATTAGGGGGGGGGTGCTCACCGGGTGATCGCTTGATCGACGGGCAGCTCTTAGCAAATAGCAGTGATCTGCTGCCGCCGCTCCTGTTTTGGTGAGCGATGTCAGCAGATCGCTGCTATATTAGTCGGTGGTCTTTCATCATGTTGAAAGACAAATGACAGCAACGATCAGCAACTGATCATTGCCTTCTATTGCACAAGACGATTATCGGCCAAATACAGTCGATAATCGTCTCGTGTAATAGGGCCTATACCGAGCCTATTAGAAGGCTCTATAACCACATGGGCCGGGCTGCACAGACATAGTTAGCGATGTTCATGCTGACCTTTGCTTTAATCAATTGTTGGCCGCACATCACCTATTACACGGAGAGATCAGCAGCCAATGATTTTTAAGCATCCTCCGCTGATCGTTTTCTTTATTACATAGGGCAATATCGGCCTGATTCGGTGGCCAGTTTGGACAAATATTACCAGATAAATTTATGACCGGCCCATGTGGTTATAGAAATTTTAGCAGGTTCAACCTGCGATCATCTGCTAAAACAAGGACGGTTGTCTTTAATCACCACCATCGTTGTTATAACTCCTATAATCTACAGCTCTTCGGCCGCGCTTGGTGTTTCTAAGTGACTCTGAGCTTTGGCACCATTAGGTCGGGAACTTCTATTTGCAGTACAACTTTCCCTTCCTCGGCTAGATGGAAGTTCCCAATCTCCCGATATATATTAAAAAAATCCTCCCCAGATAAATGATGCTTTTTGTGGTGTTTAATAGACGGAGACCTAATATTTTGAGACTGGGCAGACAGTAATGCGTGGAAAGAATTGCAGTCTTGGGAAGGGCTTTGTATTGATGTCAGTATATCAGATGTGTTATGTTCCAGCTCAGTAACCAGTGAAGATTTCAGCTCGGAGCATTGCTCGCTATCTTTATTTGCCCGTCTCTCCGGTGACACACTGAAACGCTGCGAGTTTTATTAAACCACCGGCTTTAATGATCGGGTTTGTTGGCAGTGAATCCGGCCTCCTGTAAAACTGCTAGTAGGACATTTTATGGCCTTTGCAGAAGCACGATGCTGTTTGCTGGGTAATGCTGTTATGTAAGAAGCAGAGGTGATTTCCCAATTAGAAAGCCTTATAAATAACCTGATGGCCATAGCAACCAAACACCTCAACGGGAAAGCACATTACCTACCATGGCATGGGAAATATGTGTTGCTTTCGTAACTAGGTAATTGGAGGCAATGGAGGATAGGATGCAAATATCACAGGAAGGATTCAGCCCTAAGATACCTGTGCATTAGCATAAAGCTATAGACATCTATGAAGCATGGATATATAAGCCATTATGGTTAAGAAGGGATTACCACTTATATACAGTTATCTTACATACTTGGGTCTGTCTGTAGTGGGGGGGGGGGGGGTCAATGGTATTTTTAGAATCTAAGAATTATATTTCAGGACTGCTAAGGAAAGTATAAATTGTATATAGGAATATAGACTAGTTAATAAAGGTACTAACAGTGTCTATTCCCCTCCTCCTATTGATTTTTCCCTCCTTCTATCATTCCTTCTCTACTTTCTTTCTTCCTTTTTTTTTTTTATAAAAGCTTTCCTTCCTTGTTTTCTTTAACACAACCTACCTTCCTTTCTTTCTTTCTTTCTTCCTTCCTTCCTATCCTTTCACCCAACCATCCTTTCCTCCACCCCTTCTTCCTTCCCTTCTTCCTTTCCTCCACCCCTTCTTCCCTCCTTCCTTTCCTTTCTATCTATATTTTCCCCTATATCTTCTCTGCTCGGCATCCTTGGAATCTTATATCAGTTTCTTTGTCCTAGGACAGATTTTGTGGCTATCGAAGTCCAACTTAAAATAACTGACTTTAGAATTTTCGACGCCATCAGCTCCAATTCTTTTCTTGTACTCCGTCAGTAAAATAATACCTTCTATATTAGGCCGGATATCCTTCCTGCCATCCCTTCTGAACCCTATGTAAGCCTTGGCTGCTGGAAACTCCTCTTGTGATGCACCCAAGGACTTTGCCAGCTTACTGGCTGCCTGAAAGTGCTGTTCACTAACTTTAGTTATAGAAAACCAGAATCCCAAGGCTTTCTTTTTAATAGCTCAGACTGGAACTGTACCGATGGAAGACAAATGATTTCTTCTTCTCATTTGCAGTGTTTGCATATGGAGACATTATAATGCAGTTTTCACAAATCCTTCAAGGAACGGTTTTCAGCATAAAAAAAGATTTTATTTTCAAACTTACTGTAGCTGTCATCTTTAAAGATGTTTTGAAACCTGCCTGTTTTTTTTTTACATGGACTCTTCAGAGTGGTGACAATGTGATTGTAGTGCTGTCACTGCTGTTATTGAGCCCCTGAGACTCCCCCCTCCATGATGCTATTTCATATTCTCTACATTTAAAGGGACAGAACCAGTGCTGAGATGTTTGCCTGTAGAGTTCACACAGGCAAATCTTTCCTTAGTTTAGCCAATCACAGCACAATACTCAGCCCTTACTGCTATGTCATTGACATAGTGTGTGGAAAGTGCACTGAACTGGCTGCAGTGTGCTGGGAAATGACTTACACAGTACAGCACTATATATGGCATGTGTGGAGAGAATGTGTTATTGATGCACTGGGTTTGCAAGGTGCCTTGTAAGCAGAATTACAGGAAACTGCAGCAGTGAAAGGGTTACACTACTGATAAGAAGCTCACGGCAGCACTGTGGACATATGGTAGTATGTACACTGCTGTTTACGTAAGGGGCAGCTTCCCTGCGCTTTATATGGGGAGTCAGAGATGAGAGAAAAGCTTTGATTTACTTTTGTGGATCATCCTTATCAGACCTCCACCTTTTCTGCATATAGCAGATGCTAAACCCCACCCCAACCTACTATGTTTTGTCCTGGGTCTCCCTATTACCAGAGACAGAAATCCCTGGACAATAGGTTGGGGAATGCAGATTGCAAAAAAGGGAGACACCTAGTGGCCAAGGGACCTATTACACCAAAGATGTCTGACAGATTTTTTCAACCAAAGTCAAAAATGGATTTGAAAAGAGGGGAAATCTCAGTCTTTCCTCTATGACCTGTTTTCTATAGTTCATTCCTGGCTTTGGCTGAAAAAAATCTGTCAGACATCTTTGGTGTAATAGGCCCCTAAGACTTTAGGGCTGTTTTTTTGGGATAAGGAGTCATTTTTTTAACTAAAGTTACAATATGTTAGGAATCGCACATATTATCACATGTGGTGGTCGTTTGATATGCACCATCACATTCTGTTCTGGCCTGGACAGCTTACATAGTAGTAGTTTATCTGGGAATATATCCAGGTCTTGATGAAAGCTTGATATACCCACGGCACTTATTTCATCCACTTTTTCTTAAAGGGGTTATTTTGGATTAGAAAAAGCACAGCTACTTTCTTGCAAAAACAGCACCACCCCTGTCTATAGGTTATGTGTGGTATTACAATTCAGCACCATTTGCTTCAATGGAACTGAGCTGCAAAACCTACACCCAAACTGAGGACATGAGTGGTGCTGTTTCTGGAAGAAAGCAGACCTGTTTCTCTAATCCTATAAGGTATCCGTTGAAGACACTCAAGGTCTCCCAGGTAAACTGGTGATGAATGTTTCCAGGATACACCAAGTAGGTCAATAGCCTACAAGTACAGTACATACCAGTAAATGGTCCTTTTGGTGTGACTACACTTTATAGTACAAAGGGATCCTAATATATAACCTATACCACCTAATGTCCAGTATATGTCTGATAGGAGTTAGTGGTGCCGCCATTTACCATAATAAGTAGTGTGGATAAAGTGACCGCTACTAGTAAGATAAAGACGATTGGAAACAAAATTTGATTATCATCCGTTTTTGCAGTGTATAGAAATCCTGATGCCCAAGGACACCCACAAGACTGTACGTAGTCACAGTATAAGTAGCTTTTATTGTTCTCATGGATGTATTACATTGATATTTTAACATTAAAATGGAGGAAGCGAGAAGCTGAGAGGCCGTCCATCGTCATTATGTTGGCTTCGATGTATGCCCATTACCTTAGATGATGGTTATTGGTAGAAGCCACATACATAGTCTGCTTTCTGAGTTATTGATTGGTAACACAAGCATGCTTTCTATAATGTCTATTGGGTCGACATATAGTATTTCACTTTCCTTTGATGGAGATTATAATGGCCATCCCCTTATTTATGTGCGCAGAGGGCAAACCGATTACACCTATGGACTGCTCTGCAAGTTTATTAAAGGGGCAGCGCTAAATAACTTTTCAGTATGTGACGTTTATCAGTGTTTGTGGCGTTATATAACTTATATATGGTATTTTCTAGTGTATTTCAGCTCTGCAGGCTTCATCTGTAAAGTTGACCCTAAACTAGAGGGTGAAGCCTAGAGAAGATAATCCCTGCTCCCCTATACCGCTATACATCCTCAGAAGTAGGAAGGACGTTATAGAGCAGTCCATGCAGTGAAGCAGAAGAATGATAGAACAATATATCTGGTGGAGCCAGGGCACGGTGGTGGAGCACAAGAGATCCCATTGACTTTAATTGGGATTGTTGGTTTTACAACATGGTGTCTCTCATTTGACCAAACAAAATAGCTCAGGGTGATGCAAAGCAGGTGCCCAACAGATCCTCTGAGATGGATGTCAGCGTCACCTTAAGGCCCTTTTACACAGGCCGATTATCGTCAAGGGGTGTTACTAAAAACGCTTCTCTGGACAATAATCGGTCCTTGTAAAAGTGTCAGTGATCCGCTGAGGAGCGGGAAAACGTCCACTTGTCGGCTGATCGCATCTTTTATCACTATGTGCTGCACATTGTCCTGGGAAAACACAGGCTGATAGCAATATTTTTAAATGGCTGCACAGACGATAACGTGATCATTCCTTTGTCTTAGCGACTGATCAGCACTTGCTTAGGTCCTTACACGGCCCTATATCGGTGTCACGGCCGCGGCGGCTTCCCGCGTTCCGGGTCGCCTTGTGTAGGGACCCGGCGCTGCTGCTAGTTCGGCCCCTGGGGCGCCTCACCTCTCCTCCGTTCCTGTCTCGGCCTGTGCCGGCCGGCGCGCGCTCGCTGGCTGTCTCAGATTTAAAGGGCCAGTCCGCCCTTAATTGGTTAGTTGCACCAATCACTCCCCTATAAATCCCAGCATGCCCTGTCCCTGGTGTTGGAGCCTCTACATGCTTCCCATAGCGTTTGGCCCAGCTCCCTGTTGTTCCTGACCTTAGTCCTTGTCCCTGGTTCCTGTCCTTAGTCCTTGTCCCTATCCTTGCCCGCTGCCTTCCCATTGTTCCTGAGTCCTGTCCGCCACCTGCGAGCACGCCTTCTGTCCTCTGCCTGCACGATCTCCTGCCTACTGCTCCTGCCACGCCTCGCCTGCCGTCACCAGCAACCAAGCCAGGGGTAGCGACCTGGGGGTCGCCTGCCGCAGCAAGTCCATCCCGCCTTGCGGTGGGCTCTGGTGAAAACCAGCGGCCCCTTAGACTCCGCTCCCTGGTGAGGTTAGTGCCATCGCTGGTGACGGTCCAGTGGATCCACTACTCCAGGCGTTACAATCGGTCCTTTAAAAGGATTCTGAGGGTCCTTTTAGACCAAGAGATTTCTGGGCCATAGGGGCCACTGCTGTATCTTCAGGCTGCCATCTTGTCCCAAATGATTGACAGCTGAAGGAGAGAGCGGACTACTTGTGATCTGGAAACTGATAGCATGGATATATACATATCCTAGAACCCTATATATACAGATCGGTGCTGTCCAGTTTCTCTTTATCTTTCTTGGTCGCACATCAAATGTGTGGCCCACAAAGATACATTTAAAGGCTATGTTCACACTACGTATATTTCAGTCAGTATTGTGGTCCTCATATTGCAACCAAAACCAGGAGTGGATTAAAAACACAGAAAGGATCTGTTCACACAATGTTGAAATTGAGTGGATGGCCGCCATTTAATGGCAAATATTTGCTGTTATTTTAAAACAACGGTCGTTGTATTGAAATAATGGCCGTTATTTACTGTTATATGGCGGCCATCCACTCAATTTCAACATTGTGTGAACAGATCCTTTCTGTGTTTTTAATCCACTCCTGGTTTTGGTTGCAATATGAGGACCACAATGCTGACTGAAATATACATAGTGTGAACCCAGCCTAAAGCAGGTTCTAAACAGACGATCAGCCGATAATCTGGCGTTACCCCGTCTTTGGACGATCGCTGTCACTTTTACACAGACCTGATTATCAGCCACAAGAGCATCTGTAGCGACGCTCCTGGCCACTCATCAGTCTGGGTAAAAGGCCCTTTAAAGATCGACAACCAATACTATCACTCATGTATGGTTGTCTAACTAGGTAGATTGGTAAGGGTATTTGGTTTTGTTTAAGGAGTAGAGGGCAATGGTGGATAATGTATTATAGACACTAGTAGCAGTTTAGATTTAGTACTTGAGAGCAACCTTCATTGTCATCATTAGGAAACAACCCAAAAAGTTAGGCACATCCGTAGACGTTTGGTCCAGTCTTGTAAACAGGTCCATTGGGGTTCTGGCATATATAATGGCAGGTATGGCACTGCAAGCTATTCTACCATCAGCCCGATATGGATTATAAATATGGCATTTTTTACTGTACAAAAAAAACTAATACAAAAAAATAAAGTGCATACAAGAAGGCCGACCACCATGTCTTGTATCCATTGCTTATTTTGTCATTTACGTAGATTCTTCTTACATAACCTTCCTGTTGTTCCATACTGTATCACTGCGAAACACGTTACTGAATAAGTCCCTGCCATTTGTCAGTAATTTAGGTGTTTGTCACCACCACTGTCTCTTTACCCACAGACACTGTAATAACCCAGGTCTACTGGCCGCCATTAAGCTAATGACATCAGCGGTGTGTTACCTGATGCATCATCGCACATTTCACAAGCTGTTCTGCTGCGTTCCTGTTAGTCGGTAACATTCAGAGACATCAGCTCTGAAATAGCTGAGCATATTATCTCAGCCCCATGTTTCCATAGACACACTGCTATATTTGTACCTTGCGCTGGTGAGGTCCCTGGTGTACCGACCGCTGCAAGATAACACGCAAAGCATCAGTGTAAGACATTTCTTTATTTGTTTATACCTGCAAATCTTCCTCCCTTCAATCCGCCTTAAAGGGTTTGTTTGATCTGAGATAAAAAGGACTCCATCAGCAAAGCGACCACACTTGCTTATATTTGCCAACATTACATTAGACCCCCAACAGCCGATTGGGGTCTATTAAAGTTTTTTTCTAGATTAGATTATTTCTATTACAGCATCACCCTTGTACATTGGCTATATTTAGTATGGCCGCTCAACAATTCCCTGGAGTCAATGTTGAGCTCCAATATTAAACATGGCCACTGGGCAAGAGTGGCGCTGTTTCCAGAAAAAGATCTATCAACTAAGTAACTTGTCATTTTGAGCATAGGATGTGCCCCACCAGGTTAGGAGATATAGCAAGTGCTTTGGGGCCCAGCAGATGAGGGCCGTTTTCAGGGTCATAAAGCGGACAATGATCAGTGGAAATGATGGAGGAGCAGAAAGCACTGGGGGTGTAGGTTTAAAAGACAAAAAGAAAGACGAGGAAGGAAAAAATAATTCATTCTTCCATATATAGGCTATGTTCACACTACGTAAGTACCGTAGTGATCACGGCCGTTGTTGATCACGGCCACAATTACTACGGTACTTACGTAGTGCTAAACCTGAGGGAATCTTGGCCGGAGTGTATACACATAATATACACTCCAGATGGGATCCCTAGCGGCGCCGCAAGAAACTGACATGTCAGTTTTCTGCGGCCGCTATTCATTGAATAGCAGCCACAGAAAACCCTGTCAGTGCACACAATGAGCTTGTGGCTCCATTCCATACGGAGACATCCAATAGTGATCCCAGCAGTTGGTGCAGTTGATTCCCGTATATTCACTACCAGGAGGAATTTAAAGGGGTTATGCAGCATTGGAAAATCATGGCCACTTTCTTCCAGGAAAGCACTGCTCTTGCCTCCAGTTCAGGTGTGGTTTCCAATTAAGCACCATTTACTTCAATGGAACAAGAGACAAGAATCGAGCTGTCTCTGTAAGAAAGTGGCCCTGTTGTTCTAAGAGCTTATTCCCACATCCCGTTACACACAGATGGCATGGATGGGGGAGCCCTGCAGTGGAGTTTCTCCCCATGCGGCATTGCTATGGTACCGTGTTAGCCAGAAAAATCCATGTGGTGGTAGATACTTTCGATCAGTATTTTAGGAGTGATTCCTTCATTTGCCGACAAAAAATAGTTAGAATTATGGGCTTTCATGTTTCAAAGATCCTTTCTTCAGACAGACGGAATGTGGGAACAAGACTTAACACTGGATAAACCCTTTAAATTACTTGCACCTACCACTAGGGGTATATATCCCCTGCATCCACTCCTAGGAGTAGTATAAATCCCCTGCATCCACTCCTAGAAGTATATATCCCCTGCATCCACTCCTAGGAGTATATATCCCCTGCATCCACTACTAGGAGGAGTATATATCCCCTGCATCCACTACTAGGAGTAGTATATATCCCCTGCATCCACTACTAGGAGTATATATCCCCTGCATCCACTACTAGGAGTATATATCCCCTGCATCCACTACTAGGAGGAGTATATATCCCATGCATCCACTACTAGGAGTATATATCCCCTGCATCCACTACTAGGAGGAGTATATATCCCCTGCATCCACTACTAGGAGTAGTATATATCCCCTGCATCCACTACTAGGAGTATATATCCCCTGCATCCACTACTAGGAGTATATATCCCCTGCATCCACTACTAGGAGGAGTATATATCCCATGCATCCACTCCTAGGAGTATATATCCCCTGCATCCACTCCTAGGAGTATATATCCCCTGCATCCACTCCTAGGAGTATATATCCCCTGCATCCACTACTAGGAGGAGTATATATCCCCTGCATCCACTACTAGGAGGAGTATATATCCCCTGCATCCACTACTAGGAGGAGTATATATCCCCTGCATCCACTACTAGGAGTATATATCCCCTGCATCCACTACTAGGAGGAGTATATATCCCCTGCATCCACTACTAGGAGTATATATCCCCTGCATCCACTACTAGGAGGAGTATATATCCCCTGCATCCACTACTAGGAGGAGTATATATCCCCTGCATCCACTACTAGGAGTATATATCCCCTGCATCCACTACTAGGAGGAGTATATATCCCCTGCATCCACTACTAGGAGTATATATCCCCTGCATCCACTACTAGGAGTATATATCCCCTGCATCCACTACTAGGAGGAGTATATATCCCCTGCATCCACTACTAGGAGTATATATCCCCTGCATCCACTACTAGGAGTATATATCCCCTGCATCCACTACTAGGAGGAGTATATATCCCCTGCATCCACTACTAGGAGTATATATCCCCTGCATCCACTACTAGGAGTATATATCCCCTGCATCCACTACTAGGAGGAGTATATATCCCATGCATCCACTACTAGGAGGAGTATATATCCTCACTACTAGGAGGAGTTTGAATTCCTTATATCCACTAATGGGGGGCATTTGAGTCATCTGCATTTACTATTTGGGGGGCTACGTGCAGGTAGAATTGTATAATGTGTCTCTGTGTTTAGGTTCTTTAGCCATTACTTTAATGGGTCCCCAAAATACAACATGATGATAGAACCTGGGGATCTGTAGACCAGTGACTATCTTTGCTCCCTATGACACCTATAGGGGTAGAGTACTTGGTTTCACTGCAGCTCCACCTGAATGTCACGGATTACAATGGCCGTTCTTTCGGATGATCCTAGGCTTTCTTCATACTTTCCTTTGTCTCTATGAATACCGCTAAATGTTTTTGTTCATGTTGCAAAAAGGAAGAGCAAGAAATAAAACTTCTTATCCGACTGCCGTTAACCTGGTGATTAATTCCTTTGTGACGGCTTTTTATGACACTGATTACTTGTGTTGACGCGGCGGAGTTAACACTCGGAGAGCCCTGGGAAGTGTTTGCTGGGCCCGAATTACAGATTGTGGAGCTGTGGGAGAACATTTCTCACCACTAAATTCCTAATGACTCAATTTTTTTCAGTAGTTTACATAAAGATTGCTGCGACACACAATGAATAGATGTAATTGCTCATAGAAACATCGCATAAAAACCCGATTGTTCTGCAGCATCCCAAGATTTAATTTCACCATAATTTTTGTCAATTTTGGGCAGAGCGTAGACTTATCAGGAACTGCTCTGTGAGCGGTCTGTGCACGTGGCCTTCATTACGGGCGTTTGTTAGAACACGTGAGCGGTGGCAGGAGATCGGGTATGAGCTGGCAGTGTGAATGGTGCACAGATTGAAACCAAAGAGGGAGAGAAGCAGTGTGTTGTGTCACAATGCCGCCCTCACCCAGCGACAGGTCACTTCTTTAGATATACTTGTATTTCTAATACTAGCACGATAATGGCAGGACTATAGCCAGACCAATGTACATAAAGTGGCCCTTTTAGCTGGAATGCAGGGGTGTAAATAAGCCTATGGCTAGATAGTTCATTCCACTGGTAAGATATAACATTTTTATTATAATTTATTATATGCAATATGCAGTTAGTATGCAAATGAGGCCCAAGTGTCCAGGGGGTGTTCCCAATCTTAGCAAGTCCAGCCCACGTCCTCTTAATTCCCACTCATCGGCTTGCTCGCACTCACTTTCCCCTTGACTTGACAACCAGTACATATAGAGGACATGGGCTGGACTTACCTTGGTGCCTGCCACTCTTGGAAACACCACACCCCCATGGCACTTGAGTCAAATTTGCTTATTAACATAAAGGCTTATATCTTGCCAATGGGAGAGGACTAGTTAAATTAAAAAAAAAAGTAACTAATTCCTGATGATTAGCCCTACCAAGCCTAAGGTAACGTTCACATGTTCTGTGATTGCGGTCCATGCATGAAAGATGTGCGACAGACCGAAATCACAGAATTTCTGGAGCTCAGCATAGCGTTCCGCAGAAAATCTTTTGTATGTACGGACCGTGCTTTAAATGTGTGAATGCCCTTTTAGGCTTATTTAAAGTGACTGTACCACCAGGCCCAGGCTGAAGCACTGGAGGCGGGCCGACCCACCCCCAGTGGGAAGAAACCCCAGCCCCTCCATGACGTGATTCCATTAGAATCAATGGAACCCTATCATAGAGGGGCTAGGGTTTCTTCCCACTAAGACTGGGTTGGCCCGCCTCCAGTGCTTCAGCCTGGGCCTGGTGGTACAGTCACTTTAAAACTGATTGACTGAGCAGGATGTGAAGACACCGTGAGCCCCGAAGCAAGATGGAGCGGCCAGCAGGTGAAGTATACGCTCTGGCGGTGGGGGGGGGTTAACGGGACGGGCTGCTGACATACTCACAGTGGGATATCCATCCCGCTGCAAGTTTGTCTGCCCATAGAGTGTACAGGGCAGAGATCCGCAGCAGATCTCGCTGGCAAACCTTTACATGTGAAGGCACCGTTAAAAACAACTTTTAAACTTGCAGCCCTGTGCCAAACTGCCGTGGCCTAGTGTATCTGTGCCCTAACTTTGCACCACCCCTCCGTCCCTCCTCCCCACCCTCTTCATCATTAGGAATGCCACTGGCAGCATTTTTCCTATTCCTCTGCAGTGAACACTGCACAGGTGCCTTAACAATCCAGCCCATGTGCCGTGTTCTCACAGCTGATGGATAGGAGAATACCTGCCTGGAGCATTCCTAATGATGAAGAGGGCGGGGAGGAGGGACAGAGAGGTTGTGCCAGAATAATGCACAGACACTCTAGGCCACGCCAGTTTGGCACAAGGCTGCAAGTTTAAAAGTTGTTTTTTAGGACAACAACTGCATCACCTGCCAAATGGACCCCAGGACAGATCTTGGATTAAAAGCAGCTATCCGAAGGTACAAGTGGTTTGGGGGGGGGGGGGGGGAAGGTCATATTGTGGGTACAGAGTCGCTTTAAAAAAAAAAAAAAAAAAATTTATAATCACTCGATTAATCCTCACTATTCCAGCTACAATCATGACTTGCCTATATACCCCATCACTACTGCATCCCCAGCATTCTTGTACTGTACACCGGTTAGACCAGTGATGTATACTACCCAGGGATCTTGGTTCGATCTTGTAATTCTCTGTTAGTCTCTACTATAAGTTGTTAATACGCTTGTATATGTGATATACAGCTAAGTCAATGACCTGTATGGATTCCTATGTTTACATTACATCATATCATAATGGCATCTCCTCTGGGCGCCTCTGATAAGTCAGGGGTCACATAATTCTCTCCGGGTTCTGTACTCAAAGAGAATCTAGAGACACTTAGTCAATATAAAGATGAGATCATACCAAGATGAAATTGTAGCAGTTTTAGTTAGTCAACAGAGTGGGGACGGCCGAATGAAGACATCATGGCTGGAGCATACGGCTGCTGTCCAGTGGGAACACACAGAGGGGCATTCTTTGCATCTTTTGGCCAATTTACACCACCCAGAGCTACTAGCTAACGTAGATGTCAAATCATGTGCATGGGTGGCCACTAGAGTGGCCAATTTACTAAGAGGTGTGTGCCTCCTTATATATGTGCCAAATCTTATAGCAGTGGGATCTTACTGGTATGTAACACCCCCACCCCCCCTCCATAAATTGGGAAAATCTCGCTACAAAAGATCTATGCATTGCCTAAGCCCTAAAGGATATGCGTCATCAATCAAGAAAAATTATGTTAAACTTGCTTTAAATAATATTTTATAAGGATTTATTGGTAAAGTTTCCTAAAATTTTGCAGTTTTTACTCTGGCTAATTAGATACAGGTGTCTGTTTTTATTGTAATCCGATGATAAGGAGAAGACTGCTGAAAACTGTTCTCTATGGAACAAGAAGTGAGGAACCGGGACGGACACTTCCTCTTCTGCAGAGAGAACATTTTTAGCAGTCTCCTACTTATCATTACAGGCTGGATTACAATAAAATGTTACGCCAATACTGTATTATATAGATAAGATGGGATCAGGCCATTCACAGTGTTCTTGTGTTATGAATGCAGAGGGGGCAGTAGGCTGCTGGCAGTGGTTATCCCTCCAAAAACAAAGGGATCAGGCTGTTGAAATCCAAAATGCACAATCATTTTATAATGTGTATGTTTATGTGTATTGCTGCTAGTTGTTATATGTTATATGTTTTTTTTTTTCTTTTAGTCCGTGACGACTCCTAACCATCATTGTTTCCTTTTAACCAATAGGACTTTCTGACCGACCTGGTAATGTCAGAGGTGGACAGATGTGGTGACCATGATGTCTTAATCTTCAGGGAGAATACACTTGCCACTAAAGCCATTGAGGAGTATCTGAAATTGGTGGGGCAAAAATACCTGCACGATGCTCTTGGTAAGTATAGACGGTTCTATGTACCTTTACTCTACTAGAAGGGTTGTTGCTATATTTATAGTGTTATTTTCGTATATTTCTAGCACTGAGTTTTCCGTCTCCTGTTTCCTCTCCCAGGGGAATTTATCAAGGCCCTGTATGAGTCAGACGAGAACTGCGAGGTGGATCCCAGTAAGTGTTCATCCAGTGAGCTCGCCGAGCATCAGAGTAACCTGAAGATGTGCTGTGAACTGGCTTTCTGTAAGATCATCAATTCCTACTGGTGAGTAAAGCAGTCCTATGTGTGACGGGGCAACTGCAATGTAGACATCAGCTCGTGTGTCCTGGTGAATGGACTGTTATGTTTACTCATCAGAGATAGAAGTATATCTTAAAGGGTTTATCCAGTTTTAAAAACTCCTTTAAAATACCCCTTTACTACGCAGTGAATGCATGAGGTCCCATTAGATTCCAAAGAAGCTTCCAGATCAGCCGAGCGAACCTGATCCACTTACCCATCCATTGTGTAGTTATTTAGGTATTGTGCACTCTGTATCTTCTGAGAAGACTTTGGTATCATCACGTGAAGACAGGACTAAACATTGCAGGCCAGGAACCATGTCATCGGATTGGGGACTCCCTGCCGTTGGCTTTTATCTTCCTTTGACACTAATCCCTACTTCCCTTCATCCTCTTTGTGACGGTCGAATGTAAAACAATGTTGGAAAGGTTCCTATCCCTTCCCCCAGTTATGTTATATGATGGCCGAGGTTCCTTGTGCTCTTCCACTGACTGGATGGGAAAGACAGAGCTGAAATAGTTGTCATTGAGGGTCCTCTGATCATGAAGGATGACTAAGTCCCCTGTCATCAGTTTGGGTCTTAAGGTTTCTAAGTGATGGAGTTTAATGAACATTTACCCCCTCTGTAAGTCATTGGTTAAATTGCCACTGTCGTCTATACAGACTTTAAATAGATTTACAGTACAAAGGAATATTAGAAACTTTGTAATATATCTTAACAGACTAAAATGCTTCGTTTTCTTTGTTATTAAGCCTCTACCCCAGTGATGGCAAACCTTGGTTCTCTAGCTTTTGAAAAACTACAATTCCCATCATACATGGCTTTGGCTGTCCAGGTATGATGGGAATTGTAGTTTTGCAACAGCTGGAGTGTCAAGGTTCGCCATAAGGTTATATAACTTTGTTATATGCTTCAATCACCTATCTGCCCCCCTTACCTATCTTTTCCCCTTTTAACCCCCCACTAGAAAGTGAAGTAAACTCATTCTTACCTAATGACTGTTGACCCCAGGCTTTTCTGTGGTGGCCATTTTGGGACAATGACATCATCAAGAGGGAGGCGGGTCTAAGCCCTGTTAGGCCAGCCTCCCTTTGTCAGATGACTCAGGTTGCTCAGTTCTGATTGGCTGAGCAAGTTGTTAGCCAAACAGTTCTACAGAGTCAGTCAGACATCACGGAAGACAAAGTGCATCATGGGAAAGCCCAAACTAGGAAGTAAAGAAAAAATTACACCAACTGGAGCTTCAGTTCGCTGTGAAAAAAATCAGCTTAGCAATGTTACTGATTACGACTTGTTACAGCTGAGGGATCAGATTACAAGCAATACAAGTCCATGGAAGGTGGGGGGTACCTGAAAAGACACACACATTGCAGAGAGAGACAGACAGACAGACAGGTAAAAGATAAATTGCAACAGAAATCTGATATAAAATGCCATATTAATGGCAGAATAGTAATATATAATAAGATTAAGTGCTGCTCCTTATGTACACACTCAGGATAGCGCATCCTAAAAAGTCACGCTTTAAGAGAAAAAAAAGGATGACTGGTTCTCTTTATAAATTGACATCAGCGGGAGATGACGCATGTGCCATAAGGTTATGTAACTATCTGGAGGCTGTTAGAGATCTTTGGATATTGAAGCTTCCTAGCAGATGGTGGGACCCAGGTAGTCACAAAATGTACAGAACATAGCGGACCAAGTTAAAGAATAAAAAAAATGTTGGTTTGACCAAATGCCAAGCCCAGTCACATTGTGGCAGTACCATCTTCTAATGGTGGCAATGCCTTTTATGTCAGGCTGAATGCGGCCTTTGTTCTCCGGACACAATGATTTGACGTGTTTGCAGCACACAGAACTCCTTGTGCTAACTGTGTTCACTTTCTGCGGTTGCAGCATAAATCCAGAGGACAAATATAACCTATTCATTAATATTATTCACCCTTTCCAGTTACATTGACGGATCTTTATTCTGAGCAGAAGAGAAATCTAAATGTCATCTTTTATATGGGCTACAGAGAATGGCATCACCCACATTGTCACGAGAGAATACATTAAAACCAACAGTTCTGAATGTTGTCCAAGTGTTGGCGTTTTGTAGGGTTTGCTTGGTGTCTGGTAACAATTTTAGGCAATGGAAGTCATAAGCATTCATGCTAGAATTCCCCCTTTTCTTCTTCTTCGGACAATCATTCTTCTAGATGTCCCAAACAGTGAGGAGTAACGTTACTCCTGTATAGGGATTGGACTGGGGTGCGGTTATTTCTTCTGACTGTTTGGGACATCTAGAAGAATGATTGTCCAGAGATGAAAAGATGAGGACTATGGGGGGGGGGTGTTGGGATTTATGAAGACCGGTGTACAAGTACGCCGGTCTTATATTAGGTCCCGCCCCCTTTTCCTTGGCAGGATTCACTAAGAAGCGCTCCATCCAAGGGAGAAGGCAAGTTATACCTAAAGGCCCAAATACACCTTTAGTTATATCTCCCCCACCCCCGTATAGTCTCCATAGGGGTCATGTTACATGTTCAGAAACCGTCACTGCCAATAATCAGCCCATGTAAAAGCGAGAACCTCTTGAGCAGGCAATAAAGTCATCAGTATTTGTCTGCACGAATGTTGTAGTGATCATTCGACCCAGCTGCATTATTGTATAGGTAGGGACTCCATAACAGATATTTCACTGAGGCCTAGTGAATGGGGTACCCATTCCATGTCAGTGTGCCTTATGGTCCTTTTACACAGTCCAATATGGGGCCGTGCAAAGACAAAAGCCAGCACCAATTAGTGACATCGGGCCGCATGAGCGATTACTGTGTCATTTGTGTGCCTATTTAAAGTGTCACTGTTGTTTTATTTTTTTTGCAGAAACCAATAGTCCAGGCGATTTTAAGAAACTTTGTAATTGGGTTTATTAGGCAAATATGCCATTATTATTAGGCAAATATCTGCATTCGAAAAGACTTTCCCCAGGTCCCCCCCCCCTCCTCCTCTTTCTCAATCACTGCTCATTATCAGGAAATCTCCACTCTTTTACATCAGTCGATCCCTGTGTAATCTATGGAGAGGGGAGGAGGGAGATTAGTCGGCAGCAGAGAGCAGAGAACAAAGGATTACACAGCTGCATGAAAGCCGTATTCGAAGGTCAGAGAGGTCAGTGCTGACTGTCAGAGGAGATAGCCTGGTGATGTAGCTGTAAATTAACTCTTTGTTGTCCTGTTTTGGTGCCTCATCTACCTCCACCCCTCCCTTCTCCATAGAAAATTATGGAGATGGGGGGGAGCTTCAAACTGCTTTTTCAAGATAAAAATGCATTTTTCAGCTTATAAACCCGATTACAAAGTTTATTAAAATCGCCTGTACTATTGATTTCTGCAAAAAAAAATTAAACAACAGTGACACTTTAAGTTTATGACTATCGGCTTCTCATCGGCACATGCCCTGTTTACACAGAGAAGCCGATAGCGATGAGTTTTGAAGCTGCACAAAAGATGCGATCAGCCGGGGATCGGGGGTTTGTCTGCTCTTCCACTGATACTTTTACATGGGCCGATTATCAGCCAAAGGAGCATATGTAGCAATACTCATTGCTGTAATCTGCTTGTGTACAAGGGTCGGTAGTGTAGTCATCCCTCAGCCATCCTGAGCAGCAGAGTGACATACTGTATACCAGTCTAATCTTCACACGTTGCTTTTCTTCTTTTGTTTCAGTGTTTTTCCCAGGGAGCTAAAAGAAGTCTTTGCATCTTGGAAACAACAATGTATTAATAGGGGCAAGCAAGATATCAGTGAGCGGCTGATCAGTGCCTCCCTGTTTCTCCGCTTCCTCTGCCCATCAATCATGTCCCCTAGTCTGTTTGGCCTGATGCAGGAATATCCTGATGATCGCACTTCCCGCACTTTGACGCTCATAGCCAAGGTGATACAGAATCTCGCCAATTTTGCCAAGTAAGTGAGAATAAAGCATTGTTCATCACTTTCTGTCATTTTGAGGGTACTGTCTCACATAGCGGAAACCGCATGGCTGAGATGCAAGAAAGATACAGACTTTTGTATTGATTGTCAGTGACCATACAGCTCTGAAAACCAGTTTACCTTTAAAATTGTAAGGCCATAGGGTGTATAGGTATATGGCTGCAGGATTTTACAGGTAAGTAACTATTTTTTTTTTTTTATTATTATTATTATTATTTCAAAAATTTTTCTTTTATTATTTTCATTTCCAAAATACAAAAGTTCACATTAGAAAAAAATTCTTCAAATACAATAAACAACTATTCCCCCCCCCCCCCCCCCCCCCCCCGCCGTGGAGTGAAGAGAACAACAACAAAAAACAAAACACCAACATAAACAAAAACAAATAATCACCAATTGCTACACATCAACATCAACACCCATAAAATCCCTCGATTTTTCTAACACAACCCTCCCACATTTCTTTATTGGGTGGAACCGTGGCTATCCAGTTCCGAGTAATCATCAAGCGAGCCAAAAACAGTAGCCTTAATATCTTCCTCCGACCCTCTCTACCAATTTTTAGACCCGTATCATCCCCCAGGATAGCCAACACTGGTGTATAAGGTATTTCCACTTTCATTCTTTTTCCAATTTCCCCATACACCTCCCTCCAATACCCCTGAATTGCATTGCATGACCAAAACATGTGGAAGAGGTCTGCCATAAGTAACTGTTTTGCGCATAAAAGCTTAAAGGGGTTATCCAGCGAAAATCTTTTTCTTTTACATCAACTGGTTTCAGAACTGGTTTTCTTCCCAGTTTGACACAGTGCTCTCTGCTGCCACCTCTGTCCATGTCAGGAACTGTCCAGAGCAGGAGAGGTTTTCTATGGGCATTTGCTACTGCTCCGGACAGTTCCTCACATGGACAGAGGTGGCAGCAGAGAGCACTGTGTCAGACTGGAAAGAATACACCTTTTCCTGCAGGACATACAGCAGCTGATAAATACTGGAAGACTGGAGACTTCTTAAAAGAAGTTAATTACAAATCTATCTTAACTTTCCGAATCCAGTTGATTTGAAAGAAAAAGAATTTAGCTGGACAACCCCTTTAAGTCTATTAACAGACAACTAGAACATCACACTGTTTAGTATGTCCATGTGGTTTTCAGTTGCATCAGAGCTATGTCTTACACTATATAAGACACTACCCTTAGGACTCAGTAATGGGGATGTTAGCAGGTTATGTTAAGGTGAAAGTTTTGTGCCGTTGTGAAAGTAAAACCAGAAGTGGATTCTAGAAAAAGAAGCCATAGCTATCTCATGCTTTTCCCCCATCATGATCCACACCAGCTTTTGGCTTCAAAACTGTTGCATTGCACTTAGGCTTGTAACCTGACACAACAGCAAGTCCAGGTGCATCCTGGCAGATGGCAGTAAATCATCAGCGCTTCCCGCAGCCCCTAATTCATGTGCAGTAGTACCCCTAGGGTATGTTCACACACTGAAAAATAAATACACTGCAGAAATTTTGAGGGTGGTCAAATTTTCCTTAAAGGGAATGTATCAGTTCTATATGATGCTCATAGCTGCAGACATAAGCAGGTAGCTGAGAAAGAGACTACAGGGTTTGGCTTCCAGCATTAGGACTTTTATATTAAAGGGTATCTGTGCTAGGGTATGCTGTGAAAATGCAGACAGCTTGGTTGTCCCCTGCTGCGAGCGATGTACGGTAAGTGCATTTCAATACAGTCTATAGTGCTTCCTGTGCCTTGGTCGCATCAGGAGAGACGACCTACCTGTCTGCATTTTCACAGCATATCCTGCTGCACTGACAAAGTGATAGGTACCCTTTAATCGCACAGAGCAGTGATGGATGGAGGAGGCAGGAGGCGTGCATGCTGCAGCTCAGCACCGCATTTATGACGCTCAAACTTTGAAGGAAAACATGATTTTATAACTTTGCAAACGGCCCTCAGCTAAGAGACAGGTGTCATTTGTTCTAGCTTCCTGTCACCTCTGAGAATGATATAGAGTTAACAGATTCGCTGTAAAGCACATGTAATGGTTATAATGCCCTCAATGACCACATTAGTTTTTTTTTAAACAAAATAGTCACGGACTGTGTGGAGGGCAACAAACAACCTTTGGGTCTTGTTATATAGGTAGTTTATCCATCACACTTATTTACTGCCTGCAGTGTTCCTGGATCATTTGTATTATAACTAGAGATGAACAAACCGGGTTCGAATTCGAGTCGATCCGAACCCGAACGTTCGGCATTTGATTAGCGGGGGCTGCTGAACTTGGATAAAGCTCTAAGGTTGTCTGGAAAACATGGATACAGCCAATGACTATATCCATCTTTTCCACACAGCCTTAGGGCTTTATCCAAGGTCAGCAGCCACCACTAATCAAATGCCGAAGGTTCGGATCGGCTCGAGCATGCTCCAGGTTCGCTCATCTCTAATTATAACAGGACGCTGTATGCAGCACTGTCCATAATAGAATTGCACACACAAGATACCCCACATACTCACTCTGTAGATGAAGACTTTGCACTTGATACTTTTTATGAGAACACTTAATATCTTATCGCTTTTAACCAGATTTGGCAATAAGGAGGAATACATGGCTTTCATGAACGACTTCTTGGAGCATGAATGGGGTGGGATGAAACGTTTTCTCCAAGAGATCTCCAACCCAGATACCATCTCCAACACGCCGGGATTTGAAGGTTACATCGACCTTGGCCGGGAGCTCTCAGTCCTGCACAGCCTCCTGTGGGAAGTGGTGTCTCAGCTTGATAAGGTAATACAGCACACAGAACTGGCCGCCTTTTGCCTGTAGCTAGTATAATTTTCCTTAACCAAAGTTATATTATTTAGAGTCTAGCTTCTGTGTAATGGGGTCATTCAGGATCAGAACAGCTACTTTCTTGCAGAAACAGCACCACCCCTGTCCTCAGGTTGTCTGTGGTATTGCAGTTTAGCGCCATTCGCTTCAGTGGAAATGAGATGCAAAATCACCCCCAAATTGAGGACGTGAGTGGCGCTGTGTCTGGAGGAAGCGGCCAGGCCTAGTTGTACTCCACATACACTGCCTGATCCGGCTCATAGGTGATGAGGAGCTGTAGAATTATCAACAGCACCTCTTCCTTTACCTGTCACCATCGCTAGACCTCCTCCCCCTCATCATCATCATCATCATGTGGTAGGAGACTTCATTAGATGACCTGTTCTTTATCCTATGATGTTCAGTCATAAGCCAATGTTTAGTCACCAGCTCTACTTTGTCTTCTGTGGAAATTGCAGCTTATAGGGGGCCTATGCTTTACAAGGAGTAACAGACCATAACCTCCATTATCCGGGTGCAGATGTTGGTGATTATAATACCTTCCGAAATTAAAGAAAAGCCATCATTAACCTGTGATTGTGTCACTGACTTTGGCAGCTTTGGTTAACAAAAAAAAGTTGGCCTGGATTGTCCGTGCACAGATGAAATCTGATGTTCTTTTGTGGCCTCATTCATGACACTTATCACTACATTGTATCAGATGTTCCTGTATAAAGTCAATCAGCATTATAAAGGAGTTATCCCAGTAGGACATCTACAAGCCCTCTACATAAAGTAGAGCATAGCGATGGTCCTCGCTTGGTGTCCATGTATTACATTGGGATGTTCAGCTTGTACTGCATGATTTCTGTCGCAGCGTCTGCAGCAGGGAAAGTTTCTGGCCGGCTGCCACTTCCCTTGGAAACTGCAGAATTCACATCCCATATTAAGTAGCCTGAGATGAGAAAACCTCTTATAGTAGGACTTTTTGTAACTACAGACGCCAGATCTGTGATGTATGGCACCCGCTACTATAGGGAAGGGAATTTTTAGATATGATCGATCTGAAAGTCGTAAAATTCACCTGTCACTTTGAAAAACTTTTGACACATCCTAGAGATATGTGAAAAGTTTTAATCGGTGTAGATCTGAGTGTTCATACACCTACTCCAGCGTGGAGAAGCTTGTGGCTGTGCAGGAGATGGGCTCCATAGACCTCTATAGAAGCCCACTTCTTGCAGTGAGAACAGATCGGGGAAAGGACACACAGCAAGCTCTTCTTTCTTCTGGTTTTTAGCATTGGTGGGGGTCAGAACCCCCAAATCTAGACTGATTAAAGCTATTGAGGCGTCTGTAGGACATGTCGAAAGATTTTTGAGTGCACTTTTTTTATTTGATTTGATGGCCTGTCAGTGGTGCTGAGCTGCAATAATACAGCATGGTCACTACATAATGAACATTGTTCACTGTATATTGTGGATCCTGAGGCTCTGACGAACAGCTGATCAGGGGGAGCAGGAATGGTTTTTCCTTAGGATAGGACATCATTACAAAATAAAATCCAGGAAAACACCTTTAAACTTAAATTTCAGGAAAAATGAAGTATTGATTTAAACAATGCCATTTTATATAATGCCTAGTTCTCTTTCTTTAGCACATACTGGTAAGTTGACTTGTTTAGTGGCAGTGATGGTTTTTGCTTTTCCTCCAATAGGTTTACTATGTATTCTGTCTGAGTTGCGGTATTGTCGCTAGCTGTGTTGTGGTGTCTCCAATCCCCCTCATGTGTTACTGGTAACTTGGGCACCTCACAATCAGCTGCTTTCACGTACAGGATCTCCAAGACCTATACACATATCCATCAGTAACCGACTGACTACAACACTTGGCTGATCTTTTAGACAAGTCGCCCTCCCGATAACACTGTTCACACCTCTCTGTCCTTCCTCCTTTCACTAGATTGGACGCATGCTCCACTCTGTAACCCAGAGGCACACCACGTTTCCCTTGTCTCTCCCTGCATTTTTGTAGTATGTTAGCTTTGCATGTCTGTTTTGAGTTGGAATGGCCGTAGTTTTAGTTATGTTAAGCATGAATTAATTATTTTCCTTCTGGATTTGAGCAGTCCTAATTTCTTCTCTATTTCCTTTTCTCCCTTGCCCTTTCCTACCCCGATGCCTGGCTGCACCCCGTCTCCTCCATCCGTCACATCGTGGTTGATAATATGGCTCTACGCTCATGCCATGCGCTCACATACTCATATGAACAAACAAACAAACAAAAAAAAAAACACCTGCCCTTCGAAACCCCTCCTGGCCTTACCCGTCACAATGGCGGACGTTGCCACGCATATTGTCCAATCAGGGTGAAAATTCCTTCCTACAGGCCACCGTGGAAAAACTGGGACCGCTGCCACGCATCCTTGCTGACATCACCAAGTCATTGACCAACCCCACTCCCATCCAGCAACAGCTACGACGATTCAGTGAGCACAGCTCCACTCCGAATGTAAGTGGCAGCCTTTCTTCAGGACTTCAGAAGATATTTGAGGATCCTACTGACAGGTGAGAACCTTACATTAGGTTATAGATATTTGCTTATTTCCAAAGCCATGTCTCTCCAACTTTCCATAGATCTAGCACCATAGTCCCAAATTTTGCACTGTACCCCTTTTCCTCTCTTTTCTCTTTTTAAGGGGTTCTACAGGATTACAAAAACATGGCTGATTTAAATTTTTTGTTTTTGTAGAAATAGCTGTTTTCTGAAATTAAGTAGCTATACACTAAGGGGGACATTTATGAATGGTCCGCCCGAGGCGTACGCCAGGGAGAAGGTGCAGATTCGCCCCTTCTCCCTGGTGTACGCCTGCCATACGCCCTGGCTGGGGGAGCTTGGAAGCGTGGAAAGGTGGGGAGGAGGCGTGGCCTCCTTCCGCGCCTCATTTATCATGATTTACGCCTGCTCACAGGCGTAAATTATGATCCAAATCTACACCTTCTTCCAGTAGGGCGCAGGTTTGGGCGCCCGGCTGTCCGGAATCCTGGCCGGCCGGCGGGAAAAAGGGGCGAGGCCTTATATAAGACCGGCGTACATGTGAGCCGGTCTTCATAAATCCCCCCCTAAGAGTTGGAAATGGGCAACTGGGTAATAATGCAGGTATAGTAGCAGGTGCCAGCTGTAAGTGACATTCTGATGTAATGGCCGAGATCGGAGAAAACTATTATCCCAGCCATTTAACCTCACAGATGCAATGGTCAGTAGATGCAGCATCTAAATAGCTAGACAAAGGGAGCTTCCAATCTGCACCCATCAATGCCCATAGGTATTGCAGTGTATATATGTCTGCAGTCAAGCAATCCCATGGTTAAGTATAAAAGGTATATTAAAAAAACACCCAGTACTTTTCCCATATTAAAAGGCTTACTTGCTTAAGGGGTTAATAAATAGTAGATAATGCTTACATTGAGCTGTCTGGATCAGCCTATATATTCAGTATGGTTATAAGAGCTTAAGATGGTCTCCACATAAGGAATATTCCTCCTATCCTTTGGCCGTATAAGCTCCTTATTTGTAATCTACTGTGATTTCTTATGTTTAACACAAAGTTATTTTTATACAGTGACCTTCTGAAGCTGAAGTCTCCAACCATTGAAAATGCAGATAACTACTTCAGGGGGAAAACATTGCTTCTTGTCCAGCAAGCATCAACGCAAAGCATGTCTTACTCTGACAAGGACGATAGAGACAACGTGCTTCCCAATGGACGCAGCGTGTCCTTGATGGACCTACAGGACTCTACTGTCAATCCCAGTGAACGTTCCTCTGTTGTTCAAGAGCCACCATTGCGTTTAACTGGCAGCCAGTTGTCTATTGCACATGTAGCCACCATCAAGCAATTACGGGAAAACCAGAGTACACCACAAAGTGCTCCTCAAGTCAGGAGACCCTTACACCCAGCCTTGAGTCAGCAGAACAGCTTGCAGCCCTTGTCTTTCCAAAACCCTGTATACCACCTTAACAACCCTCCACCGACCATGCCCAAAGCATCTGTGGACTCCAGTCTTGAAAACCTAAGCACTGCCAGCTCCCGAAGCCACAGTAACAGTGAAGAGTTCATCCTCAGTGGACCTAGCAATAGTAGTATGGAAGACTTCACTAAAAGGAGTACCCAGAGTGAGGACTTCAGCAGGCGGCACACCATGCCAGAAAGGCCCATTCCTATAGCACTGCCACGACAGAATAGCACAGGCCAAGCCCAGATCCGAAAGACTGACCAAGCGGCTCTTGGTGCTCGAGCCAAGGCCCCGCAGTCTTTGCCACACAGTGCCTCCTTACGGAGCACAGGTAGTATGTCTGGCATCTCTGCAACACTGCTTGCTGAACCTGTGCAGAATGGTAACCGGTCTAGACAACAGTCAACATCTTCTCGTGAGAGTCCTGTACCTAAACTACGAGCCATTCACCGCCAGCAGACGCAGCAGGTAAGACAAAAGGCATCTATCACTTTGCTGCAGTTTTTTTTCCCATTACAGCCCATGTGCCCTTATCTCTCTATTCCCTTCAGCTTTGTATATATGGCTTCCCCACTTTAGGTGGTCTTTATTGACAGAGAAGCTGAAAAGAATGATGTATCACTGTCATCGTTGTCTGTAGCTGATTTTGGAAATGGCCTCCTAAATAGCAAGGACACTGAGCACCGCACACTAGTCCTCTCCATTTTCCATTATGTGCATGTGCCCAGTAGTCCTTGATATTCATGAGCACCAGTCCATTGTCCGTTGGCAGTTGTCTATCTGTACTATATATAGGCAGACAGCTGTCAATCACCAGCCAGAGAGTGGAGGGAGTGACACAGCACAAAGGCCATTTTTTGGACATTAGGAGGACTGCTGAACAGAATGATGGAAGTAATACACTGTTCTGTTCAGCATTTCTGTCCCTTGTTTCTGCTGCTTTCATTTAAGGCAACACACACCTGGTGACAGATTCCTTCTAAGCATTAGACAAGTCTCATTTAGATTAGTGGATTGTTTGTTAGTGCAGGACAGGACCGCTCCTCCAGAGTGAGGGGTGCTCTCTGTATGTGCACACTGCCAAGAGATGAGGATTCTGAGCAGAGAACCTTCCTGTGTTAACTCTCCATTAGGCTGGTTTCACACTACATTTTTGCAATTCATTTTTTTTCATCCGTTTTGTGTGCATCCGTTTTTTTTTGTTTTTGTTTTTTTTCACTATAAAAAAACATCAAAACTCATCCGTTTTTTAAACATACACAAATATACGGTCAGCTGCGTTCTTGTGTACGTTAAAAAATGCATTTTGATCCGTTTTTTTTTTTAGAATGCAAAAACAGATACACAAATGCATACATTTTTCCATCAATTTTTTTACAAAAATGGATGAAAAAAACTGATTGCAAAGATTTTGTGTGAACACAGCCTAATGACACAGCCTGTATGACCAACTGAACCCCCGTAACAAAAAATAACAGAATGGTGTGCATCTATGTTATTCAGATTGCAGGGTGACCGGAGTTGTGCTCACACAATCACAGCTGAAAGTTGTCTGAGATTGACAGCTGGACTCTCTCTATAACAGATGGGATCAGAGAGAACCCCAATCCCAGCTAAGTGGTTAGACACAGGGAGAGGGCCACCCTGTCCTCATAAAAATGATTATGAGGCACTGCTGGGTTGCCATGCCATGTCTATAAAAGACCTCCAGGCCTGTGTGTCCAGAACTGTGCTCAAAGTCTTCTGAATGATAGGATTGCCATAGATACCTCCCATGGCAGAACTCTCCCAGTGTGGGACGTATCCACAGCACCTGATTTACCAGTGATAGCACGACTACACGTTGATTTCCAGAGATTTCCCTATACTGCTCCATTCACTGATATGGATCATGCTTTGGCATCTCCATCAGTCCCATAGCAGTGAATGGAGTAGTGGTTACACAAGTACACTGCTGTTCCATGCACAAGGGGCACTGGGCTACTGCCGCCATTGTGGTGTATGGGGGTCCTGGCAGTTGTGATCGCTGATATTTTATGGATAGGTGCTAAGGTATTTTTTGGGGAAACCCACTTTAAAGGAGTTATCCAGGATTAGAAAGACATAGCTGCTTTCTATATGCAAAAGAGGAGCCTGTGGAGCCTTATTGAAGAGTCTCAAAACACAGGACTAGCCAGATATCCCTCTGGGAAGGACCCAGCCAAGGGGTGGCTCCTGTTAGGAAACCACCAAGTCCACCATATTAAGTGGCCCTATAAGTCAGTGTAATGACAAGGGATAAACCAAGGCCAGGTATCCATCCACAGACAGCTGTTTCGGGGTGTTGCCCCTCATCAGTGTGGAGCAGGGTTCTGGCTAGGTGGGAGCAATGCCTTGTAGAGCCATAAGAGAAACAGATTGCTGAACTCAGGGAGACCAGCCAAATGATAACACTGCCGGCTGCTAGTGAAAGCGCTCAATGCAGTGAAGTCCTATCTCAAAACACAGGACTAGCCAGATCTCTTATGGCTCTACTAGGCATTGCTCCCACCTAGCCAGAATCCTGCTCCACACTGATGAGGGGCAACACTCCGAAACAGCTGTATGTGGATGGTTACCTAGCCTTGGTTTATCCCTTGTCATTACACTGACTTATAGGGCCACTTAATATGGTGGATTTGGTAGTTTCCTAACAGGAGCCACCCCTTGGCTGGGTCCTTCCCGGAGGGATATCTGGCTAGTCCTGTGTTTCGAGACTCTTCAATGAGGCTCCATGGGCTCCTCTTTTGCATATTCATGTTTCCCAGGGGGCAATGCACCTAGGACTTCACTGCATTGAGCGCTTTAACTAGCAGCCGGCAGTGTTGTCGTTTGGCTGGTCTCCCTGAGTTCAGCAATCTGTTTCTCTTATAGCTGCTTTCTAGACACTGCCGCTCTGTCCTCAGTCTGTGTGTGGTATTGCAGCTCAGCTCCAACCTGATGATGGGTGGCGTTGTTTGTGGAATAAAGTCGCTATGTTTTACTAATCCTGGATAATTCCTTTGCGGTCAATAGACGTGGTCTTTAAGAGGTCAAGGGTGAAGCGGCTGGTGCCCTTCTGCTGAGCATTTTATTACAGATCAGCTGAATGGGCTGTGTGTTCTAGTCTTTGGGATGTGACACTGCCATACCATTGTGATCTCAGGTGAAAGTTTTCTGGGATTGGGTGAGAAAAATATTCAACCTTTCCATAAATCAGAAACAGACACATTGCTGAAGAGCCCCTTCTGGTAACTATACAGGAGCAGCTTGTGCAGTCTGCTGGCACCACACTGCCCCCTTGTGGCTGACACTTGTATAGTTTTGCACTTGTACTTTTCTCCAGTAAACAATGTAATAACCTGCACTTGTGGCTTTTGTGAAACAATGCAGAACATACAATATGCACTGCTTGTATACAACTAAGATATAAAGTAAGAGAATAGAGTTTGCATTACAGTTGTGTTATGCTTTTTTTCCCTGAACATGTTTGATATATAAGGGTTCAGTATCTAATGTGAATAGAGTCCATTGTCTTATACCTGCTATCTCCTGTGCTTTAGGTGCAGTCCCCTGTGGACTCCGCAACAATGTCCCCGGTGGAGAGGACAGCTGCATGGGTGCTGAATAATGGGCAGTATGAAGACGAAGAAGAGGAGACTGCGGACCAAACTAAGGGGGAACCCAAACCCGCAGAGAAGGTGAGAATATGGATGGATGACCTGGGGGGGGGATCTACTCACCATGCAGGCACAACAGAGGTTTTCCAGCCTCCCCATTGTCTGCAGATATGCACTTTTCTGGAACTAACCTAAGAATTTAGAAGGTTTATTCCCCCATATATAACACAACATTGAAAGCTCTCTTAGTAAAATACTAGAATCATTGATCAGCATGTAATCATTGGAGGGTCCAGCACCCCCAGGGATGTCAAGAGTGGAGCAGCATTTGCATGGCTGCCGCTCTGTTCTGGTGCTCCATTTACTGCTATGGAAGTTTCCGAGTGTATTCTCTGTCTGCCCCAAGACAATGAAGAAAGCAGTGGGTCAGGTAAGCGCTCGGCCACTCCACTTAAAATACCACTGTTGCTATTTTAAGAACAAATGTGAACTAATATACATAAATGACAGTCTATTAAGATAGAGGGGCTCTGATTGCTCTCCCAATAACATGATGTCCTTTGCTTCCCAGTACGAGCAAGAGATAGCCAAGCTAAAGGAGAAGTTAAAGGTTTCGAGCCGTCGCCTGGAGGAATATGAGAGGCGGCTTCTGGTGCAGGAACAGCAGATGCAGAAGCTGCTAATGGAATACAAATCTAGACTAGAGGACAGCGAGGACCGACTGCGGCGGCAGCAAGAGGAGAAGGACAGCCAAATGAAAAGTGTCATCAGCAGGTGAGGCTCCGACATGAAACTCTCACTTCCCCATAGCTGTATATGGGGTTCTGGTCTCACTTCACTCATGTTCTTCCCTTCCAGGCTAATCGCTGTAGAAGAGGAATTGAAAAAGGATCATGCAGAGATGCAGGCTGTCATCGATGCAAAGCAGAAAATCATTGATGCACAGGTATGAGGTTACCCACACCGAGCGCAATAAACTTCCTTATTCTGATTTTGCTTATCTGGAAAGGTCAGGCGATAAACCAGCAGCTTAAGTTGTTTACCCGCCGTCGCTGGCTGTCACCTTCCATTTTATTTTGCTTACAAAGGCTTAGTATCTCGGCCGGCACTCTTATAGCAAAGCTCCACCTATAACTAACACTGGTTGTATTGTAAGTAGATGAACAGTCTGAATACTTACAGAATATCCACATTCATTTCTTATTCATAACCTAAAACCAGAAATAGTTTTAAAGACGCACTCCAGTTTTTTTTGTTTTTTTTTTGCTCATACAGTGCCATCTGTTTTATTCTTGCTGTACTGCATTCATACTATTTATTACTGTAGCTGCATCATGTGACCACTCGAAAATGACATAGTCAGATCACTGTCTCCTCATGGCAATAAAAACCTTTGAAAATGCACTTTGAATAAGAAAAACTGCATGTATTGTGAACAGATACCAGGCAGGGGCTGAGATAGGATTCATGGGGCCCCATAGCAAAAAACTGTATGGGGTCCCATTGCATCTGGTGCGGGACACCCCTCGCCGCTGATACGGCGAGCAGGGGGGTTATTGTCACTTCGGGCCCCATAGTAGCTGCGTGGTCTGCCGTCATGGTAGCTACGCCTACACCACTGATACCAAGCCGCAGTCTCAGCAGTTCACCAGGCTGACTAGGTCGGTGTGATTTGGGGAACAGCCTTTGCTGCACTATATGAACAGAAAAAAAAATCCCAGAGTGCTTCTTTAAAATGAGAAGTTTCAGTCTTTTCTTTTTCTATGTCGCCCATTTATAATCTGTTTCTGGCTTTGACTTGAATCAAAGTGTATGCTATGTTGGTACCTGGAAACTACCAGCATGGAGGCTACTGAATTCTGCTATTAAGCATAGTAATGGGTTTATTCTTCTTTAACTAACTTATCAGTGACCTTAAAAGTTCAGTGTCATGTTTCTACCCCAACCGCTTCTTAGACCACTTTTACATGGCTGTATTTTGCAGTACTATTTGTCAAAATTAGGAGTGGAACCCACACAATGAAAACCTATTAGGGTATGTTCATACATACAAAATCATCAGTGGATTTTGCTAACCATTCACTTTAGTGGGTCCCTCTTATGAGCACTAGTGGTGGATTTGCACATTTTCTGTGGGTAGTTTTTAAAAAGCTGGAGGCCCAAAGGTTCTCTATCCCTATGGAAAGATTTGCATCTCCTCTATGTTCTAGAATGATATTGTGAGCATGGCCTTAAAATGACATTGCTCTGCTGTACCCCTGCAGGAGAAATGCAGTATTACTTAGTGACCATTCACTTGAACAGATGATCACAATATATATTGTCTTGTTGAACCTGTCAGAGTAGTTGCAGCTTTTAGCCACAACTTTCTTCCATTGCTCCTTCTCTATACCCGAATGCACAGGTCTCAAACTGCAGCCTTCCAGCTGTTGCAAAATTACAATTCCCCTTGTGTCTGGACATCCAACGCTTTAGCTGTCCAGGCATGATGGGAATTGGGTTGGGATGGGTTTTGCAACAAACAGCTGGAAGGCCTCAGTTTGACACCTGTGCCCTAATGCATCCTTCAGCACAGACAATGGAAACCAAGTAATCTGATCCATCAGTGAATGAAGGCCCTATTACACCAAAAGATGTCTGACACATTATCTTACAGATTTTTTTCAGCCAAAGTCAGGAATGGATTTGAAAAAAGGCGAAATCTCAGTCTTATCTTTACGACCTGTTCTCTGTTTATAGTCCGTTCCTAACTGAAAAAAATCAGATAATCTGTCAGACATCTTTTGGTGTAATAGGGCCCTAATACTTGCATTGGCAATGCAAGTGTTAATGCACAGAGCTTCAGGGGGTTATGCACTCCGAGTCCTGAACACTGACAATTAATAAGACTGACAGGTCCCAAAGCGAGCTTAAGATGGCATATAGAGATTTTGGTTTCTTCACTGCACAAAGCGTAGAAAAAAAATAAAAACGACGCTTACAGATATGCCAGGTTTTACAGTCCATGGTTATATAGCCACTGAGTGATTCACTAGTGTCAGTGGGGAAGGAAAAAATATAACTTTTGACTTGTCATACAAACATGTCAACCATTCTCACTGGTCAGGGTCTTGGTGCTGGGACCCCCACTGATCTCTAGGTATAGTTGATGGAAGTGCATGGCTGTGCATGGCATGCATGGTTGAGACCACCCTGTGGTTTGAGCAGGTTATTTATCAGACCCCAAAGATTCACTATATATATATATATATATATATATATATATATGTATATATATATGTATATATATATATGTATATGTATATATATATATATATATATATATATATATATATATATATATATGCAATGCAACACAAACGTCACAACTGTCTAGGAAGCAATTCCCAAATTTACCATGCCAGTCATTTCGTTATCAGGTGGGGGGATTTATTACCAGGGTGGGATGGAGTCCTAGTTGTCATCAGCAGAACCCAGCCATGTCCTTCTGCATTGACATAAATCTGTGTGTATTCTGCTGAAGACGGTGCCCAAAGTGTTTGGCCTATAAATCTTATTCCCAGTTCCGGAGCTTCGCTTGATGGTAGGGATGTTACAGGGATTTATAGAGGAAACAATAGACACTGGACAGAGGGCAGTACGGTTAGGTAACCAGCGTGGCCGCTTAGATGTGTAAATCCACCAACAGCTGGAAAGCCGAAGTTCACCTAATCCTCCTTTGTATTACGATACCTTCCGTTTTTAGGTCAACTGATTATTGCCGGCAGAAATGTTGGCGAGATGATGATTCTTAACCCCTGTGGAAATGTATTGTATTCTGTGATGGATATAGGGTGTGCTATACATTGATCTCTCCCTGGGGTACAGAACACTGTCAGCGCTGGTATAAAAGTGCAGGCCGCTTCCCTGTATAGATGTCCGTGTCCTGTGTGAGCCGCACATCATCTGTCTTGTGTCATTACATGGCGTCGGCAAAGCTTCCAGTGTCCAGATTCAGTTT
The DNA here is from genome assembly GCF_027789765.1 of Dendropsophus ebraccatus. Taxonomy (NCBI): domain Eukaryota; kingdom Metazoa; phylum Chordata; class Amphibia; order Anura; family Hylidae; genus Dendropsophus; species Dendropsophus ebraccatus. The sequence goes on from NC_091461.1 coordinate 95,424,106, forward strand.
CCTTCCTCACTAGGAAAAAAATAACCACTGACTTTCTCTCTCATCTCAGTCTCATCACAACTGTGTTAAATTACAGGTCATAAATGGGAGTGTAACGCAAACAGGCAAGTAAAACCAGTGCGCATACTAGCTAAAGCAGTGTACCCAGACATGGCCTGTGCCTGACCTCCTACACATTCCAGCTCCTTGTCTCTTCAGGGTTCTTGTTTAAGTTGAGGGTCAAGTTTAGGGTCAACCCGAACCCTATAACCGTAATAAGTGTCACGTTACATGCATATTGTTGTCTGTCCCAAGCGTCTCATTGGGTGCAGGCAGCTATGTTGTGAGGTTATGCACCAAGCGCTGCGCTACCCCAAAGAGATCATAGGCCACGTTTTCCTGGTTTTCCTACATCTAGATACCCTTATATGTTGTGATGTACTTTCTACACATCATAGCTGCTCCGGTATTGTGGTTATAGTGTCGGATAGGAGAACTGTTTATTGCTTTGTTATAAGATTGCTGGATTTATTGCTCTTACCTTTGTGCACATAGTGGTCTTGTCTCTTGCACCAGTCCCACGCTTTGAGGCTTAAAGTGGTTTTGACACATCAGAAATTTTGGTTGGTCAGGACCCAGTTGTTCAGACCTCCATTGATATTTAGAACAAGGTGAGAGAAGCACTTGGCGGAATGCTTCTCTCCCTGTCTTGCTACCCTCTGTGTCTCGCTGCAGGAGACGGGCTCTATAGACTTATTCTGGGATCCATCTGCTGCAGTAAGAGGCTCTTCCCTCTTGTTCTGGCATTAAGTAAGGATTCCGACCACCCAGACTCCGGACGATCAAATCTTTGTCTCTATAACATGTTAAATGTTTTAAAAAATGGCAGTTATAGGCTATAGACATCTTTGCAGGCATTTTTGTCCTGCTTGCTTTGTACGAACCTTATTAAGTTAAACATATATTTGTGATTGGTTCCGTTGAGTACCGATTGTCTTCTGCAGCTTTGGATGTAACAGAATACACTACAAGCTGCTCCATGTCCTACTCAGGGGCTGCACACCGACCATGGGTTTACTATGAATGGCATCAAGCAGCTTGTAGTGTATTGTAATACATGTTCGCTACACAGGACAAGCACACAGGGTGCAATGTAGAAAAATGTATGCAAAGCTGTTTATAGCCTTTAAGCCTATAGGAAAGTTCCTTCTATCTTTTCCAAGCAGTCTTACGTCTCATGCTAGATTTGCTTCTATACCACATCACCTACATACTATAAAGTGCAAGAACTTCTGTGGCAGGATGTATGGGCAGGCCAAGACGTGATATTATGATCTATCCGATTGTATGGGGCCCTTATCATAACTGCATGGTGAGGGTGAAGACATAGAACATGGGGTGTAATGTGCACCACAAACCAAAGAGATATTTTTTTATATTATATATATTTTATTATGTGTATTTTAGCTCTATATCTTGTATTTATAGCTATACTATAGAAAGCATTCTTCTACCTGGTGCCTTATGGAAAGCTGAAGTGTTCTCCAGAGTACTATGAGGAGCTACAATGGAGATAGTGGTGTATTGAGGTGTAAGGATGGTGTGTTACAGAGCCCCGCAGGCTTATACCTCCCCCAGTTCCTCTCCCGTACCCTTTGAGCTGGAATGGGGTTGGAGCAGTGCATTTTTGGTCTTATGTTTTTCTTTTCTTTTTCTTATGATTTATTTTGAGCAAACCCTCACTCCCCTCCCATCACCCGCGCTCAGAACAACCTTTCAGTTCCAGCTTCTGGCTGCTTCACTCCTGTGTTGCTGTGTCTCCTCCGCTGCCGGCGAAAACAAGCCATCCGTTACACTGTCTTCTGTTAGGTTCTATGTCCTCCTTGTAGACCCCTCGATGAATGCGTCCATTCACAGCCAATGCCGTGTTTTCTTCTTTGCAAAATGAAACATTCAATGCACATCTCTATTTGCTATATGCAGAATTATTTTCCAGTAGTAAGTAATATTAGAGGGTAACAGTGCCGCTTAGCTGCCCCAGCAATAACCAGTGTATTTTGGGTGGTTGCCTGGTCTAGGATTCGGTGTTAATAGATGAGACTACCCTAATGTGAATCCTCATCTATCAGCCAGGGGGGAGAACAACTACAAAGTGCATGTCTTGCTCTGAAAGACCCATCATGTCCGTGCATTACACAGAAAGCCCATTGGTTTTCAGGAGACAGTAATGCTTCATTTCACCTGTGGGTGGCACTGCAGTGGCATTGAGCAGTAGCTTCAAGGGTTACAGACAAGTACTGGAGGTTTCCCTAGGTAGATGCACTTTTATCAACATTTTATTGTGCTGATGACTATAACCGGCTGCTCAGTATTGTATGATATTGTAGGGCATGTACACTAACTAATATATATATATATATACACACACACACACACACACACACACACACACATATATACACATATATGCTCTGGACATTACAAAGGGTACTGACACTTACCAAAGTTTCGCTCAGTCAAGGTTCGGGTGTTAGGATCCCTCCCGATCGCTAGATAGAGCTAAGCATTTCATTCCTTGGCTCACTGCCTTTGCCATCTTGCCGCAAGGTTCCATAAATATATGGAACCTGTTTCCTATAGCAAGCCATGAACAAAGCGCTTAGCCAAGTATTTTTCCTGGCTCTAACAATCAATGGGATGTCAACACATTAAAAATCATTAAAAATTAGTGGCCATTAGTAGGTTGTAGAACTGCCAAGTCAGACAGAAATTGTGATGCCCAATGCTGGAGACCATCAGTATGACAACACTATTTTTGGTGCTTGATGAAAGTTCCATTTTGCATAGAAGAAAGTAGTCAGGTCTGCCCTGTGTATTGCTCCAAACACCATAAACTGCAATTTTCTTACAATGTTTTTGATCTATTCCAGGAGAAGAGGATCATGTCGCTGGACGCAGCCAACACGCGCCTGATGAGCGCACTAACGCAAGTGAAGGAGCGCTATAGCTCGCAAGTGCGAAACGGGATCTCTCCAACCAACCCCACCAAACTGTCCATTACCGAAAACGGAGAGTTCAAGAACAGCAGTTGCTAGTCTCCAATAAGGAACTACGTGCCATCTCTCCAATGCTGCTAAACCAAATGACTAGCGAGAGTCCATGGAAGAGTCATACCTAACTACGCCTTTGTGACTATGGATGGATTCCCGCCATAGCGCACTGTAAATACAGAGTGACTGCATTGTGTTCTGTACAGAAATTGATATGTAACATACCAAATGGAAATTAATAATATGTAGAAGATCTTTTTATATGTATAAAAAAGACAAAAAATGACATATTTTTATTTGTGTTTATGTTTCCATTGACAAGAGTGGTAACTATCAGAATAAAGTGTAGACAGAGCTGTATATATCACACCCATCCCCGCACACAACATAAAGTATATTGCAGGGCAGAATGCACAAAAGACCAAACCAGTAGAGTATGTTTTCCTTCCTAGAAAGCTTCAGACCTGATCTGATGCATGGCGATGCCAGCAACGCATTTCGCAGTATGCTGCAAGTGCCTTCCGCTGGAATCAACGGAACACTAATGGCTGCAAACTGAGGACAACAACCTTAGGTCAGGACATTTCACACGCCCCTGGACCGCACCCCGCATATAGTTTTTGCGATTTTGCTTTTGTTGTTTTTTTTGTTTGTTTGTTTTTTTACATTTTGAAGTTTACAGATTTGTATATATGTATATTTTTTGGTTGTACAATGCAGTTAGCCCATTGTCAGCACACACAAGGACGTCACCGCTGGAGTTGTCACAATGTGAGGATTTAAATGCCCGTACTGCTATGTTTTTATCCCAAAGTGTATAGATGAATACAATACCCTTTGACTGATGGACAAATCTTACACTGCTACTGATGTATGGATGTACTAGAATAAGCACTGAAGACCTCTTTGTCTTGTATGGCAGAGCACCTTCCATTGATACAATAACAATCATTTCATTTCCTTCTGTCATTGACGTGTAAGGGAGCGTCTTGTGTTAACAGTGCAGTCCAGTCTACTGGCGTTACAGAGCAGGAGGAGCTGAGCAGAACAATATATAGTTCTGTACACTAATTTATTCATTGATCTAAACGTCTGCTTATCCTGGCCTTAAGAGTCCCATGGGTGGTCTTACTAGTGGGTCCCACTAGTAAGACCACCCATGGGACTCTTAAGGCGCGGTCCGCCCACTGGACTTCTAAGCACAAAAAAAGAACAATATACAGGTTACACTAACTCTTTTCCTATATGATTATATATCAATCTTTTCAGCTTCTTCTGCTCTATAATACGATTAGCACATTTTTACGGCCAGGGATCCCCCAAACACACACCCATGCCCCCTGTTGATCTGTGGGAGTTCAGCTTTTGTGGACCATATTGTGAGTTGTAAATCTGTGGAGACCCTGGTTGTTACAGAACATTTTGCACCTAATAATCGGCAGGTATGAATCTGGGAGCTTGGGACGTAACCCGGTATGATTGTGGATTTATGGCATGAATGAAGGGGTAAGATTGGACATTAATATAGACACTGGACACTTATTGTTTTGTCATTAGAGATGAGAGAGATGAGGGAACTTACAGTAAGTCGGTTTTGAGAAAGGATGAACATTTGACGAAACCGAACTTACAGTAAGTTTGCTCCTCTGACTCCTCGCTATATCTCATATATAATCTGGGAAAGTTTGTCTGACCATTCAATGGGCACTATGGACCTCTTCTCACAGCCGTATACCTGGCCTTTTCACCCCACATCAGAGCTTAGCTTACCAGACTAAAGCCAAGTTCTGATCAAAGACCAGGTTAAATTTTAGCAAGTGTTCAAAAATGAGGTCTGATGACATCATAGTGTTCCACTTCTCAGTGATGTCATGGTGACCCTCTTTTTTTTCTGTTGTCTGGAAGTAGGTAACACTCGTTTCCTGGCCAGTGCATTTGTTAGAGGATCCAAATCCTGTAACACCTTTTTCGACTCTGACACTGAAGTGAAGATGACTTTTCCAATCTTGTTTCGGTTCCTTAATCTTCTGTCAGATATGACCAGGACTGAACAGTTCTTGTTGTTGGAGGGAGGAGGGGGGTGGACTTGGGGCCATGATTGAATTTAGATACCAAACTACACAAAAGGGCTAACCAGACGATGTGAGCGACTAGAGAGTGACTGGCGCGAGAGGACGACGTGCACACTTGTGTTTTATTTATTTATTTCTCACCCCGTTCGCTGGTTTCTTTTAGTTTTTTTCTTCAGTTCTTTTCCTCTGTAACATCCAGGGATTTTGTGGATAACTAAATGGTTTTTGAAACCAGTAAGGAAATTAGCTATTTTAATATTGTTGATATCTACAATAAAAGGAAGTTATGTACTTAATGACTGGAGTCCTGTTTCATTTGTTCTTTGTGTATCGACAGCTAAAGACAGCAGAGTTGTAGTACCAGTTTTAGCCACTGGTCAGTAATGGAGCTGTTTCTGAGTGTGAAAAAGAAAAGTATTTTTCCCTCATCTGACAGCCCATTTGTCCATGTTAGTCAACTCTTTTTAGGTTAAGGCCACCATTAGAGATGAGCGCAACTTGAGCACGAATCATGACAGAGTCTGATTATTCTGCATTTGAATACCAATACTGCGACATTCAAATGCTGAACAATCAGACTCAATCGTGATCATCTCTAATCACCATACATTAGAAGAAAGTAATGTGAACCCATCAGTTAGGGATGTGCAGGGGACTTCAAACTCTTCCCCCAACAATGAGGAAAAGTATCTGACATGTTAAATTTTAAAACTCAAAGCTTCTGTTCTACCTGAACATAAACAAGGTGTTGGCTGCACCTACTTTCCTTCCTCCACTGAAAACAGGTGGGCGCTCAGCCAAATGTGCATGTGTCCATACGTCTACATATGTATAATTATACTGTATATGTATACTTGATCCTGGGCATCTTCTTGTCTCTGCTGCTTCTTTTAGGCTACATTCACATAACGTATATTTTCAATTAATCACAGCTATTGTTGCAATTTGCAACAATGTCCATGATATATCAAAATATGCATTGCGATTAGAGATGAGCGAACCGGGTTCGGGTTCGAGTCGATCCAAATCCGAAGGTTCGGTATTTGATTAGCGGGGGTTGCGGAACTTGGATAAAGCTCTAAGGCTATGTGGAAAACATGGATACAGCCAATGACTATATCCATGTTTTCCACATAGCCTTAGGGCTTTATCCAACTTCAGCAGCCACCGCTAATCAAATGCCGAAAGTTCAGGTTCGGATCGACTCGAGCATGCTCGAGGTTCGCTCATCTCTAATTGCAATGAAATCAATGGAATCCTGGCCTGAGTGTATACTCATAGTATACACTCCGGCCGGATGCCTAGCGGCCGCAAGATAGAATGACGCATTGTGCACTATGGTGAATTGGGATGCAGGCGCACACAGATGTGCCCCCATCCCAATTCAACATAAATAAGTTCATTCGGCCGGTACTGCAGTACCGGCATAGATGATCTTCATTGACACCGGCCGTTCTGTTTTACAGTGTGTGAACCCGGCCTCAGCATGTTTTTTGCCTTGGATACAAATTGGGCTTCCCTTAAAGCTTTTCACATGTTATCTGATATATACTGTATATGGTGTTTGCTCCCTGGACGAACAGCTTGGAGGCAATGACGTCTTCATTTTGTTGAATTGCTTATTACCACCAGTTTAAACTCTCCTTCAGGGATTTCTGTTTCCAGCAAACTTCTCATCTGCAAGAGAAAAAAAAAACACACTAGCTAAGGAGGATAGTCCTCAAGCTAAAGTCTCTTACAACCTCCCCTCCTAATACCTACAGATTACAACCAGATATGCAGTAGACTCCTGTCAGATTGTCTGCATTAAAGAGTGAGCACAGCAACAAGCAGCCCACCAGCACCATTTTTAGACCAATTTCTTTTAAGTGTGCTGGAAAGGGCGGTGAAAAAAGTCAAGACATTCCGTGGGGTCTAGGGCAGTGAAAAATCATTCTATAATCCCTGGTGGTCTAGGGCACTGAAAAATCACTCTACCTTCCCTGATGCTCTAGGATTGTAAAAAAGAATTCTGTATTCCCTGGTGGTCTAGGGTGGTGAACAATCATTCTATATTTCCTAGTGCTCTAAGGTGGTGAAAAATCATTCTATGTTCCCTGGTGGTATAGGGCAGTGAACAATCATTCTATATTCCCTGGTGGTATAGGGCAGTGAACAATCATTCTATATTGCCTGGTGGTATAGGGCAGTGAACAATCATTCTATATTCCCTGGTGGTATAGGGCAGTGAACAATCATTCTATATTCCCTGGTGGTATAGGGCAGTGAACAATCATTCTATATTCCCTGGTGGTATAGGGCAGTGAACAATCATTCTATATTCCCTGGTGGTATAGGGCAGTGAACAATCATTCTATATTGCCTGGTGGTATAGGGCAGTGAACAATCATTCTATATTCCCTGGTGGTATAGGGCAGTGAACAATCATTCTATATTCCCTGGTGGTATAGGGCAGTGAACAATCATTCTATATTCCCTGGTGGTATAGGGCAGTGAACAATCATTCTATATTCCCTGGTGGTATAGGGCAGTGAACAATCACTCTATATTCCCTGGTGGTATAGAGCAGTGAACAATCCTTCTATATTTCCTGGCGGTATAGGGCAGTGAACAATCATTCTATATTCCCTGGTGGTATAGGGCAGTGAACAATCATTCTATATTCCCTGGTGGTATAGGACAGTGAACAATCATTCTATATTTCCTGGTGGTATAGGGCAGTGAACAATCATTCTATATTCCCTGGTGGTATAGGGCAGTGAACAATCCTTCTATATTTCCTGGCGGTATAGGGCAGTGAACAATCATTCTATATTCCCTGGTGGTATAGGGCAGTGAACAATCCTTCTATATTTCCTGGTGGTATAGGGCAGTGAACAATCATTCTATATTTCCTGGTGGTATAGTGCAGTGAACATCATTCTATATTGCCTGGTGGTATAGGGCAGTGAACAATCATTCTATATTCCCTGGCGGTATAGGGCAGTGAACAATCATTCTATATTCCCTGGTGGTATAGGGCAGTGAACAATCATTCTATATTTCCTGGTGACATAGGGCAGTGAACAATCATGCTTTAGGGTGGTGAAAAATTCTAAATTCTATATTCCCCGGTGCTCAAAAATCATTCTACATTCCCTGATGGTCCAGGGCAGTAAAGGGGTTAATAGTAAATATGGGTTGTTTTTGTCTGTCTTGTTCTTTTTTTATATTAGCAATTTCTACAGGACAAAAGATTCATCTAACAAAAAGCCCACTTCTGACGTTAACCTAAACCAATAGGCAACAGGGCTGATAAATATGTGGTTAGATGATATTGTACATAAGTTTATTGTTACCATGGTCACAAGCGAGTCTGTTGTATTCTTGACCTCCGTTATATCCATAGCAATATAATCCACCTTGAAGACGAGCCATCCAAAGTCTGTAACAAGAAGGTCACTGATTGGGATACATTATATTCTGCTACATCATTCCATAGTGCTTAGCCCTGATCGCTGCTATTGTCTTTCTTTTTGCTTTATTACATGTCATTTTTTGCTTTTATTTTTTTAAAGACATCAATATCCACTGTTTTTGTGTATTCACTAGAGATGGATGTGACTGGAGCATGCTGGATGCTGGGCTTTTCACTTCCGTATATCTAGCATTCACATTTATTATCAAGAGTTTGCAACATAGAGGGAGCTCAGGGATGGCCTTTTCTAGCATTTGAGAAACGTGCTGGGCTGTCCGACATAGGTAGGGGAGAGGTGTAACTATAAAGGGGTTGTATCCTTCCGAGTGCAGCGACTAATCATGTTCCTGCCACCATCCAGCTCATTGTGCCATGGAGATCTGTGACCAACATTGTGGTGACTGCAAGAATGCAGATGTGGATGGTCCATAGATGGTCCCAAGTCGGGACTCTTTATGCCCTAATAGGGCTCATGGACTGGGTTTAAAAACCCCGTTAAAGGGTAATCCAGGCTTAGAAAAACATAGTTGTATCTCCCACAAACAGCGCCACACCTAGTCTTAGGTTGTATGTGGTATTACAACTCAAGTTCAATTCATTACAATGGAACTAAGATACAGTACCACACACAAACTCTGAAGAAGAGTGGAGCTGTTTCTGAAAGAAAGCAACTATGTTTTTCTAATTTTGGATAACCCCTTTAAGATACTGTAAGAGGGCTATCAACTTACAATGTGCCATTTGTACAAATTCCAAGGATTTGCTGAAAATGACAATATAATGAGTTGTAATTACCCTTGTGACCCATACTGCTCAGACTAATCCTCACTCTCTCCCCTGACTTTCAAACCCTAAAGCATTTACTTTATCATGTGTTCAAACAAATATGTTTTTTTCAAAATATTTCTAGGTTCTAAATGTAATATTAAAATTGCAGCATAATATAAACTTTAGAATAACAAGATATATAGTAATAGTCTGTCCTTAAAGCGACTCTGTACCCACAATCTGCCCAACTTTTAAACTTGCAGCCCTGTGTCAAATTGGTGTGGCCTAGAGTGTGTGTGCCCAAGCCTTGCACCGCCTCTCCGTCCCTCCTCCCCGCCCTCCTCCTCATTAGGAATGCCCTGGGCAGTATTTTTCCTATTCATCATTTGTTTGAACACAGCACATGGGCCTTAACGATCCAGCACATGTGCAGTGTTCAGACAGATGATGAATAGGAAAAATCCTAAAATTCCTAATGGGGAGGAGGGACAGAGAGGCGGTGCAAGGCTTGGGCACACACACTCTATGCCACGCCAACTTGACACAGGGCTGCAAGTTTAAGGGTGCCTTCACACCTACCGTATCGCAGTAGAAAATCCGCTGCGGATCCGCAGCAGATTTAACTAAATAAATGAACACAACATCAAATCCGCACTTACAAATCTGCTGCGGATCCGCAGCGGATTTGACAGTGCGTATTTAATGCTGTGTTCATTCATTTAGTTAAATCTGCTGCGGATCCGCAGCGGATTTTCTACTGCAATACGGTAGGTGTGAAGGCACCCTAAAAGTTGTTTTTTTAGGACAATAACTGCATCACCTGCCAAACAGACCCAGGACAGATCTTGGATCAAAATCAGTTATCTGATGGTACAAGCGGTTTGGGGGGTCAGATTGTGGGTACAGAGTCACTTTAATCCTAAAGCAGATATTGTATATAATAGCTGTTTCCTCTAGAGGGAAGTGGAGAGTTAAGTCAGGTCAAGCAGTAAGAGTTATTCAGTGTTGTAGCCTACAATATTTGGCAGCTATATAGGGATATGTTGCTTTAAAAAAATTTAAATGAACGTTACTGTCCTAATACATAATGTAAAGTGTTGGACGATAGAATTAAAGATCAGTTCACATCTGGATTGGAGGATTTATTATGAGCAGATTCTGAAAAAAATCCCACAGTGTACACCACAAAGGAACCCATTAAAATCAACGTAGATGTCCGTAATGTGGTGGATCGGGTGCTACTGTCATTTTTGTAAACCAGTGGAAATAACACAATCTTACAAATCTTACACAAGCAAACAGTTACTGGAAATAGCTACAATGGCAAATAGGAAAATTTAGGGTAGAAAAACCTGTATTAATACTGGATGAAAGAACATTCCCACCTAGAAGACAAAATCTTTTGTGTCCATCTAAGGTGAACTTACACATTAGATGAACATCAGCCAAACCCATTGACCATCTAATTTCGATGCAAGGTTGTGTCAGAAGAATAAAGTATCCAACAGGGATTCAAAGGGAACCAATCACTGCTAAAATGCCCAGGAAGCTATAGATATGTAATGATATGTATATGTAGTGACCCCCCCCCCCCCAAAAAAAAAATGTCAAATGCCATATGTAAATGACCCTCAACTAGTCATGTGGGTGTTCCTCAGTGCCGAACTGGTCAAGGATCCAACAACAACAAGATGACCCTGGTTTCCTTGGCCTCGTGGACATGGCGTGCATACTAATGGCACTAAATAGAGCATGGTCACTTAGTACTGTTATGCTATCTATCTTGGGTCTTGCTACACCACTAACCTACGACACATAGATGCCACGCTCCGCATTCATTTTGAATGTGTTTGGAGCCCTGCCTAGCATAAAAAATATGGAAACCTATTCCACAGATCACAAGTTTTATTTTTTTGGATATTATAATAGTTAATTACGTTTACATTTTAATAAAGTTTAATGGTTATCCCTGTCTGTAATCCCGCCTCTCTGGGAGTGTCAGTGCTTAGGGACGGCCCCTTTGAGATGTGCTGAGGAACGCCCACATGACTAGTTAAGGGTGATTTGCATACGGCACTGGACATTTAAAAACTTCATTTCCGGGGGGGTGTAATGTGAAAAAAAAAAAGTTTGACATTTCACAGAGAGATGTCAAACATTTTGATTGATCAGGATCTGAGTGTTCAGCGCCCCATTAGTTAAAGCTGGGAGAAGTGCACACTCCCCATCTCACTGCAGGAGATGGTCTTCATTATATGTCTATGGAGCCCACCCCCCAATGATCGGTGAAGGTCTGAACACCCGGACCGATCAAAACTTTTGACACATCTCTGTGACACGTGAAATGTTTTTCCAAATGCCAGGGACACTTTACCAATCACTCATGCATAGCTGAAGGGAGATGACCTAACAACTTAAACAGCATCACTAGTCAACAATTCCAGTTTAGGAGCTGTACAGTACATTCTAGAATCAGTCAGCAGAGAATGGGGAGCAGTAGAGGGTTAATATTCACTATAAGGACCAGTTGACTGGAATTTTTTAATGAAGAGGAAAACTCGGTGAATTATTTCCTTTTATTTTGGATGGAAATTTTCTGAAGAGCGAGAGAACATGGATTCTGTGCTTTCCTTCCCAGTCAGTGACGGCCACCGCCGGCCAGCTGCCTCTCACTCTGCAGTGATTCGTGTAATTTTCCTGTTTCATCAGAACTGAAGATTACTGAGAACAAATTACCCTCCTGTTTATTGAAAGCGGTTTAACCAGATGCTACATATGAAATGTTAGTCTACAGCGACAGACAACAAGATGGGTCTGTAAGAACATGCCAGGGGTTGTAGTTTGGCAACAGCGCGGGGGAGTGGTCGACCCTGGACCTACATATAATGGATGCAATTTACCAGCTGTAATATGATTGAATTATAGAGTTCTTTCTTCAACATTCAAAGTGAAAGTTCTCCAGAAGACCATCTCTTTAAGAAGACCCCCATCTTATTTGGTGTGACAGAGGTCATGTGCATTACCCCACTTTCTCGACCCTTATCATAAGTGTTGAGCAAACTTCAGAAAAGTGGCCAGATTCGGCCGCATGGCCGAACCCAAACATTTGCCATTCCATTCCCGGCATCTGGACAAGTTAGATGCCGCCCTAGAAAGTTCTGGAAAATATGGATGTAGCAATAAACTGCATCTATGTTTTTCTGGCAGCCCTAGCATGGCATCCAGTTTCTCTACACACCGTAAGTTGAACACCAAGCATTTGGTTTCAGCCATGTGGATAAACCTGAACACTTTTCTAAAGTTCGCTCGACACCACTTATCATTACACTTTGTGTTGCGATAATAAGACCCACTGTCGCTGATAGTGGGTAACTGCAGCTGGCCAATATTGGCCTACACTGCTATATGCAATGTATTCAATATCACATTCTGGGTCAATCTGATACTAGCCAAAACAAAGTCCCCTCCAAAAGGAAGAGTCATCTGTAGACCGCTGTTTCAGGATTCCTGTCAGTAGATAGAAGAGCACTGGTTGGCTATAGAGATGCCTTGGATGAAGCTTGAGAGTACTAAGTCCCCTCTCTGTGCACCCAATACGCTTCTGCATGGATGAGGGACAAGATATCAAACACAGCTGTGTGTAGATGTCTGACTCTTCCTTTTGGAAGAGAATAGTTTGGCCAATATGAGTTTTATCCTTCTAGAGCACTGTTCTAGAGGACAGTGAATACTGATACATATTGTTTTGTGAATAAGCATTCCCTGAAATGAGGTTTCCATTAGGCCCTGTTCACACTGAGCAAAAATTACGCAAATTCCCGCCGTGCTCAGTGTCCTGCAGTATCTCTATGGAAGTGCACGCCTCCATTTCCTCCCCTCTCTGTTCAAAGAAGTGACATGTCAGTTCTTTGAGCGGAGATTGGCGGCAGCGGAGGGGCGCACGCTTCCATAGAGATACTGCAGGACACTGAGCACGGCGGGAATTCCACCATTTTTCCTCAGTGTGACCTGGGCCTAATGCTGAGAATGAGAATCAGCACATAGGGGGGCCGTTTATAGCGGCGGGCGGGCCGGGCGACCGCACGGGACGCCGACAGCTAGGAGGCGCTAGTGGCACCCTCCGGACCACACTCAACGCCGTGCGTGCCGCCCGCCTGCATGCCCCCCCCCCATCATCTGCCCCTGCGCTCGGCCCATCACCTGCCCAGATGACCGCCTGCAGATCCCCCGCAGCTCACCTTCCCCCGGACCGCACTGGTGGCACCTCACTCAGTGGCGTGCGCGCTGCCCCCCGCCCCATAACTTGCTCAGATCACCGGCCGCAGCTCTCCCTGGACCGCGATCAGTCGCTATTCCGCCGCCGCCCCCGCATGCATCTTCTCTGCTGGAGGATCCGTCCTGTTCCTCGCAGGCTTAAGGAGAAGATGAGAAGAGAAAAGGACCCGCCGTATGTCAGGATAAGGTAAGTATTTTTTTTTTTTTTTTGGTGTGTGTATATTTGGCAATGCGGGGGCCAGTGTTACTATAGGGGAAAACCACAGGGGAATTATTACTATAAGGGGGAGCACTGGGGGGATTATTTGCTATAAAGAGGAGCACTGGGGGGATTATTACTATAAGGGGAGCACTGGGGGGATTATTACTATAAGGGGGAGCACTGGGGGGATTATTTGCTATAAGGGGAAGCACTGGGGGATTATTACTGTAAGGGGGAGCACTGGTGGGATTATTACTATAAGGGGAAGCACTGGGGGGAATATTACTATCAGGGGAGCACTGGGGGGATTATTACTATAAGGAGGAGCACGGGGGGATTTTACTATGGGGACAGCACAGGGGGGATTACTATTTGGGTACTGTACAGTGAACATTAATACTATATAGAGGCAAAGCAGGGGGCATTATTGCTATATGGGAGAACAGCAGGCGATCATACATACAGGGGGTAACCCACATACCTACTGACTTTCCTGCACATGACACAAAGAAGTGGAAGTTGTTATAAAAGTGCAGAGCCTAAAATGTTTGTCTGGCAGGTTCAGAACAGATAAATTATTGCTGCAAGAAATCATCATGGTGGTCCGGGCCAGAAGGGGAGGGAAAAGCGATGCCTCAGATCAGAGAAGTTGTCACCTGTAAGTCACTGAATTACTTTTTTTTTTTGCCTCAAGTTAAAAAAAAGGTTGAATAACACGGTTCTATGCCATAATACACACACTGCTTCTCCATAGCAACAACCGCCCCCCCCCTTGACATCACTGCCCCCCTCAATTTTAGCAAGATTCGCCCTGTAGTCAAAATTACCTAGAAACAGCGCTGGACATATTGTACATCTTATTCTTCTTTCCAGAATATACATGAAAATAGAAAAGAAATGATTTCTTTTTCATTAACAAATGGTTGTTACATTCAATGTTCTCATCATCTTGGGACTCAATTGCGCGGTCCAAGCCCATATCTATTCATTTAAGTATTCAGTAGCAGGGTAACCTCTAATAGCTAGATCCTTGATGATATATTCTCTGCAACCTCTGCAAATATAAGGCAGCACTCGTAGCGTTCTTCAAATTTATTGATGTCGATGATGATTCAGATTTCCCTCTAGTGCACCCACTAGTCCTACATGAGAAGCCTATTTACTTAGCTTTAAATCTGCCTTTACAGACACCAAACATTTTTAGCCTAGTAAATTTTTTTTCTATCCTTTAAGGTTAAAGAAGCACTCCTGCATGTTTGTTTTTGCCATTATAATGCGTACTCGCCATCACTATTCCTGCAGTGTCACCTGTTTCATCCCTGCTCTGCTGCATCTATAAATCTCATTACTGTAGAGCAGTGATTTTCAACCAGTGTGCCGTGGCACACTAGTGTGCCGCGACACATGGTCGGGTGTGCCGCGGGGTAAGTTCCCCCAAACTATGGTGCCCCTGTGAAACAGGAGAAAACAATGGGGGAGAGAAACCTGGGGATGGGGGAGAAGCAGGGGGGAGAGAAGTTTGGTGGAGAGAAGCACAGGAGAGAAGCACGGGGGAGAGAAGCACAGAAGAGAAGCAGGGGGGAGAAGTATGGTGGAGAGAAGCACAGGAGAGAAGCAGGGGGGAGAGAAGCACAGGAGAGAAGCACGGGGGAGAAGTATGGTGGAGAGAAGCACAGGAGAGAAGCACAGGGGGGGGGAGAAGAAAACAGGCCCAGGTTTCACACTGAGTTAGTATAAATACATTTAGAATCTATATTATTAACTATATGTATAATATGTACTGTTTTAGTGTCATTTTGGTTGGTGGTGTGCCCCGGGATTTTTTAAGTATAAAAAGTGTGCCACGGCTCAAAAAAGGTTGAAAATCACTGCTGTAGAGGTTATGTGACCTCTGATCAGCCACCATTTTGACATGTACACTGCATCCCTTTTAACCCCTTAAGGTCAAAGCCAATTTTCGTTTTTGCTCTTTTGCTTTTTCCATTTTATGTTTAAAAGTCCATAGCGCTTGTATTTTTTCACCTAGAGACTTATATGAGCCCTTATTTTTTTGCGAAACCAATTGTACTTTGCAATGACAGGCATAATTTTTTTACATAAAATATGCAGCAAAACCGGGAAAAAATCATTTGCGCTGTCAAATTGAAAAAAAAAAAAGAATTTGTTTTGATTTCGGTGAGTTTTGCATTTACGCCGCTCGCCCTGGGATAAAACTGACTTGTTATGCATGTTCACCATGTTCATTCTTCACAGAGCAGGAGCGCGCGCCTCCCATAGACTCCCATTATGAGCGGGAGGCTAATGGCATTCCGCGGCGGACAATTCCGTCGCGGAATTCCGCTACCTTTGCTCAGTGGGAACGGGGCCTTAGTGTACAACACTAGCTAGGAGAAAGGTCCAGAAAGAAGGCGGGGCTATTCTTATTAGCTTCCCTCAAGAGGCAGTAGGCACAGGAAGTGGGTGAGTTGAGCACAGCTGTAGCAGGAGTAACACCCACTGAGGGGACTACAGCCTGGGAGGAGATTTATTGTAGTCAGCACCACAACATAGTGTGACCTATGCGAGTTGTTGAGCCAAACAGCTTATTTTATTGAGGGACTTACCAAAAGAGCAAGCCTGATCTACTTACTTACTTACTCATCAAGGTATTCACACTGAGGGGCAACTTCTTGTCATACCCATAGTCATTTCTGGGATCCAAAACATTGTGGCTTACGGCCCGGCCCAGATACCCTTGAAGGACTCTCACTCCACTGGGTTGTGGGTCACTATCTACCGGCATACAAAAGGGCGACTCCACATATACCAACAATTTCCATTGTAACAACAGTGACCCATCTCTGGCTGTCGGCCATATGGAGAGATATATTAAGTATAAGGAAACTGTTCAAGTTATATATTTCTTATGCTTCAACTTTAAGTAAAAGTCACCGTTGTACCTCACTGCCTCAACTCCCTTTTGTCTGATTTTCTCTGCACTTCCTCACCATCAAGGGTTTCTCCATTATCACCTCAGGCAGGAGTAACAGAGAAGCCCCAGGGGGAACTACAAGAACCATCGTCACCAAACACCTAGGTGCAGTCCCTCTCTGTGACCTCTGTGGCAGTACAACCTCTATAGCCTCTCTATAACCTCTGTGGCAGTACAACCTCTATAGCCTCTCTATAACCTCTGTGGCAGTATAACCTCTATAGCCTCTCTATAACCTCTGTGGCAGTATAACCTCTATAGCCTCTCTATAACCTCTGTGGCAGTATAACCTCTATAGCCTCTCTATAACCTCTGTGGCAGTACAACCTCTATAACCTCTGTGGCAGTATTTCCCTCAGGAAGAGAGTTATTACCACTGGGCCTGTGATAGAATTTATCTTCATTTATTCACCATAACCTCTTTCCTCCCTGAGATCCCCTCACTCCAGACTGCTACATAGGGGAGGTTCTGCTGGCTCAGACACTGACCTCACTGAGAACACAGAAGCACATGAGATTTCCAGGGGCCACTATAGGATGACATGACTCACCAGAACCAAAGGATTCCAGGAATTTTCACAATGGAAATAAATGAGGTTATACTAGCTGAAACATATATATATAGTTCTTGACATAAAAAATACAGCAAAAGTTGCCTTACCTGCTTGACTGGGAACGGACAGGAAGAACACTGGATCCCATAATAGAAGAAAGAAGAACATGAGTTAAATCAATGTTCAAGTAACATACAGCTGGTGAAAGTGTAGATGTAAACTAATACAAGTCATTGGTGGCATTGTGTCATGTGGGTAATATACAGTATGAGGATAGGAAGCCGGTTCCAGGCTCTTACCTACAGTGGAAAGACAAATCAGACACCATGGAGGATACATTACTGCAGCAGCTGAAGCGTCTTATGTCTCCTAACCTTGTGGTTATATGAGGTGGTTGTTCCCACCCTACACACACATTTTCATATATTAAAATCTACCGCACACAAACAATAGAGAACATCTGGGGTCACATAGCAATAGTTTTATATGTATGACACATTGGCAGGTTTACATGGATCGGGCCCTTCTAGAGTAGCTTTTGTCTTTCACTGGAAGAACTGGAGCTTATAGGTGGAAGGGTTAATTATTTGATAGATCTGAATAAGTTTACCACCCATAGCTATATGCCATATAATCATACGTTCTTTTATAGTGTGATAGGTCCCATCTTGCTGTAGGAGACTATCTTCATTGTAAGTTATGGAACTAATCTCTCACAGCGAACCAGAGAGTGAAGAGCTTAGCCAAGCACTTCTCCCAGTTCTATCTGATGATCACAGGGGTCTGAGGTTTTTTTTTTAAAGATTTTTAAGAAATAAGATTACAATTTAAAGGGTTTTCTGTGTAGCCTACTATTACTATCTGGAGGCCACTGTTCACTGCTGATTCACCGAGGAAGAGGAGGCCTGTCATACAGTGGTGCCTTGTCTTGCACTTTAATACAAGAGTGGACAGAGACACCATGAAGAAGACACAGTCTGTTGTCCTCCTCTGCAGTTTCTGGGCAGCAGAATGGATGTAACCTGAGGAGCATAAGGGGTCAGCTATTTATTGTGGGTGTAGTGGATTAAATGGGGCACCTGGGCTCTGAGGGGACATAAAGAGAGAAGTGAATAGAAAACGGACACAGGATCACGAGTCTACCTAGTGTCCTCCAGTTTGTTGCCCCCTTTCTGCCCAATTGCCATTTATTGCCTCTTTCGTGCCATTGTGTGACAGAACAGTAGTGATGGGTAATGAACAGAAGGACACTAAGAGAACAATACAGCAAATGGGCCATTCCTATGTACTAACGCTATGAGTATGCAATTTTATCATTCCTATGGTTTGTAGATTCTGATTCAGCTCTCGTGTACATTTATAGTTCATTATGACATTTGTGACATCATCTGTCGATGGAAAGTTAGGCCTTATACACCTCATACTGAAGATCAGGCTTTCTCAACCTGGGGTACGTGGCACAGGTTGAGGGGGTACACGGGAGTAGGGCTGGGCTTTTTTTTTAAAAAAAGTGTGGTATCTGGTGCAGAGGCAGTAAAGAAAGCTGAAGAGAAATGTAATTGTCAGTGCCTGAACTGTGCGTGCGCTCATGGGGCTGGTGGTGGTCTGGAAGGAGGAGATGGCCTGTGTGCTGCGGTGCCCGGGTTGTAGCGGCTTCTTGTGGGTCCCAGTCACCATGCAGTACATGTGCTGCTGGCTCTGCGGGGGAGCTGAGGAGGCACTGCCGGCTACATATTTTCCATCAGCTATATCGCCGGTTTCCTCAAGGGAAACATGGTAGGGATAACTTGTTGTAGAAAATTACGAACAATTAGTAAGCCGGCTAAAACTTCCCCACAGAACAAGTGTAAATCACTCAAGAGAATAGTACAACAGTAATAAAAGGGGTAATACAGGATTGGAGAAACATAATTGCTTTCCCCAAAAACAACACCACACTTGTCCTTAGGTTGTGTGTGGTATTACAACCCTGCTCCTTTCAATGCAATGGATCTGATATGTGGCGCTGTTTTTGGGTGAAAAGCATTCATGTTATTGTAATCCTGGATATCCCCTTTAATGCAGGAATCACACTAACATAATCCAAAAAAGTGTGAATAAAAAGAAATGCCCATAAAGTCATTGGTATTTATGGACGTTCATTGATCATTGATAAGACGTTCTGAGGCCACATGTAATACAGTTCTAGTATAACTCTAGTATATCACAGCCATGAAGCCTTCTTGGATGGAGATGTTACACGTAATCTTTTCTCCTGGCTCCTTCTCTTTTTTTCTCTTTTCTCTCTTTTACATTTCTCGTCTCTCACTTTCCTTTTGTCCACTTGGCTCTTTTTGGTCTTTTTGAACAAATAGCAGATATTTGGGAATCTTTTAGCCTTTGATTGTTCTTTTATTTTGACAGACATGGTCTCTGCCTCCTCTGGCTTTCTCAGCCCAGGATGGACAGCCTCCTTAGGCTCCGCCTCCATGATGATTGTCACTGCCTCCACTGTGATGGGTTTTGGGAAGACAGTGGATTTTTCCATCTTTTGTTGTTTCATTCTCTTCGGGGCTGTTTGTCCCCGTCTCTGCGATTCGTCCTCCACTTTTGCCATGGCATTTGGAATAACTGCAATGTAAAAGGAAAACCATATGTCATTGCTGTAACCAAATCTTGAAAATCTGAACAATAGATTTATGAGTTTGTTTTTTAAAGGGTATATCCATCAGGGACACTTATTGCAAATCCACAGGATATGCCATAAATGTCCCCTAGATGCAGGTCCCACTTCTGGGATTCACACCTATTTTAGATCAAAGGTTCCCCGATGGGACTCAATCGGAGTTACGCAACCTATTAGGATCAGCATCCCTACCAACTACAACAGCCACAAATTATCCAGAGGGTGCCAGGGGGTCATTAATCTGAATATAAATGCCAGTCCCGGGGTGGGGCCCACATCTAGGGGACACTAATGGCATATCCCAGTACTTTACTAACAGATTTATAAGGTAAACTGGTGACCGACCAATTCTAATAAGAACAGTGTATGAGGAAATGGCATGTACATGTTAGGATATTCCTTATAATAATATTATTACCTGGCTTATGGACAACAACTTCTCTAAATCAACCGGTTTTGGTGTTCAACGATTATTATTTATTTTTTATTTCTATTATTCTATTAATATTTTTCTATAAACCATTTGGGGTGATCTTTAGCCCCTCTTGATGCCACAATCTGTAGTAGTAGCAGTAGTAGTAATAATAATATATAGGCTATTTGCATCTCTGGCTGGAGGTGGTAGAACCAGTCGGTGAACTATGGCAACTGATGTTTGTATATGATGAACATCATTGTGGCCTTTCAGGACTGATCTCCGAATCACATTCTGGAACGGTTGCTCTACTCCATAGAGAAGAACCTCGGGATCTGGAGTCCGACGCTCCGTCATTCTCTATGAGCGTTGGACTCATCTCAGGAGCGCGTGTGCTGGGCTTCGAGCGCTGAAATCTCCGTCACCGGACCGGATCAAGAAGCGGGAACCGGCGCGATCAGGTAAGTATAGGGGGCTCTAGCGGGGGGTCGGGAGCCTGTCACCCCAGCACAGGTTCCCTTTAAATAACTTGGCTTACTCTAATCCTGATAGACATAAAGTAAAATGTAATCGCCCATCAGCAAGAAATATACTTGAAAACATCTTTACCTCGTAGGTCAAGATGGGCAAACCCTAATCACACCCCATTTTGTAGTAAAGCTATGGCTCTACTGACTTTTCATCCAAATAGCCTGGGTACTGGGGGTACAGCAAGAAAATAAAGATACTTCTGTAATGAGGGCACCCCAGGCTCTAGATAACCAGTGGTGGGTTTGGATGACCTTAATATAATGTGTATGTCTCCTTGCATAGTTTTATTTATTTATTTTTATATTACAGAAGAGTGGATACCTGCATGGCTGGGGAGACTACCGGTGGACTAACTACAGGGGGAATGCCTACATGGGGGATACTACCTATTGGGGGTCCTACCTACTATATGGGGACAAAAAGGGACTTTACTATTTTAAGGATACACAAAGGTGGTCTAAGTACTATATGGAGGACAGTGGAGGCCTAACTACAATATGCAGGCACAGGGGGAACCTAACTACTATATGAGGGCACAAATAGGCCTAATACTATATGCGCTGGAGCAAGTAACCTAATATGTTTCTCTGAAAGATTCTACAGAGAAGAGTCATGGCCCAGGCCATATGGAAAAAAAAAGTGAACAATTCCAATAAGAGAAGATGCCCCCTGTAAGTCAATGGCTCTGTAACCATACATAAACCTGAAACCAGCCCTTTTCCAAACTCTATTATAAATGTTGCATAGAGTGCACGTATTCATCTTATCACTCAGGGGAATTAAGGAAAGCAAATGTTGAAGTTAAAACAAAAAAAAAAAAGACTCCAGCAGCCATAACTGTTGGTGGCATGAGACTTTTTGGCGTCATCAGAAACTGTGATGTTACCACAATTTTCCTAATAGTTCACACTAGGCATGCTGCCCATCCCGTTCACTTGAGTCATTTTGTGTGTATAATGATTTGCCTGAGTGTAAGAATAGGATCATAATGTGTTCCTTTCGGTAGGAAGAGTACATTTGCAGGAAGTCGCCTTTATGTGCCAAGAAAATCATAAGTCAATATAAATAAACAAATAACCCAAACGGCAGGAAATGCTTTTGTTTCGTACAGAGGCCTCGTACAGCGGGAGCTCGTGTACAGATAACATTGCCTTGTACAATACTCTATTTAAAGGGGGATTATGGTACAAACAGAGGCCATGCAGCAATAGTGCAATCTGTAACTACCTTCTGGGTCCCTAATCTAACCCTGGACTAGCTCTTAAAGTGCAGAACCCAGAAAACTGACATTTTTATGTTTTTTTTTCCCACCATAAAGGCAGATGTGTAACGTTATCTATGTGATCCCCCCTCCTGCACTGATGGGAAGATAAAACCAGACCAAAGGTTCCATTGACGTCAAGATTCCTTCACTATAAAGTAAGAATTGCTCAGCAAATTCCAAAAACTTGTTCCTGCACATGGATATCACTGTTATGGCTACCTGCCTGGTAAACCTCTCCTGCTCCTCTTCAGTGACCTACTCCTTGGATGGCAATAGCAATAGAATCCAATGATTTCTATCCCCTCCAGTGATAAGTCCTGTGTGTAATTTACCTACAAGGTGATCAATAGATGATAATCACGTTGAATCTGCCATCTTACTTCTGTGCACTCTGACTGGAGGCCCTGCCTGTCATTTCCAGTTAGCATAGGAAAGTCTGATATTGAATTGTTAAATGCTAATAAGGGAATTACTCACATGTTATTGACAGGTGAACCCGGCCGCAGCTACAGAGCTCTGCAGGAGTCAATGGATCAATGGATGGAGACCCACTGACTTCACCAGGAACCTTGTATTGCAGTGATAATACGCAGAATACACAGAGTTACATGGCATGAAACCAGCTCCAACCAGCAAGACCCCCCTCTCATCATATAAACTATGGATGGAGACCCACTGACTTCACCAGGAACCTTGTATTGCTGTGCGCTCCATGCAGTGATAATACGCAGAATACACAGAGTCACATAGCATGAAACCAGCTCCAACCAGCAAGACCCCTCTCTCATCATATATATAGAGAGAGAGAGAGAGCATCTCTGATTCCTTCCACTACCTATCAGTAAAATTAAGATGACAACCGCTATAGGAACCATAGCACCATGAAGTGGGTTCCATCCAAGATGCCCAACTTCGGCCCTTAAAGGGGTTATCCAGCGCTACAAAAACATGGCCCCTTTCCCCCTACTGTTGTCGCCAGATTGGGTGGGGTTTTGAAACTCAGTTCCATTTAAGTAAATGGAGTTTAATTTCCAACTGCACCTGAACTGGAGACAACAGTAGGGGGGAAAGTGGCCATGTTTTTGTAGCGCTGGATAACCCCTTTAAGCTCCATTTACTTCAATGGAACTGAGTTTCAAAACCTCACCCAAACTGGAGACAACAGTAGGGGGAAAGTGGCCATGTTTTTGTAGCGCTGGATAACCCCTTTAAGTGGAGCACAACTAGGAAAGAAGTGGCTGTTCTCATGGACATATCTCTGAAAAGCTGGATATATGGGGAGCTAAAGCGGGCCAGCAAGGCAGGGAGGAGAAATATGACTTTATTCTTTGTAATTATACTGTAATTTTTCCCTCTGTGTTCATCCCTTGGATAGAACAATTGGAGGAATTGACTTTTTAGAATATCTAATCTTTATGGAATTTAGAATCGTTTTCCACTTAGTAAAAGGAGCCAGGGAAAGTATTCTATCACACGACACCTCCGCTGCCGATTATCAGCTCCTCTGCATAACGTAGGGCACATGGAATTCATGGCTTGCACTATTTTAATCCCAGAGAATTTAATGACATAAACAGTAATGCTGGTACCTTAAACATTTTTATCTATAATTTTTAATTATGTCAATGCCATCTGCTATTTATAACAAGAACGGCCTTGCTGCCTCCTCAGTGTGTGTGAGAATCGCTCCACCGCCAGTGTGCAAAAGACTTTGGGCAGTGGGGTTTACTCAAGGGCCTTTTACACTGACTAATTATTGGCCAGAAGGGTTGCTAGAAGCGCTCCTTTGGTCAATAATTTAAGTGACAGCGATCAGCCGAAGAATGAAAAAACTCTGGATCCTCAGCTAATCACATCTTTTGGAATGCTTTAAAATTTATCACTATCGGCTGCACATCTTCCCGTGTGAACGGGGGATGTGCAGCCGACAGCAAAGGGAAACTGACATCACGTATATGCATATATCTGTGCTGTCAGTTTCCAGATCAGGCAAGCAGTGCATACATTCCTAGTGCTCTGCTGTGTGATCCGGCATCCCGCTATCCGAGTCTTTTCCATCCTGCTCCCTGGTCACTGGCAGTATCTTCAGGCTGCCGCCTCCTCCAGGATGATTTACAGCCCAAGGAGGCAGGGACGGCAACTAGAGAGTAGTATGGGAGAGCCAGAGAGTGGGATGCCAGATCACACAGCAGAACACGAGGTATGTATGCATTGCACTGCTTGTGTGATCTGAAAACTGACAGCACGGATATATACATACCTGTGCTGTCAGTTTCCATGGCTTCATGTAAGGATTGATTATTATGCCATGTAAAGGTACTGCAAATAAGTGCTGATCATGCTGAAATGTAACTGCTGAAAAGTAAGAGTCCTGGAAGTGATAATACTGCCCCCATAGGGCCCTAATATCATCATCCAGACTTTCTGGGATTACAAGTAGGATATGAGCACCGATCTGGGGTTAGTTCTCCAAGATGGTGGGAACAACCTCCCTTCTGAGTTCCTTCAAGAACTGTGTATTGAGAAGAAAATCAACGTGATTTCGATTTCTCTTCTGTTCATTCACTTTGCATTTCGTGAATTGAATTGATAGAAATGAACTATTAACATTTTTGGTCCCATTTAGAAGTTACTGAAATAAAAGGCTTGAGCCCATGGAAGGATTCCCAGTCCTCCCTTGGTGGGCCGGTGGGACCACCAGCCCTGTACCTGTTAGGTTGACATTAGATAGAATTGTTAAAAGAACAACAGAAGGCATCATAACACATGTAACAGGAATATCTAGACCAGTGTCAAACTCAGGCCCTCCAGCTGTTACAAAACTACAATTCCCATCATGCCTGGGAATAAAGCTTGGGCTGTTCAGGCATGATGGGAATTGTAGTTTTGCAACAGCTGGAGTGCCTGAGTTTGACACCCATCATCTAGACAGAATAGCACAGCAATGTAATATTATTTAGTAGTCTTGCAATCTCATAAAAAAATGCAGAAAAAGCATATATATGCAATCACAGGTCCCCAAACAATCATTTGACACCTTTCCCACTTGTCTACGCTGTTCCTAGCCCCAGATTCAAACTTTTACAAATTATCCCAGTTTTACATCATGGCACCTGGCCGGGAAACTACATCTCCCAGCATGCATTGCATCTCAGAACCAAATACCTGGTACCCACCCACCACTGGTTCATTCTGCTTCTGCTTTACACAATAAATACTGATAGGTTTGAGTCAGTGGTGGGCAGGGTTACAGAAGACATGTTATAGCTTGCCTGGATATCACAAGTCCTCTGTCTCAGAAGGGAGGGGGAGAACAGAGGAGTGGAGACAGAATGGACCAGGAAGTGAGAATTTACAGCAGCTTCAGGTGTGATATAATAGAAACCTATTACAATCAAGCTTACATTATGGGTGGAGATTGAACAGGGTTAACTCTTTCTTAATCAGAGAACCCCTTGACTTGAAGGATAGCTCCATTAGCTTTTTGTTATATGTTTTTACACATCCTGCATCCTGCCATGTAATTTGTCCTTTGATGATTCAGGAAAAAATAGTTTTTTCTCCATCTTCAGATGTAAGAAGGGTCAGTGCACTAGCAGAGATAGGACTCCATTGTACTCTACCATTATCAGTTGTCTTGTACTGCCATAACATCAGTATGCTATGCTTTGCCACATTTACAGTCCAGGTCTTTCTCAATAAATAACACATTTTCACCAGTCTTTTAGCGGATGTTCTGTGCTCACACGTCCTAAAGCGCAATGCCTGCTTCATTTACTGTGACATTTACACTGTATAAATGGTATTTTCTAACCCTCAGTCTTAGGTCATTTTGTTGTATTCTTATGTGGTTTTTCTTTCTCTGCCGATCACCACTGTACTATATATCATGAGTTTACCACTTTACAGGAATGGCCATATGTATATATAACTGTGTTCCTTGTAAACAGAAAAAACCCGCTGGTAATAAAAATGGACAAAATGGTTCTCCTTGGTTATTCCTTGCTGACTTTCAAGATATATAGACATATATAGAGATATGCTTTATGGTAAACCCTATTGACATGGACACAACGGTCTGGAGTTTTTACTATTCACAAGAATTGGAAAGTTTTCTGAGCATGCTCTGGGATCTGTGCAGAGGTCCTTCTACAGGGAGGAGGAGCCTGAGTTTTAGGGGCCATCTTTCATCTTTCACTGATTTTTAGTGTTGAGCAGATCTGTCAAAATGTTCAGGCTCGACAAAGTTATCCAAACTTGAGCACTCATTGTTTGATTCCCCATGGCTGCAGAGGTCCTAGGGCTGTTAGGGAAATGTATATACAGCCTATGGCTGTATCCATGTTTTCCAGGGTTCCCTAGGGGAATCAAAATTCTGGAGCTATAGGGGAATAAAATGCTGAGTGTCCAAGGTCAGATAACGCAAAAAATTCTTTATAAAACTCTGTCAAACCTAAAGACATGTTTTAAACAATAGGTAATTTTGTGACGACACATTCCCTTAAAGTGATGGTACAGTCTGATATGCAGACATTCCAGTAATACCTTTGGGTTATGTTAAAATCAGCAGAGATCTTTTGCCTCACAGACAGCCTTGCCTGGGGGTATTTGCTGGGTCAAGAGGACAACTCTGACAGTTCTTGATGTGTTCATGATGTAATAGAATAGAGGTGATGAAAGGAAAGACATGGTGGAGTTTCTGTGCTACCATCTGTTCAGTTTGATGGGACATTTCCTAAAACAAAGGCGTCATTCTATTGGTTGAAAGTTTTGTTTTTTTTAGGTAAACTGTAAGGCTGCAGTACCGGACGGAGGAGCTTCACTTCTGGTAAATTCGGATGTGGTCGCATCCATGTGTGCCCGCATCCCAATTTACCATTAAACACAATGGACAGTGCGGCTGGAGCTGCACTTTCCATTGTGTGACCTGTCAGGATTGTGCGGCTGCTATTCAATCAATAGCAGCCGCACAAAACTGACATGTCAGTTTTTTGTACGCCGGCTAGCGATCCTGGCCGGAGTGTATACTATGGTGGAGATTTATCAAACATGGTGTAAAGTGAAACTGGCTCAGTTGCCCCTAACAACCAATCAGATTCCACTTTTCATTCCTCACAGACTCTATGGAAAATGAAAGGTGGAATCTGATTGGTTGCTAGGGGCGACTGAGCCAGTTTCACTTTACACCATGTTTGATAAATCTCCCCCTATGTGTATACACTCCAGCCGGGATTCCCTCTAACTGCATTGCATGTATGTTGTGTATTAATCACGGCATTGGCTACAACGGCCATGATTAATACACAACTTATGTTGCGTGAACATGGCCTAATGTTGGATATAGAGCAAAAGACAATTTAATGACCATCAAAATGATTTTACACAAAGGTAATTCCACCAAACATCACTTTTTTTTAACACTGCATGACATATTTCTTCTTTTATTGGGTATTCATAGCACATTAATAATCGTACGTCTAATCCTGTTCAGTGTTATATCATCTAAACATGACTCCCTCTGCAGTTCATCGCAGGATCAAAAATAAGACTACATCAATGCTGAATCCAGATGAGCAAAAGTTACTTTTAAGTGCATTCCTGAGGCCGGGAACACAGCACCAGATGCCACTCGCCTGGCCCAGCTCCAAATAACAAGGTCTAGAACAGCATTCTCATCTTACATAGCGTTCACTTGTTTGAACCTTCATTCACATGTCCTAATATATCTACCAGTTATAATAATATTCCAGGTTATTTTTTTACTGACTTATGGTTAGTTACTTTTGGTGTACTTTTATCTGAAAGAAAAAAAATTCCTCCTGGCTATGTTCAAACACCATATTTTTTATGGAACGACCGTTATCAATTAAAACAAGGGCCGTTCATTTCATAATGCAATTATTTGCATTGAAGTCAATGCAAACAACGGTCATAAGTATTGAACAATGGCCGTTGTCTAGCTACAGCCATCAAAATAATGTTCTTGTCAATTTTTTTTAGCAGTTGTCCATAGACTTCAATGCAATTTTTTATTTAAAGCAACGTCCGTTGCTTACACGTAGTGGGAAAATAGCCTAAAATAATCACATTTTTGCCATTAGTTTAAACACTTCCTTTACTGCTGCCGCTCCTCCCCGGGTGCTGGGAAAAGCTGGATCTAGTCCTGGGAAACTTCTCTCAGTTTCCTAGGACCGGATCCAGCTTTTCCCAGCATCTGGGAAATTATTAGAAAATGGAAGAAACACACGATGACTGTCAATCTTCCTTGGTCTGAGGCTCTATGCAAGATCTCGCCTTGTGGGGGTAAGGATGATTCTGAAAGAGGTCTGGTATCATCCCAGAACTACATGTGAGGACCTGGTCAGTTACCTGAAGAGAGCTGGAGAGCTGTCATGGATTTAAAAAGGGTTATCCAGCGCTACAAAAACATGGTCACTTTTCCCCCTACTGTTGTCTCCAGTTCAGGTGTGGTTTGCAATTAAGCTCCATTTACTTCAATGGAGCTGAGTTTCAAAACCCCACCCAAACTGGAGACAACAGAAGGGGGAAGGTGGCCATGTTTTTGTAGGGCTGGGTAACCCCTTTAAATCCTGCAGAGTAGACAAGGTCCCCTTGCTCATGCCAGCAATGTCCAGGCCCATTTGCAGTTCACAAATGACCCTCTGGGACCAGGGGAGAAGGTCATGTGGTCAGAAGAAAACAGAACTTTTTGGTATCAACTCCACTCACTGTGTCTGGAGGAAGAAGAAGGACTATAACTCCAAGAACACAGTCCCAACAGTGAAGCATGCGGGGGAAACATGATACTTTGGGGCTTTTCTGCAAAGGGGACTGGACGACTGCACCATATTGAAAGGAGGATGAATGGGGTCATGTATCACAACATTTTGGCCAACCATCTCCATTATTCAGTAAGAGCATTGAAGATGGGTCGTAACTGGGTCTTCCAGCATGACAATGACCGGAAACACACAGCCAGAGCAACTAAGGAGCGACTCTATAAGAAGCAAAGTCCTGGAGTGACCTACCCAGTCTGAAACCTGAAAAGAACTCTATGGAGTAGTTGGACCCAATACCTGCTGCAGTGTCTGCAAACCTGGTCAAAAAATACAGAAAAAGTCCGACCTCTGTAGTTGCATATAAAGGTTCCTTTACCAAATTTTTTATTTTTTCTATTGTATCAAATACTAATTTCATACAAAAAAAATGCAAAATTTAAGAATTTAAGGATTTTTTTCTTAAATTGATTCTGTCTCTAACAGGTGAAGCATACCTACAATACAAATTACACAGCTCACCATTCTTTGTAGGTGGGAAAACCTGCAAAATTGTCAGTGTATAAAATACTTATGGTTCAGGGAAGAAAAAATCCCTCCTGTCTGTCCCATTCTATCTTTGATAGCTATGGTAAGTGCAATACCTTATCCAGACTTGTGCTGTTTGGGGGCAGCTTCCTCCGCCGGTGGTGCTGGCTGGGTTTTGGTGTGGCATTTTTGGGTCTGGTCCTGTGGCATGGGGGTTGCAGGGCCGTTCCATGGCCTCCCTTCCCTGACTGTGCACACCTGCGGGGGTGGTGGTCGCTCACTGGCACAGTGTGGACTTAGTGTAGGGACCCATGTGTATCAGATACCTGCACGCGGTACATGGGGCAGTGTGGCTTGATCAATTCACATACAGAATTCTGATGTTTTTTATGCAGCCGAGAGGTACTAGTATCAGCCATAGGTGTGAGGTGCAGCACTCTTTTTCTTACCTGAACCATAAAATACTTATATTCCCCACTGTATGTAGACAGATAGACAGACAGACAGATAGATAGATAGATAGATAGCAGTGAGTAAGGGCCCTATTACGCGGTACGATTATTGTATGAAAAATCGTTATATCGTTCAAATTTAAACGATAATCGCTCTGTGTAATTGCAGGCCACAGTAGAAAAATCGTTTGTATGTCATTGATTTGAACCTAAAATTATCATTAATCGTTTGCTGTAATTCCACATTCGTTCGCTTAAGTTCCGCATTTGTTCACTAATCGGTCAGTGTAATTGCACATTGTTCATTGGTTTGCTGGGATCAGAAGGAATAAACGATCATAGTAACGAACGCAATAACGATCGTAGTAACGATTGTAACTAACAACTATCGTTCTGTGCAATATGGTGAACGATTTCAGGTTAACGATAAACAATCTCGTTTGCGATCATTTATCGTTAGTTGATAATCGTTAAAAATCGCTCTTTGTAATAGGACCCGAAGGCATCTGAACCAGTCCTGTCCTTGGTGCTAAATACAATATACAGCTCCAGCATACAGCTATAACATGGCCATGTGTATGAGTTGTTATGTTACATTTGTGAACAGCTGGTGTGTTCTGTGGTCGGGTATGGTGGGCGAGGAGCCGTACTCCCATGAACACCTGCCTCACTCTTATCTGCATAGCATTCACATTACATTACAGTTACGACTCACAGAGCTGAGCAAGAACGGCCAACTGTTTGTAGCCTCAAGGACGGAAGAAGATAATAATACTCCTCCAAAGACTGCAATACCTCGATATACTCTTCTGCGCCTCAGTCCCATCTTTCTCACTCCCCCAGCACATCACAATGTAATCCCCTTTCTTGTCATTCTAACCAATGGAGCTGTTGGAGTCAGGTGAGTCTGACAGTCTTGTTCCTTGTGAATATAGAAGAAACAATGTGATCTGGACTATGCGGTCATGTTATCTGGATCATTCCTCCAGTACAAGAAGATTTATACAAACTCTGATCAAACACTTGAAGCCTTGGAACACAGATAAGCCCTGCTAATATCCAGGTTGGGAACTCGGCCACGGAGTCTATCAAAGGATCCGGAAAAAAAACGAGCGCAGTATGATGTGCAATTTTTTAAACAAATGACAGACCCCACTATAGTTAATATAGTGCACCATTACTGTCCATCATGTAACACATACGGCACTGCTATTATTTCCGGTTGGAACAGAAACATGGAAGTCCTAATCCATTCTAGAATTGTGCTAGACTATACTTGGAGTAGTAGCCAATAGCTGATGCTCTGTGTTGCTTTGTTGCTTCTACTGAAGTAAATACACTTTTTCCAGCTAACCTGATGGACCATATGGACTTGTAATATGGTCTATAGAGTTCCAGCATTGTTGACTGGACTCACAATGGAGGCTCCAAACAGATGTAAATGGAGGAGTAAAGTGGCCAAAGCTTTAGGGCCGTATTACACGGTCCGATTATTAATGTAACTGATCTGCTAGATCGGCACTCACTTATTGAGTTGTTACATGGCTCGATATTGTGAAGCAAGGGCTGCCTATATATATTGTTAGCAGCACTTGTCCTAGTGTAAAATAATTAACCTATACATACCTGTCCATGCTTTTGGGTATCCTTCTTGCTTCTGCCCTCTGCCTGCAGCCACCGCTGGAACCTTAGATGGTCTCTGGCGTGACAGGCTGCTCAGCCAATCACTGGCAAGACAGGACAGTGCCGCGGCCAGTGATTGGCTGAGCGGCCTGTCACCTCAGAGACCATCTAAAGTTACAGTGGCGGCTGTGGGCAGAAGCGAGAACACCGGGAAGGGCGTAGAGGTATGTATAACACCTTTTTTTTTTTTTACACTATCATCAGCCGTCGTCCGCGTCTTGCTGTTACAAATAGTGATGCACGTCCGGTGGTCGCTGATTTTTAAGCTGGAATAAAGGATCAGCTGATGCTGAATCAGCCTGAATCCCTTATTTTCGGGCAGTATCCCCTCGAGAACCCAACCTGCCCAACCCTCCTTTCTCTCAATATCAACCAAGACACCCCCTGAGAGTCAGGAAACCGTCTATATTCATCAGGAGATTAGTCCCACTGAAACCTGCGAGTTTCGCCAATGTAGGTCTATGTGTATGAATATCTTTAATGCAGTCAATATTATGGCCGCATATTATAACCATAATTAGATCATGTCTGAGTTATTGTATGATCTGCAATATTTCTCTCCTTTGGCTATGATGTTGGGACTCACCAGAACACCTCACCAGGTCTCTCTAGACCTCTCACAGAGAATACAGTATTAGGCTATGTTGACACTATGTAAGTTCCTGCAGAAATCAGAAATTTCTGCAGTACTTACGTAGTGCTGCAGGCTGAGGGAATCCCAGACTGAGCACATACAAATAATATACACTTCGGCCGGGATCCCTAGCGGCGCAGTAGAAAATTGACATCAGTTTTCTGCGGCCGCGATTCAGTGAATAGCGGCCGCAGAAAACCCTGTCAGTGCACACTATGGAGTGAGCAGCTCCGGCCGCACACTCCATTGTGTGCTGTGGGGAGTTCTGATGCGGGCGCGCCCGGATCAGAACTCAGCGGGGCAAAAGATCATCCGCCCAGTACTGCAGTACGAGCCGGGACAATCTTTTCTGAGACCGGCCGTTCTGTGACCCGGCTGGGTCACGGAATGGCCAGCCTCATACCACATGTGAACATGGCCTGATAATGGTCTGCAGTAAAGCCTGTGAGTGGCTGGGCTGGGGTCTGGCTATCTCTGATTCTTGATGTCTGCTGATGGACACTAAGGCCCCGTTCCCACTGAGGAAAGGTAGCGGAATTCCGCTACCTTTCCTCAGTGGGAACGGGGCCTAACCTGCACCAGTAGCCATTTAACTTATTTTGTCAGCTCTAATAATTTATGTATAAAACATTTGATGTCTGACTAGCACCAGTCCTATAGGGAACATGTGGGAGCACATTATCATCTACACATTCTATACAGAATATTTCCAGTCTAGGATTATGATATTACCCGCACTATGTGCAACAACGTCCTATGTACTTCCCAGGTTCTGTTGGCTAAACAATATCACAGTGCTACATTTGTAATTTCTTTCTCAACTCTGTTAATTTTGTATAATTACATTTCCCTTCTAATTAGGCCCTCAGGCTGTGAAGGTTAAAGCCCGGGACTTCCTGTTAGTATAGGTCTGAATACCTCCCATTTACATCTCAATTACAGGAATCCAGCAAATAAGGTTAAAAAGATAATTATACGGTGCATTCATGTCTAACAGGCAATTATCCTGAGCCCTATTCAACATGGTTTAATATTTCTTATGGTAAAGAGACAACTGCGGGACCCCCAGAGTGCGGATCTGTAATGTCAGAAAAACATGTGCTTCCAGGAGTGGAAGGTAGATAATGGAGCTGGGAGGGGGTCATGGGCCGATGTGTGTGTGTGTGTGTGTGTGGATTAGGGATATGACTAGGTAAAAAAAAGGGAAAACTTAAAGAGAAACTATCAGCGGGTTAGAAGAATCTAACTTGCTGATATCTCTGTATAGCGCAGGGGGCTTGAGGACGAAGGTATGTCTCTTACCTTCATCCTCTGCACTGTTTCCGTGCCATTAGGAGTTTAATCTTTATTCTAATTAAGCGATTTGGTGCACTGGGGGTGATATTTATTAGAAGGGGCGGACTGGACGCGGGTGGATCGGTGCACTGGAGGGTAGTAGTCCCCCCTCCAGGGCACCATAATTCCTAATTAGCATAAAGATTAAACTCCTAATATCACGGAAACAGCCCTGAGGATGAATATACAAAACTAACCTTCATCCTCAGCGCCCTTCTAACCTGCTGATAGTTTCCCTTTAATAGTGACCTTTAGATTTGCAGCTCAATTGAGTTATTAAATATCTTGCACAATCGAAATCTCCATACCTGTGTGCACACATGCCGTTTCTCTATTTCATATACTTCATACAGTAGTAAATGTTCATTTTTGTCACAAGGTTCTACAATTTTTTTAAACGTTTTCCCCATTCATTTTTTCACCACGTTATACACTCCATATACACAGCCGCTCCATATACACTGCTCCTCTATATACACAGCTCCTCCATATACACTGCTCCTCTATATACACAGCCCCTCCGTATACACAGCTCCTCCATATACACAGCTCCTCCATATACACAGCCGCTCCATATACACAGCTCCTCCATATACACTGCTCCTCTATATACACAGCCCCTCCGTATACACAGCTCCTCCATATACACAGCCCCTCCATATACACAGCTCCTCCATATACACTGCTCCTCTATATACACAGCCCCTCCGTATACACAGCTCCTCCATATACACAGCTCCTCCATATACACAGCCCCTCCGTATACACAGCTCCTCCATATACACAGCTCCTCCATATACACAGCCCCTCCGTATACACAGCTCCTCCATATACACAGCCCCTCCGTATACACAGCTCCTCCATATACACAGCTCCTCCTTATACACAGCTCCTCCATATACACTGCTCCTCCATATACACAGCAGCTCCGTATACACTGCTCCTCCATATACACAGCAGCTCCGTATACACAGCTCCTCCATATACACTGCTCCTCCATATACACAGCAGGTCCGTATACACAGCTCCTCCATATACACAGCAGCTCCGTATACACAGCTCCTCTGTGTACACAGCCGCTCCATATACACAGCTCCTCCGTATACACTGCTCATCCATATACACTGCTCCTCCGTATACACTGCTCATCCATATACACAGCTCCTCCATATACACTGCTCATCCATATACACAGCCCCTCCGTATACACAGCACCTCCATATACACAGCATATACACAGCCCCTCTGTATACAGTCCCTCTGTATACACAGCTGCTTCATATACACAGCCGCTCCATATACACAGCTCCTCCATATACACTGCTCCTCCATATACACAGCAGCTCCGTATACACAGCTCCTCCATGTACACAGCCTCTCCATATACACAGCTCCTCCGTATACACTGCTCATCCATATACACAGCTCCTCCATATACACTGCTCATCCATATACACAGCTCCTCCATATACACTGCTCATCCATATACACAGCTCCTCCATATACACTGCTCATCCATATACACAGCTCCTCCGTATACACTGCTCATCCATATACACAGCTCCTCCATATACACAGCTCCTCCATATACACTGCTCCTCCATATACACAGCAGCTCCGTATACACTGCTCCTCCGTATACACAGCTCATCCGTATACACAGCTCCTCCATATACACTGCTCATCCATATACACAACCCCTCCGTATACACAGCCCCTCTGTATACACAGCACCTCCATATACACAGCATATACACAGCCCCTCTGTATACAGTCCCTCTGTATACACAGCTGCTTCATATACACAGCCGCTCCATATACACAGCTCCTCCATATACACTGCTCCTCCATATACACAGCCGCTCCATATACACAGCTCCTCCATATACACTGCTCCTCCATATACACAGCAGCTCCGTATACACAGCTCCTCCGTGTACACAGCCTCTCCATATACACAGCTCCTCCATATACACAGCTCCTCCGTATACACTGCTCATCCATATACACAGCTCCTCCATATACACTGCTCATCCATATACACAGCTCCTCCATATACACTGCTCATCCATATACACAGCCGCTCCATATACATAGCTCCTCCATATACACTGCTCATCCATATACACAGCTCCTCCATATACACAGCCCCTCTGTATACACTGCACCTCCATATACAGCATATACACAGACCCTCTGTATTCAGTCCCTCTGTATACACAGCTGCTTCATATACACAGCCACTCCATAAACACAGCTACTCCTTATACACAGCTCCTCCGTATACACAGTCCCTCCATATACACTGCTCCTCCATATACACAGCTACTCCTACTACACAGCTCCTCCATATACACAGCCTCTCCATATACACAGCCTCTCCATATACACAGCTACTTCTTATACACCACTCCAGGTGGGGCCTCACATACTGACCAGGTGTCAATATTCCCCAAGGACAGTGTCAGCTTTTAAAGGTTTGTCATGAAAGTGTTTTCTTAGTACTGAGTAAGTGGGCACATCCCCTGCTGCCTGTCACTGTGCACACTCATCCATCTACCCCCACCAGACTCTATGCTTCACCTTTGGAGTCACTTCAGAGATGATGTTATAGATCAGTGATCAGTGTGACCTGCCCCAGGCTGCCAGGACATGATGGGAGTTGTGATACTTGATGCATCCAAACCATCCTCTCCATTGTTCTAAATTAGAATTCATTGCAGAAGCGCCTGCAGTATATACATTACATTACAGTATATACATATTACAGGATACACATATTACAGGATATACATATTATAGGATACACATATTATAGTATACACATATTACAGGATATACATATTACAGTATACACATATTACAGGATATACATATTACAGGATATACATATTACTGTATACACATATTACAGGATACACATATTACAGGATATACATATTACAGGATATACATATTACAGGATATACATATTATAGGATACACATATTATAGGATACACATATTACAGTATATACATATTATAGGATACACATATTACAGTATATACATATTATAGGATACACATATTATAGTATACACATATTACAGGATACACATATTACAGGATATACATATTATAGGATACACATATTACAGGATACACATATTACAGTATATACATATTATAGGATACACATATTATAGTATACACATATTACAGGATACACATATTACAGGATACACATATTACAGTATATACATATTACAGTATATACATATTACAGGATATACATATTACAGTATATACATACACTACGTATATTTGAGGCTGTATGTTTGAGGCTGTATAGCAACCAAAACCAGGAGTGGATTGAAAACACAGAAAGGCTCTGTTCACACAATGTTGTAATTGAGTGGATGGCCGCCATTTAATGGCAAATATTTGCTGTTATTTTAAAACAACGGCTGTTATATTGAAATAATGGCAGTTATTTACTGTTATATGGCCGCCGTCCACTCAATTTCACATTGTGTGAACAGATCCTTTCTGTGTTTTTAATCCACTCCTGGTTTTGGTTGCAATACTGACTGAAATATACTGACTGAAATATACGTAGTGTGAACCCAGCCTAACAGTATACACATTGTGATTGCATTGCAGGTAATTAGTGCTGAGGGTTTCCAGTGGAGGAGGCTGGCTCTTCTATGAATGGGTCATTGGGTGACATCAGAGGTCCGTACACCGGGTGACATGAGAGGTCCGTACACCGGGTGACATGAGAGGTCCGTACACCGGGTGACATCATACTGCCATCGTGCATTGGCCATATCTGCTATAGGATCGGCTGCACCTCCAGGTCACATGACAAGGCGCCATGCTGCAGCCACAGCTTTTGTGTTGCAGAAGTTCCCACTAGAACCTAAAGAGTTAATAGTGTTTTCTGGCCCGCGTGCACCACACTGTGTTTTAAACTAAAGCCACACCCTTTCCCCAGCCTAGACACACCCACACAGGCGGCAGTATAGTAACCACGCCCCTAAGCGAGGCGGGGCGTTGCACTCCGTTGTCACTTGTACAAAGATTTCCACTCTCCTGACCCCTCCCTCCGCCCGTACCTCTGTGTTAGGCGGGGGCGCGCACGTCGCGTCTTCCCCGCCCCCTGACCGCCCACACTCTCCGCGGCCCCGCCTCCTCCCAGCATCAGTAACTCTAGCCTAGGGACGCGGGGGCGCGCACGGCGCTCTGCCGGCGTCTGAATGAGAGAGAGAGGAGAGAAACGGACAGAGAACAACGGCCCGGAGCTCCGGGGAGCGGCGCTCACACCGGGAGGGGAGGAGGCTGCAGCGGCTCTGTGCAGGTAACCGGGGAGTGGGCATGTACCGGGGGAGCCAACCGGGCGCGGTGAATGGCGTGGTACCCGGAGCCGCTCCCACCTCCCCGTGCTGAGTGGTAGTGAGATGTGGCTAGGGACATGGATGCATGGCTACAATGTGACACACACAGGGCCATGTCCTCCGCTGCTGTCAGGCTGCCCCCCGCTGTCACTCCTGGCTGCAGCTGCCGGGGAACTACAGATCCCAGCATGGCAGCCCCGGCACCTGTGCTGCCTCTTTACACTTCTTCCAATGTTTTCCATATGTAACTAGTCCTGTATTGTTATAGATTGGTATATTGGTCTACTCTGCCTTTTAGTTGATTGGTTTGTGTCCCTTACTCCCCAAATCTATACTGACTATAGAGACTGTGCCCATGTTATCACCTATGTGTTCTCCAGCCTCTGGCTGACAGGGCATGCTGGGAGTTGTAGTTTCAGGACAGCTGCATAACTCTAATGTATATAATGGGACTCATGACTATTATTGCTTCTCCCCTCAGTGTCTGTAGGCAGCTGAGAAAGGGGCAGAAGGTTCCATCATTATCATTCTGCACTATTGTATTGTCTATATATTGGGGTGTCGGCCCACTCTGCTTCTTACGTATTAGAATATATGTTTGGGGAGACTCCGCTATCAGTCTTTGTATAATAGTGTTCCCCCATTGTGTCACCCACCAGCCGTTTTGAAGCTACAACTCCCAGCATGCCATGATAGCTGAAGCTTGTCAGGTCATGCTGGGACTTGTAGTCTCATGACAGCTGGAGATCTATAATATGGGACACACATGTATCCTTGATTCCTGGCTACTTTCTCTGCTCAGTGTCAGTAGGCAGCTAGAAAGGGTCAGCGTTTCGTCATATATATATATATATATATATATATATATATATATATATATATAGCATATAATCGCTAACAATTTACTGATTCTCCCCAGTCTATGGTAATGATCACTAAAGTTCATGAAAACCGATCAATATTGGTAATATCTGCAGGGGATGATAGGGATTTACCTGACTGAGCGCAGTTCTATGTTTGGTTGATGAGTGGGGGGTCTCTGGATGCATGGTCGCTATCTACTAATACTGGGGTACGATATGGCGCCATCTTTTATACTGTGATATAGAAATGCATGTGTCTGCGAGCGGCACCTAAACTTTCAGCATTCTGCATCATGTGACTTGCTGTCAGCCGAGCTCTGCCCGGTGGCCGTTCACAGGGTAAAACATCCCAAGTCTGTAGAAAGACTTGTATGAGCAACAGTTCTTCCCACAGCCGGAGCCATCAGCACCACCCAGATGGATTGTTTCCCAAGAGCGACAGCTGCAGCACAGCCTGTGTTTGAGGGCTTGTGGACTACAACTCCCATGATCCTTCACTGCATTTAAAGGGACTCTAATCAGTCTATCTGGTGCGCGTTTGCGCTGCGGTTGAACACAATCTATTTTTCTCTCTTATCAGACATTTCAGACGGGGGAGAGGCCGACTGGTGATTAGGGACAGGAAGTCCAGGACGTCCCCAGCCAGTCATCACTATCTCTACAGTAACACATATGTATACGGATTATTAGCAGCACGAGGAACCTTCAGCCCTCCAGCTGTGGCAAAGCTACAATTCCCATCATGCTCGGACAGCTAAAGCTTTGACTATCCAGGCATGATGGGGATTGTAGTTTTGCAACAGCTGGAGGGCTGAAGGTTCCCCATCCCTCTTTTAGGCTGTACATTTAGGGGTTAATGAACGTTTTAATAAAAGGACAAATGTAAGAGCAGTGTTGCCCCCCACCAGCCCTATCACGGCCTGTCGTAACATGTATGCAGCAAATGATTGATAAATAGCCTCTATTATATGCAATTATATTATTATTATTATAAGAAATGTCAGAGCTGTCGCTTTTCATAGAAAATGTAGAACTCAATAGAAACTTCAATAAGAAAAAAAAAAAGTCAGGCTTACCTTTTGATTCTCCGCCGCTCCGGCGTCCCCTGTATAAGGGCATACACGGTGACATGACCACTAGGGTCAGCCAGGACCCCCGAAGCAGCACAGGATTTTATTTTAGCATTCAGTGTCTGCTTTTTTTTCCCCCCTCTAAATTGTGACTTGCTATAGAGACTTATATACAGGTAATAGATAAAGGCACCGTGTGGCGGCTTCACACGGGCAAGGTCACCCACAGTAATACGAAGGTCAGTCGGTCTGGGACGAACGTCTATAATATAGGTAATACGCTCGTGTGCGACCGACCTTTATTATGGGAGATTCCATCATATCGCGATACATAGATGACCTTTAAAGGGGTACTCCAGTGGGCGGGCACTTTTATGCTGGGACCAGCAGCGGGTCCCGCATCCCGGCTGCTTCTGGGTGTCTGACGCCGCCCGAGATGTGACGTCTCAGGTCCGCTCAGCCAGTCAATGAAGGAGGCGGGATCTGAGCGGACTTGAAACAGGTCCCAGCAAAAAAGTGCCCCCCCCTGCTGGAGTACCCCTTTAATAATAATTAATAATAATAATGATAAAATATTAATTTGTATAGCGCCAACAGATTCCGCATCGCTTTATGCATTTATTGTCTAAAAAAAAAAAAAGTTTCTGGCACTGTCTTCTAGGATTCTCTCTCTTTTCCATAGAAAAACACTGCCTCAAATCTGGCGGGAAGTCTACAGATCCTGACTACACCCGCGTGCGCTGCAGGCCCTGTGTCCATCCATGTTGGTTACGGAGCAGTGGTGTAATGTGACATGAGAAGCCCGGCACTTGTTTCAGAGAAAAACTTTTAAAGCCTATTAGTTTACATCCCCAAAAACTTCCATTGTGTTTGATTGTTTGATCCTTTGTGATGGCCGCTTGTTTTGTTCCATCCATCCCCATCGGTCTGCAGTAGCCGTCTCGTATGAGCTGCTGCTTCGTTTCAGTGGTTTTATTATTGTGGCCGTACACCCGTGGGTTTCATTTATTAAATGTCCTTTCATATCCGTTTTGGAACTGATATGAAAGGCAGCGAAAATAGATCTTGGTAGCTGTGGGGCACACCCATGTATGTTCATTAGTGTGTGTGTGTGTTTGGATGGCAGCCCGCATCGGTTTCTATGATATCACATGAGGCTGGTGAGGACAACTACACCCATGATCCGCTATGCTGAGCTCTGCAGTCTGTGTAATGTGCTCTGTGCTACAAAGGCAATTTAGCAATTTTCCTCTCATAGTTGACAACTCGTATAAATATATCTCGGCCAGACCACTGCTTTTAGAGCAGAGCGGTGGTCTGTAACCTAGACAATGATCTGTCAACAATGGGAGAAAAATATCAGGCATATCAGGTGAAGGCCACTGCCGCACCATTTGGTCAGGGGGACAATTGTCCTACATCCTTGGGAGCCAACTGCAGGGATAGGGAGATTCGAATAGCAGATATTTTTGCATCTTGGATAACCCCTTTAATCCCTGTTAGCCTATGTGCACACTTTTTTTTTAAAGTTTCTTCATGCTAATAATGGCTGAACATGTGTAGTTTTTCTGGCATGTGGGTGAGTTTTGGAGCTACTTTTTACATTCTTTTTAATTTTTTTATCTCCCCCCCCCCCCCCCTGTAAGTACATTCACACATGCCATGTTTGCCGTGGCTTTAACATAAGTGACTGAACACCACAGTACGATGCCCTACCTTCTTTGACAGCACCATACGCGATGTAGAAAGTGCGTCTCGCCACTCGATTACAAAACACGACTCTGGTCCAATCGGCTGGACCCCCTGTGATCTGACACTTAGGGTCCTATTACACAGAGCGATTTTTAACGATTAACTATAAACGATCGCAAACGAGATTGTTTATCATTGACCTGAAATCGTTCACCATATTACACTGAATGATGGTCGTTATGATCGTTGCTATGATCGTTTATTCCTTCTGATCGCAGCAAAACAATGAACAATGTGCAATTACACTGAACGATTAGTGAAAAAATGCGGAACGAATAACAATTTTAGGTTCAGATCTAAATCAATGATCAATGACATACGAACGATTTTTCGATTGTTGTCTGCAATTACACAGAACGATTATTGTTTAAATTCGAACGATATAACGATTTTTCGCAAAATAATCGTCCCGTGTAATAGGGCCCTAATCCCCTTTCTGTGGATAGAGCATGTGTTTAAAGATTGAATACCCCTTTAATTGTATAGCCTGTAAAATGTGATTTGCAGGCAGTTTGTGTTTTTTATGGGGGGGTGTCATAGTGTCATAGTTTATGAAGTTGATAACTTTTTTTTTTCCCCTGATTTTTGATCATTTATGGCACTGCCCTTCAGTTCTCTTGCTTAGGGCCCTATTCCACCGGATGATTATCGGTCAGATTATCTTTAAATCGTTCGAATCTAAACGATAATTGTTCGTTAGAATAGCAGTTAAAGATTAACGACCGAACAAGAAATCGTTGATTGCTTTATAAGACCTGGTCCTATTTTTATCATTGCTCGTTCGCAAATCGTTCGCATTAAATAAGACGTTGTTCGGTCTTTCACAGTAGATACGAACGCAATAGCGAAGAAAAAATGATCGCAAATACAATCATAAGTAATGATTATCGTTCCATGGAAATTAATGAACGTTTTCAGGTCTTTCGCAATAGCGGTCGTTTGAGATTGTTAATCGTTAACAATTATGCGAACAATAATCGTCCGGAGGAATAGGGCCCTTAGAGTGCGGTTCCAATCCTTCAGCATCTGACAGTCCAGACAGCCCAGATCTGTTA
Organism: Dendropsophus ebraccatus; assembly: GCF_027789765.1. NCBI lineage: Eukaryota > Metazoa > Chordata > Amphibia > Anura > Hylidae > Dendropsophus > Dendropsophus ebraccatus. The sequence goes on from NC_091461.1 coordinate 95,466,834, forward strand.
GATGTCACAGGACGAGTGACTGAGCAGAATAACCAACCATGAGCCGCCTCTGAGGACTCTAGTGCATACAGTACCGTTCTGTGGTTGTCATATACACAGTCAGCATGTTGCGCCCATGCCCCCTGATGATGATGATGGTGGTTGATTGATTTCGCTGTGGTCTTGTCCTGTGCTCTGTGTGTAGTTGATAGCTCTCTATTCTTCTTATCTTGCTGAGCACTGACCCTTTTCCTTGCAGCTTATTGTCACTGTATCTTCTTTGTCCTTATGCTCTTCTTTTTTTTTTTTTTTTTTTGGTTCGATGCAATGCCTAAGTATTGGCAGCTCCATCTTGCTGTATGGCGTATATACACGCAGGTCTATTTAGCAGCAGTGTGTTTCTGGCCCAATGCAATCACGGGGGTCATGGTTTTCAGGAGGAAGCACCTGTTCCCAGGCGTTTCTCTGCATTTAGTCGCATTGACAGGTCACCATTTGTCAGGAGACGTACAGTCGGGGAAACCTTCTGTCCTCACAGATGTCTGTCTGCTGTCTGTTTACCCTGACTAGATACCACGGGCACAGATGGTCTCAAGTCATTGGGGACCCTTAGATTAATGTTAGTAAAGAGACGGTGGGCTTAGACAGCATTATTTTAATCCTCGCCTTATTGCCCAGTGGCAGAATTGTAGGATTTTCAGGTTTGGATTGTATTGTTCCTTAATATATTTCTTTCATCACTCTGACATTATTATATATATTTGAGCAGGATGGGAACTTTAGACCCCTGCTCCTAGTTTTTCTTAGTATACTGTTTAATCTGGCATCCACTAGTCCAGACATCCTGGTTGCATCTTTTTGTTGTCCCAGAGCTGCAAAAATAAAAATCTGTCCGGGTTCATACAGGGGTGATAATAGGGCTGCCAGAGAGCGGCTGCGCAGAATGTGTGATACGTCAGGACTGTGGGGCACCTAGCAGTCTCTAAGTCAGTCCATGTTGTGTCCTTATTCCAGAAGAGACAATAGTAGGTTCAATGCTGCGCATACACTGCCATACATGACACACATGCTCTATATGATCAGTATCAGCCATCTTCTTACCTGTATATTTATAATCTCAATGCAGAATAACCGGAGCAGCTTATTCCATAATTGATGTCTGTAACGTGTTATTAAATGCTTAGAAAGAGCTGTAACACATTGACATACATTGCCTGAAGCTGGCCATACAAAAAAGACTTTGGACAGACGATTTAGGCCAGTTTCTGTCAAGTTTTGGCACCTTCTCGTGATGTAGCCTCAGGGTATTGCATTTTGTTGTCTCAAATGCTCAAGGCTGGGATCATGTGGAGATTAGGGTCCTATTACACGGAGCGATTTTTAACGATTAATGTCTAACGATAAATGATCGCAAACGAGATTGTTTATCGTTAACCTGAAATCTTATCTCCCCGGCTCCAGTGCTGGTATCCACGTACTGCCGCTTTAGTCTGAGCAGGGTCCCGGAACGTGATGTGTGCAGTCCACCAGTTAGTGACCATAGCAGGGTTCCACCTCAGCCGCTGACTGGCTGAGTGGACTGCACACGCCACGATGCGGGTTTGGTTCAGACCAGGAAGCGGCCGGGGACCGGAGCGGCGGTGTATGGCCACCAGAGCTAGAGGGGGGGAGGTAAGAGCACGTTATTTCTTTTATCCTCCACAGCACTCCCCAATCAATGCCTGAACCTAAAATATAGATGAAACTGATGCAGAATATAGACTCCATACTATGGTTACCTGGGACCAACCTGTTTTGCGTAGCTTGTGTCATCAGTATTGCATCTGAATCTCTGTGTAACTCTGTGACATGGCAGGAGTTATTTTCTTATGATACACTTTTTCACAGTCTTCTCTCTCGCTTCTGTTCCCGCTTCTATACCTCTTCCATCTCACTGGAGAAAAGTTCATAAACTTATAATCGAGCCAGTGAGAGAAGCGTACAGCCAAGCGCCTCTCCTGGTTATAGAGATTGCCAGTCTGAACCATTAGACCCAGACCACTCACAACCTTTGACATGTCTCTGCAATATGGCAAAAGTTTTTCATACGACAGTCACACTGTAAACAATTGTAATTAATATACAGGCAGATATGTAAGTGCAGATAAAGTGCCAGAAACTAAATGTGGATTTCCCGGCGCGAACAGGCAGTCGTCTCGCAGCCCATGTTTCAGAATGGCACAGAGATCAGTCATGAGAACCGCAGCTGCCAAAACCTACCCCGGTTGGCCGCTTATCTTTCAACTTTTTTCGACTTCCATAAACAAAGCCACGCAGCTCGGAGAGAACACATGTCCTGAGAGTCTGTGACTAACCAGAGGAAACTTCAAGCCAGCACTTGTATTGGCTGGCAGCCACCAGAAAACTACTAAAACAACATTGTACTTGACTTATTCTATTTTAATAGAAATCAGATATTAGGAAGTGGTAGAACGCGTTGCCGCACAAGGCACAATAATAGTAATAATAATAGGGCATTCCACCCATCAGCTGTTATAGCGGGAATGTCCCCTCGTACATTCCTCATCACGGCCCATGTTATTTTGGAGACAAAAACATTTTTTATAGCAGGAATTATGATCAGTGAAGACATCTGATTGGCTGTTATAGATCACCTCTAGGGCTGCCTAGAAAACATGGATACAACCTATGACTGTATCCATCTTCTCCAGCCACCCATGAGTCAAATGCCAAGTGTTCATGGTTTCACGATTCCAAACTTACTGTAAATTTGCTCATCTGTAGTGACATCTAGCAAGACAAGTTTTATAATTAGATATTAAAAGTTTTTTAGTACATTATTATGGGAGCAACCATCTTGTCTTGCCTGAGCGGTTTTTAACAGCTAGCCCCATGGACATAGACATGACTGTCTGGACCAGACCCTATTCCAATAAATGGGAGTGTTTTCTAGTCATGCTGTATGACCTGTGCAGAGAGGGGAAGGCTGAGCTCTGAGCAGCAGTTATTGTGAATGTCTGTGGAGACTGCTGGAAAGTTTCCTGTACAGAACAGGAAGTGTCAACTAAATATTAGGCCTAGTGGTCATAGTAAAAACGGCACACATATATTTATCTTGAACAATAGGTAATTTTCTGATGACACATTCCCTTTATGGGTATATTCACACATAGCATATTTGCTGTGATTTATTGCTGTATTAAGCTATTCATAATTTCCACATCATCAAATCTGCTAGGTGGGAATATACCCTAAGGAGCATATTACACAACCCGATTAGCCATCTACTAGATTGGCGCTCGCTTACAGGGCTCTATGATCGTGCAGAGTTAGCGATGTCCGTGCAGCCCTTGTGATGATCGGATCTTTGTCTGATCGCTGTCTTTATCACCGGGAGCAATATCTGCCTGAATCAGCCTGATTTGTCAGGTTCTCATTCTGTGTAATAGGACCCTGAGACCTACATAGGGGGCTCTCTCCTGTGCACTGCTTCCTCTATAGCTCTTGTCCACGCATTGTTTTGTGGCTTTATCACCCAGTGATTATACAGCCAGCTTTAGGCTGTGTTCCCACATGCGGAGTGCAGACTATTTTAAAATTCACACTGTGAATTGTGGCACATATATTATTTTTCTTTCTCTGCGTGGCACAAATGGTGCAGAAACACTTATTGCAAAATCCCACAAAATGTGCCGAGTGTCATCTGTTCTAGTCTGCACGTGGAGTAGGGGGTGACCTGTCCCAGGATCCGGACACATGCCGGAAGCCATTAGCAGTCAGTGTCTCTTTACTAGCGGTGCAGCTTGACCTGGTTTTTATAGGTGTTAATATGTGGTTTGATCTCCTTACAGGAATACCTTTGAGTTTCCTCAGGGCTTTTTTCTGAGCATATGTCTGCAGGAGTCATGTGTAGTTATAGTGATCCTGGTAAATATAAGCGGGTCAGGAGCTTTGTGCTGGAATGTTACCAAGTTATTCATGTGAATATAGAATGCTTTGTGTTTATTACCTCTAATACGCTCACATAGTATGTTTGTGTGCAGTCTCTGCTGTCATGGTTATAAGGAATAGTCCACTGGTGATGAGTACACCTGTCATCAGCTTCCATAGCAGGTTACCAGTTTGTTTACATAATTTTTTGTCTGTGATATTTCCAAAATTCATGGAAACAGTCACTTTAAAAAACAAACAAACAACTTTTGACGTGTCCTGAAGACATTTCAAAAGTTTTAGGCAGTCAGTCTGGACATTCAGACCCCCACCAGTGGCCAATTGGAGCAGGGAGAAGCGCTCAGCTAAGCAAATTCTCTCCCTGTGTTGTTGCCTTTTCCATCTCCCTTGTAAGGCCTCATTCACATGTTAAGTAATTTTTCTGGACCGCAAGACCTCCCGCTATTTTTACTCCGTGGTCCGTATAGATTCATCCGTATTTGCATCTGTATTGCATCAATGTGCTGTAAAGGCCCTATTCCACGGAACGATTATTGGCCGTATTCGGCCGATAATCGTCTCGTGGAATTGACAGCAAAGATCAGCCAACATCGTTCATGTCGGCTGATCGTTGCAGTCGTTTGTTTTTCAACATGTTGAAAAGCAAATGACTGACACAGCAACGATCTGCTGCCGTCGCTCCGTGGAATAGGAGCGTCGGCAGCAGACGCTGCTGTATCCTATGGGCTCCCCCGCAGCTCCCCGCGCCCCTCCCCCCCAAGACACACTCGCTCGCTGCCGCCGTGTGGAATAGCGATCCTTCTCTCCTTTAACGTATATTTCCCATGCAAGGGTTTATTTCCTTATTTACTGTGTCCAAAAACAGATATTTCATTGACACAGCCGGTTAGTCAGACAAAGATTGCTCTTGACACTCATCTCAAGGATCTATAATGATCTCCTGTATACTTATTACCATCAGCTCAGTAATATATCTAAACCACATTTTACATGTACTAACACACTTGTGATATACACTTCCTTCCTGGCCCGTAACTTTTTGTGATGATCTCTATTAATGTGTGAAGGTTCTTATAGCCAGGTCAAGAAAGAAATCACATCGGCCATTGGAGGGATTAGACTGGATCCTTTATTTTGCAGGAACTTGACCAGTCTTTACTGTTTGCGTCCCCATAAGTAATTCTGAAGAAAGTCTCCAGAGTGGGCATTGGACAATGACAGCCTTTGTGATTCCTAACATTTCTGTAAATCAATTAATTTACGAAAATCGAATCCTTACCCCAGAAAACCAGCTCTAATGTCTTGACCACTAAAGTTATCCACTTCTCTGCAGTCTGCCGCTCACTGCCTGTTGGAAGAGTTCTATCAATAGTGGCAGACTCGACAAGACTATGTAGAAGACGTGGAAAGAGAGAAAACAATGTGCCTTCATCCTTCTCCAGAGGCTCTGCACTGTCCCTGAAAGGAAAATCAAGGCTTCCCGCTCATCTCAGCAAAAGATTTAAAGTCTGGTGAAAATATTTATTAAAGTACTGTATTGCTCCCCCAAAAGTTATACAAAACAACAATATACACTTATTACGGGAAATGCTTATAAAGTGCTTTTTTCTCTAGTATTACTACTACATCAAGGCTTCATTTCCTGAATAAAATGATGATGTCATGTATTTTCTCCAGCACCACATTATGGCATAGCAGAGTAGTGTATGTGCTGTGATTGGACAGGCGGCAAAGGGAGGGAGTAGCTGTGGGTGTGTACTACTGACAGACTGTCCAGCTCTGAACCGCCCATCGAAAAAGAGAGAAGAAGGAATAGTTGTGCACCATGACACGGTGCTCAGTTACAACAGTGAAAGCCCTAAATTCATCTTTACGCCACTCTGAAGTATAAAAGGGTTTGACCCTTCTGCCAATATCTCAGTCCCTGCTCATATCCTGGTCCGGAGTGGGGGGGCGAGGCGCCGTGCTGGGATGCAGTGATGCCTAGCTCAATCTACTCTGCTTTTCTGTTAATCCAACTCCCAATCTAGGCCCTGGAGACACGTATGACCTCACTTGGAGGGAGGGAGTAAAAATCATACTTACAACTCCCCGAGGTCCCAACCACCTGAGTGGTCATACTTACCACTGCCCAAAGTCCCAACCACCTGACTGGCATGTCAGCCAGGCCAGCTCGGGGAACAAGCTGACAACAGTACAGGGACACGATGGGGCCAAACGTAAAATAAAAGCAATTTTGAAAATTCAAAGCATTTGCATAATTGCTTGCTTTTGCATTTACCATGACCTTACAATAGTTTAGGTGATGGAATACCCCTTTAATGTAACTGAGCCAGGTAGGTTCTTAAAGAACCTTTTGGGATTAGAAAGAACATGGCTGCTTTCTTCCAAAATCATCCCCACTCTTGTCCTCAGGTTTGATGTAGTGTTCCTTCAATGGAACTGAACTGCAATTAGACACACAAACTGGAGACTAGAGTGGTGCTATTTCTGGAAGGGAGCAGTCATTCCCCCCCCCCCTCCCCCTAATCCTGGATAACCCCTTAAGGGCCCATTTACACTTACAGAATTGTTGTTGTTCAATCCTTTAGTTAAATTAATCCCTGCAGCAGATCCTGTATATGTGAATGGACCCTTATATATCTATAGCAATAACAGGTAGGCTCCGCTGTGGTCATCAGGCCAGGACGTATGGCTGCAGTATGAAGCTGTATAGTGTGAAGCCGGACTTAATCTGGAGACTTCTCTAACTTCTTGGAGAGAAGGGTCGGCATTGGAAACCAATGACATCATGTTCTCATTATCATTCCAGGAGTTTGGCTGAGAATCCTCCACTATCCGTCTTTCTGTTATGAGAAGTCATCATACGTGTCTAAACCCTTGACATCACTGGTCTTGTGATGTGTATTTCTGTGTCGGCTCTCGGGCGGCGTGCTAATGTCTTCCTCACATGGCTCCATTTAATATTCTTCTCCAGGGAAGGCTGAGAGCTGCTGGTTGGAGAAGTAAGTGTGTCTCGTGATAGCTCGGCTTTATAGGAAGGCACGGAGCTGCTGGCATAGTGCATACATTGTTAGGCAGCTTCAGTCCTCGCAGGCGCCCTGAGCTGACAGTCAGCAGATGCAAATATTACTTCACTTTGCTTTATAGATGTTATTGGTTGCAAAAGCATAATCCTCCCCGTGTCTGCTATTCCAGGCTCGGGTGGGTAATCCCAGCACCTCCTCCCCCGCTCCAGCTGTTCCAGAGGAGCCTGGAAGTTGTAGTGCGTCCATTGCTTATGGCTGACGCCAGGTTCTGTCACTATGCTTTACAGTCCACAACCTGCAAGAAAGGAAAGTGAAAGGCCTTCTGATATACTTACAGGTTTATGGTTACTCTTATAAGGCAGCAGTCTATGTATGTCTATGTTTTGTATACTTTTTATACATGTTTAAATGTTTTTGTTTTCCCCAGATTGATCTAGAACAGCTATGTGCCCTATTCACTACCATTAGGTATGAAAAACAAAATTATGGTAAACTTCAGATTCTTCATGCTTTTGTGTAAACTGAGCTTAAAGTGTAGAGAGGGGAGAAGCATGCAACTACGCACTTCTCTCCTCTTCTCTGTCCCAGTGATGGAGGGGATGGCCCATGACTTTCTATAGAAGTCACTCTCCTTCTAAGAGAATGTGCTTGGCTGCTCCTACTCTACAGTCCCTATCATACCTGGACAGCCAAAGCTTTAGCTGTCTAGGCATGATGGGAATTGTAGTTTTACAACAGCTGGGGGTCCGCAGTTTGACACCCCTGCTCTAGGACATGTGAAAGCTCTTTGATGCTTCCTTCCTCATCCACCACAGTGGCAGCCCCATAGTAGTCAGGTGACGTGATGGTGAGCCTTCGTGATTAACAGGGCACAACATTGGTTTTAAATTGCATTCATAGGTATATTTTGATAATGTACTTTCCCTTCCAGTTGTTTCTGTAAGACATTGATTTCTGAAATATCTGCCCAAATCGATCATGTGTGAGTTTATCCTAAATTATGGCGTGGCCATCCTGGGGCAGGGGATGTGTGTGTGTGTGTCCGGGGGGTCAGGTAATGTATTTATGTGTGTGTGTGTCTAGGGGGTCAGGTGGTGTGGGTCTGGTTGTGTGTGTGTGTGTCTGGGGAGGGGGGGGGGTGTAAGGTAATGTGTGTGTCAGTCATTGTGGCTCATAGGAATAAACTGCGCTGTTTACCCTTCTTAGCCTGACAGTATGTTGTTGGAGTTGCCCTACCCATTTGACACCCATTAGTCACCAAACTTGGATTATTATGTGGTGATGTCCCTGGTAAGTCATATTTCCCTGTTCAGACTACATAGTTTTGTGCTTTAGTTTCTTGAATTAGCTTATATGAGTTGTAATTGTAACCAGCACAGCATCTAGTAGCATAGCCCTATACAGCCTGACGCTGCAGGATGTCCTGCTAATGAAGAGCATGTTACAGGTAAGAGCAACATCTCAAGTTGTTTTTCCTTATCCATAGGGTAAAGAATAACAAGCTGATCAATGGGGGTCCAACTGCTGTTACTTCCATAGGTCTTGAGGACAGGGACAAAAATTGGATGGGACAGTATGCCTGATGTCCGATTGGGTGGGACAGTATGCCTGATGTCCGATTGGGTGGGACAGTATGCCTGATGTCCGATTGGATGGGACAGTATGCCTGATGTCCGATTGGATGGGACAGTATGTCTGATGTCAGATTGGGTGGGACAGTATGTCTGATGTCAGATTGGGTGGGACAGTATGTCTGATGTCAGATTGGGTGGGACAGTATGTCTGATGTCAGATTGGGTGGGACAGTATGCCTGATGTCCGATTGGATGGGACAGTATGCCTGATGTCCGATTGGATAGATAAATTTTTTAATAAGATTATTAGAAATATTATATTAATATATCGAGATATCTGCAGTGTTAAGGAGAAACAAGCTGCTCACCAGTGAATTGAACACTTAATAGGAATACATAGGACATGGGATGTATCTTACATTTGATTATTACCTGTAAGGGTTTCTTCTTAACCTGATCGTAGTGTAAAGTGTGTTCTCTATGGGATAAACAGAGATTGTCCCTGACGTTTCCTGCAGCCTTGTGCCTTGGTCCTGGTATGAGAACACAAGCGGTTATATTAAACGTTTGAAAGGAAATGGGCGAGTGCTGACCGTTACCGGCATAAAAGCTGCTGTGTCTCTACAGTCTGACCTGGAAAAAGTAGCGAGTCTGACCAGAATAAGCAAAATGTTATGTCCATATAAATTGCAGAGCTGTATCAATAGTGTAAAAAAAAAAATCTACATTTTTAAATATCTAAAAAATAGATATTTTTTGATTTTTTTTGTGTATATATATGTGTGTGTGTATATGTGTATATAATATATATATATATATAATTACATACTACATACTACATACACAGAGTTGTGCTTAGAAGTTTATATACCCTGGCAGAATTTTTGCTTTCTTTTTGCCACTCATGGTTAGTGGTTGGGTGAATTTCATTGTGTTTTCTCTTTTTAAATCATAATGACAACCAAAAACATCCAAACAACCATAAATGTTACACTTGGAGAGGTGTCAACAAGGCCTATAATGAAAGGAACACCATTCCTACTGTAAAGCATGGGAGGTGGATCGCTGATGTTTTGAGGATGTGTGAGCTAAAAAGGCAGAGGAAACTTGTTAAGAGTTGAAGGACAGATGAATGCAGCACATTGTCAGCAAATACTGGAGGTAAATTTGCACTCATCAGCCTGGAAGCTGTTAATAGGACCTACTTGGACAGTCCAACATGACAACGATCCAAAACACAAGGCCAAGTCATGCTGTCATTGGCTACAGCAGAACAAAGTGAAGGTTCTGGAGTGGCCATGTCAGTCTCAAGCAACCAGTTCATGCAAGACAGCCCAGGAATTTACAGGAACTGGAGGCTTTTTGCTAAGGAGAATGGGCGGCTTTAAAAAGCGAAAATAAAGAGTCTCCTCTACAACTACCATAAAAGACTTCAAGCTGTCATTGATGCTAGAGGGGGCAATACTCGATATTTGTAAACTTTTGATCAGGATCAATTGGATGTTTTTGGTTGTCATTATGACTTAAAAAGAGAAAACACAGTAGTCTTGACAATAAATGGCTTCACCCGACCACTAACCATGGGTGGGGAAAAGTTTTTGTGTTATCATTTGTAAGAGATACAGATGTATGTGTGTGTATATGTATATGTGTATGATTCATAGCTAGGGAAATGAGTGTGACTGTGTCCATTTTTAAAGGGCTTTGAGGGTCTCTTATCTGCCAAGAAAATGTGTGTGGCCATATTACTCACACATTGGGATGAATGAGCGGAATTTAGCGTGTGACTAGCGTTGACAGGATATCACTCTTGACACCAATTGTTCTACTATATTACAGAGAGTCAACCCTGTTCTTTGTTTCTCAGCAAGGACTTGTCCAAATGAATGGCTTTGGACAAGACACCGGGTGCAGGAAAGCTGCTTTAGGTGGTGTTTGCCTTACAGCAAAGGTGTCAAAAGCCAAAGCTTTGTAGTTTTGTAGTCTGTGAAGGCCGTCCATTGCGTAGATGCCATCCACCTGCCTAGGAGGCTTGCTATTCTAGGTCATGCTGGGGCTTGTAGTGCAGTAGCGGTGCCATGCAAGGTTCCCTGTGTTCTTGGTGTGGGTGGAGGTGGTAACACTGCTGCTCAGGAGCTCGGTGACGGTCTCGGCAGCTTTTTTTTTTTTCCTTAGCAACTAAAATACAGCATATTAGTCCTAGTACTTATTAGCATTATAATATAAGATACTCTTCCAGTGTAGTTTTCAGCTAAGGAGCTTCCTTTTTATGTTGAAGACTGAGGAATGTCTCCTTGTAAGCAGCGCTATTGTTTAACGCACAATAGATTTATAATGAAGGTTTTTTTTAGTCTGACGCTTGTCAGTGGTATGCTACACAAATAGCCATAACTATAGACAGGCGCAGTACAAGGAGGACATGCTCTATTGTTTAGAGGAGTTCTCTCTTCCCTTGTAGTACTGAAGAATAGCTATAGACCTTGTGCACAGGCGATCAGCAAACTTATTGCGTACCCTGCAGAGCCCGGACCTCTCCTCCTTCAGACCTGTGGGCACACCATAAAAGTGATAATCAGATAACCCCTTTAAGGCTTAGAGATTAATGCATATTTCGTCTGGGAAATTTTCCTTTTTACAGAGAACCTGTCAGCTCTTGTGACATGTCTTTTTTAGAACGGAGGGGGGCGGGTTCTGACTCTTATCAAAGAGATCTGTTGTATGGAGAGTATTGTTCAGGAGATCCTTCAAGGGGGAAAAAAAAAGTTATAAAATTTACTCTTCTGTAGAAAAATGGTGATGATCTAATACTAGACAAGCAAGTGTCGCCCATCTGGTTTTTTAGGTTCTTAAAGAGAACTGTCACCCCCCCCCCCCCCATGCCGGGGCAGAGTCCGGCCGACGCCCCCCCCCCCCCCCCCCCCCCCCCCCCCCCCCCCCCCCCCCCCCGCTGCAGACACATATACTGACTGCATCCACAAAGTACCGGTCCCAGAGCCCATCCCGCCGCAGAGATATCCCTGTCTGAAGCCAAAGCTGACTGGAGCAGTCATTCTCTATGGGCATTGGACTCATCTCTGATGAGCGTGCACACGGCTTCGGACGGGGATATCTCTGCGGCGGGACAGGCTCCAGGACTTCGTGGATGCAGTAAGTATATGTGTCTTCACCAGGGGGTCGGCTGCTGTATGATCTGGATAAAGTGGTGGATTCTTTTCAGTCTGGAGAGGAGGAGAGGTTTTTTATGGGGATTTGATACTGCTCTGGACAGTTCCTGTCATGGACAAAGGTGGCAGCATAGAGCACTGTGTCAGACTGGAAGGGAATACAACATTTCCTGCAGGACATACAGCAGCTGATAAGTACTGGAAAACTTGAGATTTTTTTAATAGAAGTAATTTACAAATCTTTGACATTTTCTGGGACCAGTTGACTTGAAAGAGAAAAAAAATTGGTGAACAACCCCTTTAACCCCTGTCAGTACAGAGCAGTGCACCGGCTGCAGAGATTCTCAAAGGGGTAATGTTATGCCCCAGACTGAACAACACAAAAGCAGTAGTGCTCCCCCCCAGTACTAGTGCACCCATTGGCCCCAACACACTAATAGTGAACCTCTGTGTGGCCAATATACAGCAAAGATGCGGTCCCTGTACCAAATAATGTATACTCTCCTAAGCCCGATCCCCATGCAGCTCACATTGCTAACGGTGAGTATAAACTCGATGACCTCCTGATGTAATGACATCTAACAAGAGATTGCAGGGAGCTCTTAAGGCCCTATTCCACGGAACAATTATCGGCCGTATTCAGCCGATATCTGCCGCTACGGCCGATAATCGTCCCGTTGAATACGGCCTTTACATTTGGTGGTGGTCTGAACACCCGGACCCCAACCAATCAAAACCTTTGACATGTCTGAGTGACAGGACATGCTATTTGGCTGTTACGTTGAAGTTAACCATCCGCTTCCCATTGGGGGGAGTGTAGGTTTTATTACGCCTATGAATCCTATCATATTGTGTTTTCGCTGCTCAGACCTGACATCTTCAGTATCCTGTTTTACTAGTCTTTTAAATAACATTGCCGTATTATATATGGTATTGATTGTTGGGAAGATGTTTGACCATAGTTCACGATGTGCTGGCCAAGCTGTCTGGCTCGCTGTTCAGACTTGTATTTTTCCTTTAGTGGTTGTGTTTGGGAAGCAATCCTTTACTGCACTGTAGTAATTGTAGCTCTATTACATTGTGGCTATTGCTGTGATGGTCGGATGAACCTGGTACGTGTTCTGTTATTCAGCCTCAGTGTATGTGAGATGCAGGAGTATTGGATTATAGTGAATGTTGGGTTTCTGCCCCTGTATTTGATCTGCCAGTGGGTGGTCTGATCCTGCAGCCGCTCCACGTCCCGCATTGAACCGATGCTGCAGCTGTGTACACACACACACACACACACACACACACACACACACACACACACACACACACACATACATACACACACACACACACACACACGCTGTTTGAGGACCGAGCAGTGTCTTCCCATAGGAAATAATGTAAATGTGTTTAATTGATTCCAGCACCCACCAATAATTACCTACAGTATCCATATATTACATTGTACAGTGCCCAGTGTAATCACTAGTACATTACAGGGCAGCACTATATACTGTACAGGACATTACAGAGCAGCACTATATACTGTACAGGACATTACAAAGCAGCACTATATACTGTACATATTACAGAGCAGCACTATATACTGTACAGGACATTATACACAAGAAACATTCAACAAAACCAGCAAATATAGTACAGTAGTCACTAACTCCTCACTTAACCTTTACTGTATAGAGTCCCCCCCAATCCCAGCACTGTAACCGGAGATGGTGGTGCCCTGACTGTACTACTACTGTACTGTATATGCTTTCCAGCAGTCTTATACTGTGCTGTATTTTGAAGCCTCACCTACTGTTTAACTCACCACGTACAACCCACGGTCCATGCTCTCAATAACGCTCAGATACCGAGTACTTCAAGACTGGGGGCTCAAAAACTGTTTGAGAACGGAGCAAGAGTTTGAGAACCAAAGCAATCTTTCCATGAAAATACAGTTTGAATTCCAAGCAGTTTGAGAACCGAGGTTTCACTGTATGTGTAATATATAGTGTGTATGTATATATGTATGTATATGCATATATATATATGTATATGTGTGTGTATGTGTATATAATATATAATGCCCAGACTTATCAAAGGGTGTAAAATATACACAGGTGTATATTTTACACCAGCTCCTCTTAACATATTACCAGAGCTGAAAGCTGAGCTGTGATTGGTTGCTGTGGGCAGTTCGAGTATATATGGCTTGGAGCACTAACAAAAAAAATTGATACTCACCTCCCCTTTTCCCATGTAGCTTCCGCCTGCCAGTCACTGCTTGTTCCTGTGATAAATTTTGTTCTTACAGGAAATGCCTTTTTCAGCCAGTAATAGCCCTATTTCACTGAACGATTATTGTTCATAGACTCGCTCGTTAACGAGCACTTAACGATTTTTTTTAAGCGAACGATAACACATAATACGAGTGGGAACATGAACGATATCTGTAGTGTAACGATTTTTTTGCGGTCGTTACATCATTACATGGTCGTTTAAAACGTGGGGCAATGTAGGTAGACATTTCAAGAACGATTGAAAGATTTTTTTATTCAACGAAAAGATTAGCGAATTATTGTTGAAAGACCAACGAATTTTTTTCGACATGTTGAAAAATAGTGAACGACTCAACGACGATTTCGCTGTTGTCGTTCGCTCGTTTACAGCTATTCCACAGAACGAATATCATTAACGAGCGGTCGTTTGAACAATTTTATGAACGATAATCGTTCGAAAAAGTTCCGTGGAATAGGGCCTTTACATGGTGGTCACCTCTTCAACTTCTGGGTGAGTTGGGCAGTTCCTGTAGGGACAATGTGCCAGAAAAAGCTGTAACTAGCAGGAATCAGTATTGAAGGACCAGGGGTAGGTGAGTGTCTATATATAATTTATTTCTTGCAGCCAAGAACTGATATGGTGAAATGATTTCTGCTGTGCCAGTATTTTATACAACCCTGTAAAGATAAAGGATCATAGTATAAGTTATAACACGTTGCATAGTATAAAAGTCCAGTAGATCGCTTTCTTGCAGGCCCAGCTCTTGATCTCGCAGCTCTGGAATATATTATCGGTACGGATCATATTACTGTCGTCACTATTAGAAGCTGCATGACTAAAGGAGGTGTCTAATACTCCCTTTTATCATGTCTGTTCTAGCAGAATGTCCCAGTGAGAAGCCAGGACATGATTTATCAATGTTAAATCCCGATATTTTGACAATCCCTTAAATACATCTCTATGGCTCCTTTGTCTCCTATCTCTCGGCCTCCTCCTTTTTGCTGCTGGGGCAGTGAATAAACTTGCTCAACCAGCCCCAGCACTGAACCCTACAGAGATGGGTCAGGAAGGGATTTCTCACAGGAGTATTACTATTTTCGGGTGTGTCTACAAAGTGTCACGCAGCAATGAATTTATCTTGTGACCTGAATCTTTTTTTTGCAGCTTTCGCTCAGCTTTATGCAGGATTGCCCAGCTTCCCCTATTCCTTATTGTGGCTACATCTTGTGATCATGGCTGCGTGTCTTTGCTGCCACAGTGACCTGGAGGTTTCAGGTTCTCTTGCCAACATATCCGTAATTGTCAGAAACAGACACAGGCTTGGCCAAACTTCAGTAACTTAAGTACAGAACTGCATGGCCACAGCGCTGGAGAATGTGAACTCTGTGGCAAATCCGGCATGTCTGAGCTTCTGTCACAGTCAGTGATACGTTCTGGATACCGATCATACTTAAAGTGATACGGTCACATTAGTTTTCCTGTGTGCTTTTACTATTGTTGGACGTAGTCAGTAAGGCGGAGCCCCCTCTCCCTACGCTAAGCCCGCCTTAGTGACCGTCCAAGCACACACAAAAACTGGGGTGTCAGTATCACTTTAAGGAATGTTGACATATGACCATCATGGGGTGCACTGTATATAGCCGGCTTTATTTTTTGCTGTTGTTTTTCTTCGGTTCCCGTTCACGCTTTCTCCTAGATGCACAGATTTTTATTTGGGAACTTGGTATTTGGTGAAAGGTGCAATATATAAAGATTTTATCATTGCATTTTTTCTTGGATATATTAAAGGGGTTGTCCAGCTAAAAAAAAAATTTCTTTCAAATCAACTGATATCAGAAAGTTATATAGTTTTGTAATTTACTTCTTTTAAAAAATCTCAAGTCTTCCCATACTTATTAGCTCCTATATATCATGCAAGAAATGTTTTATTTTCAGTCTGACACACTGCTCTCTGCTGACACCTCTGGCCGAGACAGGAACTCTGTCTCGGTTTTCTATGAATCCCCATAGAAAACATCTCCTGCTCTGGACAGTTCCTGTCTCGGCCAGAGGTGGCAGCAGAGAGCACTGTGTCAGACTGAAAATAAAACATTTCCTGCATGATATATAGGAGCTAACAAGTACGGGAAGACTTAACAAATACAAATTTTTATAACTTTTTGACACCAGTTAATTTGAAAGAAAAAGATTTTCGCTGGACAACCCCTTTAAAGGTGTCCTCCCATATGGACCTAGGACCCTCCGGCCTGCTTTCAGCTACCAGAATTATTTGGGAAGCCAGAAACAGCCAAGCTGTTTACATGCAGTAGCGGATCATAATAGGTCCGTTTCGGGCGGTAGCCCGGGGCCCTGAGCTCCTGGGGGCCCATGGCCACCCAAACAGACGTATACTTTTACTAGTGTATTGTCCCTGACTACAGTTCTGCCATGATTTTCAAACAAACCACTGCTTTTTTACGTAGATTTTGTACAAATCAGGGCATCATGAAATGATCTATCCTGTACTATGGACACCATGCTAGTGCTGCAATAGTTACAGGGGGGGGGGGGGGCAGGTTTGGTGAACAGCCCAGGGCCTATGGTAAAGTTAATCTGCCCCTGTTTACATGACACCCATACAAAGGAGGGGATTTAAAAATGCACCAAATTCATCGTATATTTAGAGTCCATACCTAAAAACTGCAACAAATCTACTGTGTGTGAACACATCCTAAGGCTTGGATAAACAGCAGCTGACAAGTACCGAGTGTGTATGTGTATATATGTCCTATGTAATAGTAAAGCAGAGGATCTCCGGCAGGCTGGTGGCATCAGCGCGGTGTAGGCCGTCCTCCTGTTCTTTACAGTTCACTACCCCCATTGCTGGTGTAATTGAATTTTTGTCAGCAAGTTCTTTGTTCCTTCAGACAGTTCAGGCAGAACCTTTTTCTCTTTAGTGATATCATAGAGCTGGAACACGCTGCTAACCCAGAGCGGAGCGCACATACAGGACCGCGTGTGACTTGCCGCAACCTGTACAAATCCTTTTAAAGAGAAAAATGAACCTGCACTCGATACAGTTCAGGCAGTCTCCAGTTACTTTCACCTGAACGATTGCCAAGCGTGATTATTCGCAGACTAAAGTGTTTTTTTTTCTTGCATATCAATATCATTATTTATTTCTGATGTTCGGGATACATTCCAGGTAACCAAGGTAGCTGCAAATGTTTATATGGACTTTTGCTGTCCACGTTGTGCTGGAGTTCACAAGTTACACACCTCTTCTGGCCACGGAGCATTAATTCTTAAAGAGAATCCAGATTACAGACAAATACTGAAACATGTTAGTTTTTTATTAACTTTTTATTGTCTGATTTTTAACTTTTCCATTTTAAATGTTTTTAAATTTATTTTTATTTTAATAAATAACAATTAGATTAGTAATATGCTTATTAGCAAGCCCCAATGGGCATAAGTGTAATGGTCTTGACCCTATTTGAATCAAGTAGGAAAGTTTTCTAGGCATGCTTTGTGACCTATGCAGTGGCCTTTCCACGGGAAAAGGGTTGCTGATCTTTAAGCTTGAGTTATTGCAAATGATGTCTTATTTATCGACTGGTGTTGCCTGTCACTGAAATCCTGTATGTGATAAGGAAGACATTGCTGGACATTGCAAGTGATCTGTCAAGAACTTAAAGTCTCGGTTATTTTATAGGTACCCATTAGAGATGAGCCATAGTCTGTATCCATATTTTCCCAAGTTCCATAGGGCTGCATCCAAGTACTTCAGCCATCGGTATTCATATGCTCAGAGATCGGACTCCAGTTGCGCTTATATCTAGTGCCCTTATATGATGGTTTGTCTGACCATTATCTCTCTATCCTCCCTATACACATGGGGAAGCCGAATGTCCATGTGTTCTTTATAAGGGAGAGAATCGGTAAACTGCAGACAGACAGCTTTGGTGCCAGTTTATTCCACCGGGAACGAAAGGGTCATGCTGCCGAAAATCCAGCATGCTTGACCCTTCTCATCTGTCAGGAGGCCCCAATACACCCTATACTTAGAGCTTAACCCACCATCAGTAACTGGGTTGCCTTACTTTAGTATAAAGTTTATGAGGACCTTTAGGCTTTAGTTGTGACAATAAAAACTGCTAGATTTCAGTATATTAAAATAAAACATAAAAACTTTCTGATGACATTCTTTTTGATGGATGTATGGCTAGCACCTCTGGGATCTTTATCAGCCAGCAGAAGTAGGGTTCAGGGTCCCCCTCTCCTGACAGCAAAGATCTCGGAAATCGTGGAGATTTGAAACATAAATTGCATTAAAAAGTAACAATAGTGCCAGAGCTGTAGCTAGGATGATGCATATACAGGCATGTTCCAGCTCGGTCTGGCACCACCTCAGTTTCCCATGGGTCATGTGTCCCTCTTAAGGGCCCTATTCCACCGGACGATTATTGTTCAGGTTATCGTTAAATCGTTTGAATCTAAACGATAATCGTTCGGTTGAAATGCAGTTAACGATTAACGACCGAACGAGAAATCGTTGATCGCTTTATAAGGGCCCTATTCCACCGGACGATTGTCGTTAAATCTTTCGAATCTAAACGATAATCGTTCGGTTGAAATGCAGTTAACGATTAACGACCGAACGAGAAATCGTTGATCGCTTTATAAGACCTGGACCTATTTTTATCGTTGCTCGTTTGCAAAACGTTCGCAAATCGTTTGCATTGAATAAGACGTCGTTCGGTCGTGCACAATAGATACGAACGCAATAGCGAATAAATAGCAAAGAAAAAACGATCGCAATTACGATCATAAGTAACGATTATCGTTCCATGAAAATGAGTGAACGTTTTCAGGTCTTTCGCAATAGCGGTCGTTTGAGATCGTTAACGATTATGCAAACGATAATCGTCCGGTGGAATAGGGCCCTTATGGGCCTATTACACAGGTCGTTAGAGGAGCAAACGAGGAGCGCCCGTTTGCTCCTCGTTCCCTGCTCGCTGCCGCCGCTATTCAGCGCGGCTGCAGCGAGCGGGTGAGTGCGGGAGGGGGCGGCAGGGAGCTGCGGGGGGGGGGCTGCCCGGGTGATCGCTGATCGCCCGGGCAGCCCATAGGATATAGCTATCCTATTCAATGGAGCGACGGCAGCAGATCGCTGCTATACAGTCGCTTGTTTTTCAACATGTTGAAAAACAAGCGACTGCAACGATCAGCCGACATAAACGATGTTGCACTCTATTCCACGTGACGAGTAGCGGCCGATATCGGCCGAATACGAACGATAATCGTTCCGTGGAATAGGGTCAGCATCAGGAGGGGAGTTCATTTTGTTGTGCGGCTTTCAGAACAATGCACACATATTGGTAGTCAGAATTTTTGTATTTGTGTTACAGACACCTACTATACACCTTATAAGCACCCATCTATTACTCATCCATGGCTGTGGCAGTATGACCTGTACCAAACCGGTTTTAATGTCTTTCCTATTACCACAGGGTTTGATGACTCGTCTGTCCATGGAGAAGAGAAACCTACTGCTGACTAAGGGCTGATGCACACTCCCGCAAAAACCTGTCCATGCACGGCCGGTGTCCTGCAGACTGGACCTCCGAGCTCCCAGCATCATGATTGACTATGATGTCGAGAGCTCCAATACTGTTTGATACTTCTCACCAGTGTACTGACACATTAACGCCATGATTCTAGTATAATAAAATTCCATTGGTTTCCAAATTTAGTTTTGCTGAATATCCCAGGAAATCCACTATTCAGTTCCCATTGTATCACTCTGTGTAACCAAATGTGGTTTGTGATAGAATCAATAAACACTGTAGTGGTTTGGCAACAAAATTGGACTATGTCTCTGTCCTCCGGGAAGTCGCTGAGAGTGAATTTCCTTATTTAATGTAGGTAACTAAGCAAATAGTCCTTCAAGCTGTCTGCGTCACTTGTTTTTTCTAAAGCCATAAAGCTGTGGACTTTTGATTAAAGTCGACTTGTCCCTTAAAGTTTACGTAATTTCTAGCAACCTATGGATTTTTAGGTTTTTACGTCTACCAATTGGGATGTTTTGTGTGACTAATATTTGCACTTGTCATAAATTTTTTTAAGTGACCGTGCCCGTTTATAATGGCTGAGTGATACTTACTTTTATTTTTGTGCCCAGAAAGTTAGTGGTAAGTGGCTTCAATGAAAGTCTTGACATCTTTTGCAGATTTATAGATCGCTTGCTCTATCATGAAAAACTAAGGAATGCAGTTCTCAGTCTATGGGTACAAACAAACTGGGCATATCTGCTGCGAGCATGTCAGCAGCACGCCCCATTAACCCCCCGTCGCCAGAGTGGATACAGCATCTTCTCCACACTCAATCTTCCTTTGGGGGTTCCAGGCAGTGCACTAATTGGCTGAGCGGGACGTGAAGTCGCCGGGAGCCCCGAAGCAATCCGGAGCGGGGAGCAGGTGAAGTATAGGCTCTGGCGGCGGGGGGGTTAACGGGGCAGGCTTCTGACATACAGTGTACAGGGCACAGATCCGCAGCGAATCTTGCTGCGAATTCACAGCAAGAAATCAGCTGTGGATACGTCCAGTGTGTTTGTACCCTAATGCTTTATTTCTATCATAAAAATATGCAGTAACCTGCACTAATGTCAATTTTATCTCGGTGGAGCTAATGGAGGTGCCACACACAACTCATGGGCCATAAGTAGTGATGAGCGAACCTCAAGCATGCTCGAGTCGATCCGAACCCGAACTTTCGGCATTTGATTAGCGGTGGCTGCTGAACTTAGATAAAGCTCTAAGGCTATGTGGAAAACATGGATATAGTCATAACCCAGTTCGCTCATCTCTAGCCATAAGATATGGGTCCCTCCATTGATCTTATATTGATAGCTTGTTCTAACCTCTGTAAATGAGTTTTATTCAAAGTGAACTGCGCTAATGTGCATATATCATAATGTTGTATAGGTTCCTGGGACGAGTGCAATGTGTTGGTGGTAAAGTCTGCTACATCCTTCACTTGTATTTTTCCTTTTTCCCTTCCAGCTACTACTCAGAAGAAGTAATAATTTCACAGTCTTACAGGCTACAGGTTTACTATGGGTTCCCTGCACTCTAAACCCATTGCGGATGGGGCCATTTCTGCACACATTGCAGAAGAGTAATGATAATCCATGGCCTCCACTTTGTCTCCTTGCCTTGAGTCTATACACATTTTGAAAGCAAGCCATTGTCTCCGTCTATTGTCTCAGTTGTGTAAAATTCCCAATCGTTCATGCCTGACACCATAGCAGTGAGGCCTTTGTCTCCTAGAAGTTCTCACAATAAGATCGGGATGGGATTGTCTGTGGGCAAAGGAAGAAACTGCCATTCCTTGGAGGTTTCCTGTGTCTGCTTCTTCGCTAGCTTGAGCACTTGTATGGTAATCTTTGCATCCTAGCTGGAGGTTACAGTTCTCTTTAAGATGTAAGTTATACACAACATTTTCTATACTTTTTCTATACTGGGCAAAACTAATACAGTGTTCTTGCCACAGGTTCAGTGCGCGCTCCTACATGCTATAAAGCCGCTCACTTGGGGTGGTCGTTCTACGAGCACGACACCGCCAATTGTGATTTATAAAGTTGCCACTTGCAGCCAGTCCACGGTTCGGGAGATCCCAGTGTAGTATCAGCAATAGAAGATGTAGACTGGAGGCGCAGCCTTGTCGGGGTCCGGGACTTTTTCTGGTGCTGTAAGACAACAGTGGAGATACACTACTTGGACTGATGAGTCATAGTGATAATCGATAATGTTATTATTTATTATTATAAAATTATCGATAATCACTCTGACTCTCATCAGTCTAAGTAGTGTACTTCCACTGTTGCCTTACAGCGCCAAAAAAAGTCCTGGACCCCAAAAAGGCTGCGCCTTGAGTCTACATCTTCTATTGCTGCTTCTTTGGGTGAATGACTGAACCGCTTGACCATAGAATGGAGCCTATGGGACTTCAAGCGGGAGCGCAGGGTTGGGCTCTCAAGTAACGGAATCTGCTGCAAGTTATTTGCATGATTTCCGTAGTGTGCAAGGGCCCAACTTGGTAGTGTCTCTATGCTGTGTGCCAATACGTTTCTGGTGCTAGCAGACCCCCCAGGGCCTTATTATATGGGGCACAAGTAATGCTGATGGCTGATTGCAACAAAAGGGCTGCACTGAGGGCCCAGCCATCGTTCCTGTGGCTCACCCTACCTGAGATGCATTCACATTGCATATTTATTGCGTTACTGCATGTGTGAACACAGCTTGAGACAGAGGCTATTTAAGGGGGTTAATCAGGACTTTCAGGCTGGTTGTGTGTGGTATTAAAATTCAGCTTCATTCAGTGGAACTGAGCTGCAAAACCCACACCCCAAACTGGGGACAAGAGTAGTGCTGTCTCTGGAAGTAGGCGGCCATGTTTTTGTTACCCTGAATAACCCCTTTAAGACTTTTTTTAAGGCTCCCATTAGACGAGGCATCTAAGGGTGCATTTACACAGAGATTTATCTAAAAGATTTTGGAAGCCAAAGCCAGGAATGGATTTGAAAAGAGGAGAAATCTCAATTTTTTTTTTTATGACCTGTTCCCTGTTTATAGTCTGTTCCTGGCTTTGGCTTCTAAAATCTGTTAGGTAAATCTTTCAGTGTAAATGCCCCCTTAGTTTGAGTCACTGACTGTTATTGGGCAGAGTTGAAAATGCTGAAGTATCCAGCACTGGAGAGCTATAGCAGCTAAATAAGTGCCAAGGGTGTTATAGGCGACAAGTAATGTTTCTCTGCATCATTGAGCACTTACTAAGGATTTGGTGACCTATAAAGCTGGATACCATCTTTCTTCTTAAGTTATCCCAAAAAATGATGTAGTGCTCGTCGCAGTGTAAGCAATGGAGGGGACTTGTAAAAAGGTTCCTTATACCTTCTAACATATATATGGACAATTTCTTCTTACAAATTTACATTTAAATTTATTGTAAGTTTGCAAATGAGATTGTATTTGGGCACTTTTAGGTGAAGTGGCAGCAGACTCTCCCGTAGGGCTGGTCTCGTGATGTTTATAGACAGTGACTGGTTTCTTATTACCACACGTGGCACTTGGCCAGTGTTAGAGATCTGACAGCCGTCATGCTTCGAGGGTTTCTCTTCCTGTGTCTTGAAAGACTGGCATGCTGAAGTTTTAGCCTTCCACATACCCTGTTTCTACAAAAATAATCCCTACCCCCAAAAATAAGCCCTATCTTGATTTTTGCAGGGTTTTTGGCGTGGGCCTTAAATATAGCTGCTCCATGGAGCACAAGAAAGGAATCTGTCATATTGTGTGAATGTTGTTCATGGGAAAAAAAATAACACCTAGCCTTTTGAGAAAAAAAAAATCTGTCTTTTTTTCCCCAGAGAAATGTGGTGTTTGTTGTGTTTTTTTCTTTTTTTTAAATCCTTAAATCCCTCCAGGTATATAGCAATCTTACAATCGATGGTTTGTTGTCATCTTTGATGAGCAGATTGTGATCTCTTTATGTGAATAGCAGCATATGTGAACAAGAGTTTTAAAGATTTACACGCTACAGAATTACTTTTTCTTTGCCTTGAGTCCTTTATTTCAATTGTTGTCAATGCAAAAACTGAACACTGTGCAAATAGA
The DNA here is from genome assembly GCF_027789765.1 of Dendropsophus ebraccatus. Classification (NCBI taxonomy): domain Eukaryota; kingdom Metazoa; phylum Chordata; class Amphibia; order Anura; family Hylidae; genus Dendropsophus; species Dendropsophus ebraccatus. Next base: position 95,490,455 of record NC_091461.1, read on the forward strand.
AGTTTGTTGCGTTCAGTCAGCTCCACCCGTCACGCAACGTCGCACTAGAGCAGGTGTGATAAACTTCTTCTTTCTGCTTTATTATTGAGACATGGTGAAGCGGAAAGATCTTCAGAGACTGATAAATGGTTCACATTAAGTGATTTCTTTATATTTGTGTGTAGAATGAGACGGCGGCACCTTTTTGGTGTCTTCTTAGGGCATGCCTAGGTAATAAGAGGTTTCCAGTCCTGCTGCTATTATCTAAAGCGAAGAGCGACGTCCAGTGTCCATTAGAGATGAGCAAACTTACAGTAACCTGAACGCTTTGTATTTGAATCCCTGTGGCTGAAGAAGATGGATGCGGCCCTAGGGAGTCCAAGATTGTATCCATTTTTTTCAGGCAGCCCTAGGGCTACATCCATCTTCAGCCACCGGGATTCAAATTTGGGTGCACCTGAAATAAGTGTAAGTTCGCTCATCTCTAGTGTTCATCCTTTAAACGTTATTCCCCTATCTTTTCCCTCCAAGGTTAGCGATGGTGAATTAACCCTCGGCCCATATAGAATAGCATATTTTATCGACCACATAGGAATTTGCCCTCTGACCTCCTTAACATTTTTGTATAAGTTGCCGGAAAACTGAGTTTTCCGCTTTGATTGCTTCTACCAATGTGCTTGCAGCTTTACAATCCTCGCACTGAACGTCCCATGAATCCCTCCACATGTTCTACGTCGAATATTTATTGACCAATAAATGAGTTTTCTAATAAAAGGGTTTTATGCCATGTCATAAAGCGCTAATCCTTTTAATCATGGTTATAGTCTGAGTCTCCAGAGAAGAGAACATGTGCTTTTTCTCTCTCTCTCTATTGAAATGAATAGTAGTTATGTTTTCACACTCCCACCGATCAGCGCTCTATGAAATATCCCATTGACATGTCATAAAATGCTTTTATGAGAAGACCCCTTACACGCCCGCGCTCCTATGAGATTGTATTGGGACCTGAACAAGTTACAGATGAGATGGAGACATTGTTGAGACATGAGGCATGCAGTGACCTCCCTCCAGTGACTTCTACAAGAGCGGCCCTCCTCTCTGCATGGAATCTACGGTATTTCGGTTGTTATTAATGAAACCTAAACATTGGTGCTCCATTATAATCATACAGGTCAAAGATTGGTGCCCAAGGCTTAAACATTATCCAGAATTATCATTGTTTCCTTGACTTTCTTCATGTCTCTTATTCTTGGTTCAAAAAGGTCTCTATGGAAGTGTATGTTAGGGGTGTGGTAAGAGGAGCGGGCAGGCAGCCATATTGCTGCGCCAAGGGGTAAACAACCTCCCCCAGTGCACTAAACCTAATCAACATATTTAATAAGCGGAGCGCCATAATAAAGGCTTTATGTGGCTCTCTAAGTATCTGTCAGCAGGTTAAGATGCCCTAACCTGCTGATAGATTCTGCTGATAGATTCTGATTGATGATTGGCCCTATTACATGGAGCGATTACAGGCCGTATTTAACAGATATCGGCTGTTATGGCCGATAATCATTCCGTGTAATAGAAGGCAACGATCAGCCGACATGAACGATGTCGGCTGTTTGTTGCTGTCATTTGTCTTTTAACATGTTGAAAGACAAAAACGACTGTGATAGCAACGATCTTCTGCCGTCGCCCCGCGAAATAGGACCGGCGGCAGCAGACCACTGCTATCCTCTATGGGCTGCCCAGACGGTCTAGCGATCAGCTGGGCAGCCCCCAGGAGCAGGGGGATAAGGAACTTCTGGGATTAGACAGCCCTGCAGTTCCCGGCACAAATGTTAGTGGCAGCAGAGAGGCCTGTGGCGCCCCTTACTGCTGCCCATCAACCAAACTTGAATAGTAGTTGAAAAAAAAACAAAAAAAACTATACATATATTGGAATGAAGTTATTTTATACAGTACTATAACTTTTTATTAAAGCAATTTATGTAAAAAAAAAAAATTCTGTTCTCCGCAGCACCCCTTTAAGGTTTGTTTTGTTTGTGTCTTTTAATTATTGTCAATGTTCGATATATGCAACTTCAAATTCCAATATTGTTTTCCCAATAAAAGTCTATGCAATGGGTATGCTAGAGAGGCTGGGGTGGCACCTGTCCTTTGCCACACATTTTGCCAGGTACCCAGCGGCTTCCTCAATCAGCAGATTGGTGGAGATGCTGGGACAATCTGATATAGATGGATTATCTGGAGGGTAGGCCAGCAGATTCTTTACAGGCTCTTTTAATATGAAGTAAAGCATATAAATTATATCCATAGAGTTAATTTTATTAATTCACATTTTTGTTGAAACTTCCACTGTATGGTAATACAATGCTAATAGAATACATGGCTTCTAGGCCCCGTCGTGTACATTTGTACAGTGGCCCACTGTATAGGATGCAGCATACAGGGATGTCACATGGGCATTTTTTGGGCCTATGGATACATACTACCATAAATAAGATGTAGGCACATACCCTAATATTGTTACTGTATTAATCAGCCATAAGAAACTCCATGTCTATAGTATCTTGTGGAGCCGGGGTTTATTATCAGGTTGTCTGCATATGGTATCATTGTGTTACATGGAGAGAGAAATGCCTTATGTGGCCGATTTAGGACTTTGTCACAGATGTGAGAATGGTTGGTAGGATTATTACCTCGTGTCTATCATCTACGTGTGTATAGGTTGCAGTGCCTGGATAAATTACCTAGCCCCCGCAGCACATTCTACCATTCAGTCTATCCTGTGAGACCGACCCCCTACAGTCCAACATTGATATGAGAAATCGGAATAGACGCCTCGTGGTGCGGCATTTTCTGCAAAATTGCATAATGGACAAAACCGTGAGTGATCAGCTCCTCACCTTGTGGGGGTCAGTTACCACGCTGATCACTGGGCTAGCTGTATACAGGAGGGATCAATCATCCAGAAACTCATTTGGTTGCTACTCTTCTCCCTTCTGCTACTTCATACGAAACTGTTTCATAGAAATCCACTAAAACTAGCTGGGTATGGGGTGGGCGCTGGAGATGCTTCATGTATTATTGCATGTTCTACGCATTTTGAGATTGATCTAATCCCTTCCTCCATAGAGAAACTAGGTTGTGAGTATAACTATATGTACTGATGTGAGTCCAGTGTAATGCTGGGGAAGAAGTGGATGTACCTAAATAATAGATACTGGCTTGGTTTTTGTTATGGATATATGGAAATATTTAGGGAACAAATTAAGTAAAAGTAAAGACGTGAATCCCTTGAAGAGTTGTCCGGACTCTAAAGAGTTCTGACCACACTGTACAAACACCGGATGCCCTGTGATCAGTGGCTGCGGGATGTGATCCCAGTGGAGGCGGCATTGGCCACATCATACGGTGACTTCTCGAGGATGTTCTTGTTTAGCAGACTTAATATTTTACTTCCTGACCTTAATTTTTTTTTTCTTATACTTCCCTTCTTGTTTTATCGTCTCCTTACGGCACTCGTCTTTCGCCTTTGTTTGCTTTCTATTCAGCTGGGATGCTTGATGCTTTCTTATAAAGTTATCTGGAAATCCTACAGTATTTCATCTGCTAGAATTGCTGTTATTCTGCCCGGTTTCTGCCACCTGGACCACAGTGTTCTTGGCTTTGGGGAGGAAAAATTGAGATTGCTTGTGCCCAATGATAATAGCATTTTTAGGGATTAAAGCCGCCATTCATAGGCTGATGTAAGTCATGTGAGCACAGACAAGGTGGGGACAGATGAGGTGCATTTTCAGGTTATCACAGGGTCCTATTACACAGGCCGATGAAGGCCCGATCAATTCTGTAAATGAGCGCCAATCTTCTAGACTGATCTCCTATTGCATGGGCCGATAATTGTTTAGAAAGGACTGCACAGACATCGTTATCGATGTCCGTGCAGCCCTTGCCCTAACCGTTAATACTTCACCTGTCCACGCTCCCAGACTTTTCCTGTGCTCTGTATGAACTCCGGCACCGTGCGCTGTAGCTTTTTTGAGCTGACAGGCCGTTTAGTTACTCAGCCAGGACGCATACAGAATTCAGGAGAAGACTGGGAGCGTGGACAGGTGAAGTATTAACTGTTCGGGCAATCGTTAGCCAACGACCACGCATTGCTACGTGTCGGCGGCTGATGTTTTTAGGTCTTGGCCTAACAAAACGATCAGTTGACGATCGTTTCATTGGCCGATTATCGATCCGCGTAATAGGGCCTTTAATCTGATTTTGACCTTTGTATTAGTTTGCATAACCACATTGTGGTCACTGCATGTGCCCCTCACAATTACCAGTAGCCGCACAATGTTGTTGGGATTGATTGGCAGCCTTGTACAGCTATTGGTGACTGTGTGGGGGCATGGTTTCAACCATATGGGGGTGTGGTTTTGGCTTTATGTTGTAACGTCAACATGGGTACATGGCCTTAGAGTATAAATGATTACACGCTATGGAGTTACCTGTACATTTCCTTGCATAAAGTCATGTATGCAGTGTGTGAATATACCCTAAAACTAAACATTATAGTGTCCTGAAGGACATTTGTTTTCAGTTTTAACACTCAGGGAATGAATGTTTTATTGCTTTTTTTACAGATAATTTGATATGCATGTAGTAATCACTGGTTGGCCAATATTAGCGAACACAGCTGTATATTGATGTTCTGGGGCTATATATATATAATGCTGATATTCTGGCTGCATGCTGATTGTTTCCCTGGTCAGATTTTCCCTATTTACCCCAATGCTGCAATAAAGCTGTGTCCTCTTCTGAACCAGTGTAGGAGATATGATAAGGTATTATGGATGCAGTATCGGTCAGCGGAGGCTATCTCTATTTTCTCTCTTGTAGGTTATTGGATTATAAGATTCCCTGGGACTAGAGCAAGATCTGAGATATTAGTTTGTCCATTAATGTGGGATATATAATAAGTGCAGTACGGATGCAGGATAGGAGATGGTAATGTTATTGTACATGGTTCTGTAAGATGTGGGGACAGGGCCACCTTCATGCACACATTTCTCATCAAGGGATAGCTAAAACATCTATGGGATCTTAGTTATTTTATTTTTGCAGAAATACAGGAGATTTTAGGAAACTTTGTAATTGGGTTTATTAGCCGATAAAATGCATTTTTATCATGAAAAGCAGTTTGAAGCTCCCCCCCCTGTCTTCATTGTTCTCTATGGAGAGGGGTGGAGGGAGATGAGGCACCAAAACAGGACAACAAAGAGTTAATTTACAGCTACATCACTGGGCTATCTCCTCTTAAGTCAGCACTGACCTCTGAGTACTGGCTTTCACATAGTTCCCACTGTGTAATCCTTTGTTCTCTGTTCTCTGCTGCCGACTAATCTCCCTCCTTCCTCCTCACTCCTCCCCTCTCCATAGAACAGACAGGGGCATGTCTGATGCAACAAGACACAATTTCCTGATAATGAGTAGTGAATGAGAGAGAGAAGGGGGGGGACCTGGGAAGTGTTTTTGAATGCAGATAGTGGCATATTTGCCTAATAAACCCAATTACAAAGTTTCTTAAAATCGCCTGGACTATTGATTTCTGCAAAAAAAAAAAAAAAAAGAAGAAAAATACAACAGTTAAAGGTAAATCAAGGCTTCCTTCTCCTCTCTGACCACCCATAAAGCATAGGACAGCTTGTGTAAATACCAATGTACCTACTGCTCTAACATTTTTCCTTTTAGCTTGTCAGACATAGAAACAATGGCAGCGGCCGTGTAATCTCTTCCTTGATGTGAATCGCTGGATATAGTCTGTGGCTGAAACAGTTTGCCCTCTCTGCTCAGTACTACTTGTGACACACAGCTCACCTGCCGCACCTGGAGCAGTCCCTCCGTCAGGATCCTAATGATTCTAAGCACTGTGTATATGAACAAATATAATCCTTTATATGTATGTATGACCCTTCTGCCTGTAGGAAACAAATATTCTGCGCGGTTCCCTTTACTATTGTTCTTTGGACGTTGACTGGAGACACTTTTGTATAGATAAAGATATTTGTTCTTTAATATCTTAAATAAAAAATAAATAAATAAAAAAGCTGCTTTCTTGACCTTTAATGTGAAAAGAGTATTTCTGCAACCCAATTTGCCCCGGTTGCATGCTCAATCCCTCCTGTAGTTGGTGCAGTGTTATCTAGAAAGCCCAGCAAATCCCTCACATATTGCATTTGTCTTCCCCCTTCTAAATTAAAAAGCCAATAAATGCCATTTTCTTTCTCTTCCTCTGCATTGCAGAGCTCTGAAGTTAATCCCATGTACAGCTGGATAAAGCAGCTTGTGTGCAATGGCTACATGAACTCGCTTGGAAATGCCAAGAATTCCCCCACTGTACATAGCAATAAAGTGGCCGTTGTGGGAATGCGCTGGGAGAATGCACACAGTTGTAAGGATGACGTTGGGGTTGGAATCTGTTGTGACAGAGAGGCCACTCTGTCAGGATCCCAGTAGATGAATGAGAAGCGGAATTCAGCTGCTGGCAGGCTGGGCTGGCGGGCCGTGGACGCGGCGGCTGCGTTTGCCTTTGTCACGACGACATAAAAAACTCTTTCTCAACACTTGCAAATGAGGCTGAAAGTCTTCTATAGTGCAGCAACTTCCATGGAAACGTAAAGCTGGAACAATGGCGTGCCAAGGATTAGTCAGTAACCTTATGGGCTCTTCACGCGCAGAATTTACCCTCCAAAAATCGAAATAGACGACACCTCAAAACTAACAGATACCGCCATTTTCTTCCAGCTTTAATACCTTAATTTACCGTCTTCCTTTCTGGAGAATAAAACCTGCGTCATCTGACTCCACACTCTGTGGTTGTTTTTGTAGCTCACTGCAGAGATTTGGATTTGCATACATTAATGCTTCCTTCCTGAACTATATTTAAAGGGTTTCCGACTATTGATTTATATGATGAGTCAATTAGATGTCATAAAGAGTTGTATTGTTAGGGGTCCGGCTGCTGGGACCCCCCACTGATGTTAAGAGCAGGCGGACTCCAGTCCTGGGTGTGGGAGAGAACCAGGCCATGCGCGTGCACTGCTCTCTTACAGTGCTGGATTGTTGGGTTTAAATAAAATCAAGAATAAGTTGTGTACGGAGTGTGTATGCCTCCATGTACCTGTGGGCTCTTCCTGGATACCTTGGTTTATTTCCACCCTCCAAAAGGTTGATATACCTTCTATGAAATTGCCCACACACCTTCAGTGCTTATTCATCTGGCATGTATTCCTTCCAGCTGCCCTTATACATGTGTTTGCCCAGTTTATTCCATCATGCATGTGATCCATTGTGCTGCTGCCGCCAGACCCCTCTGGTGGTTATTTCCGGTGAGAACAAAGGATCTGCATGGTAGTCCCTTCCCAATACTTGCTATACGTGCACATCAGGCAGGGATGTATGGTCAGGCTCTGGAGCTGAGGCAGCTTCATACTGGGCGAGTGCTGACTGCTATCTGCAGCTGCCACCCTCTGTGGGTTACTGGCATTATAGCTGACTCTGATGCTGGCGATATACCCCTATCATTGACCTTAGCTAAAAAGTGTTCAGTAAGTCTCCTCTACCCTAGCATAGTATTAAAGGGGTTACCTGGTGCTCACACATACCTAACATGCTGCTACCATATAGGAAAATATACCATGCTTACCTCTCTGCAATCCCCCAGTGTCCCGATGCGGGCGCAGCTGTCCCCCGCTGCCTGTAGCTGCCGCTACTCCCTAGATGAGCTGGCCACAACGCTGTTCCGTCTGAGGTAGTGACTGTCGTGAGACGGGCTCATCTTGAAAGTAACGGTGGCTACAGATGGGGGGGGGGGATTTCACGACGACAAACTGACAACCGCATCAGTACACCGGGGATCACGGAGAGGTAAGCATAACACATTTGTTATGTTTTCTTATACAGCGTCAGCATGTTAAAAATGTGTGAGCCCCGGATAACCCCTTTAATAAAAAATGCATCTTATTAGGAAAAATAAGTGATTACGATCAGAAAATGATGACGTAACAAAATTATATAAATTTTGTACTACTGAACTTACTTTGTTCTGACCTGCAGAATATACATAGTGTGTGAATGGTCCCGATGTGCTTTGCCGCAGGGAATGGTCTATAGAGATTGTTATTCAGGTGCTCTGCTCCACTACAAGCTTCGGTGGCTCTGAGATATGGCGCGTCCTCTCCTTATATAAATGTTTTTTCAGACGGTATTTAGCTGGTGCCTCCGGCTGTGTATCTGGTGCGGAGGTAAACACTTGTACTGGAGCCTGTAGTGTATACGGATGGCAGCGTTGCGTGGCCAGCGACTACTTTATTAGCTTACTGCTTTGCGTCTGTTGTGTAAATCTCTGTAGGAATCCGTACATAACCGTTCTTACTTCTGGATCCCTTCCTGCTCATAACTTTGCCCTTTGTTTGATATGATTTTATAAATTTTTTTGATAAATGAAAATCCTATTAGAAGCGGACTCCCCCTGTACAGCAGTGCGCCGGACGCTGCTATGTGCATAGGCTTTTGTTCTATACCGTGATCGCTGGAGACTTGACGTGCGTCATGACAGACCCGTCCTGTGAATGTAAAGACCTGTCATTTAGTTTCGCATAACAAATGGCATACGCGTTTTTCCTTGTTAAATATACTGTGAAGAATTCCAGGCCAGTAAGCTGTCAGCATGAAGCCAGCGGTACGGCGGGAGCGGATGTGGCAGCTGGAGCATTGCAGTATATTGTGTGCGGAGGAGACATGGGCTTATATCCCATAACCCACAGGAACTGTTGTGAAGCTCTTATATAGGTTTTGCTGCCATGAAAGATGGTCGATCTGGTAGTAGAACAATGCAGCAAACACCTATTATTCTAAATCATGGCTAAAAGTGTAAGATTAGCATTGAATCTGCGGACTCTTATACCTGACAGCACCGTGCACAGACCCATAGTACAAGGGGTCACTATATAGTATATGTGTGTTTCTGGATCTGTGAGAAAATAAAAAACTGCAGGATATGGCTCTATAGACTCACTGGGGGAGATTTATCAGACATGGTGTAAAGTGAAACTGGCTCAGTTGCCCCTAGCAACCAATCAGATTCCACCTTTCATTCCTCACAGACTCTTTGCCAAATGAAAGGTGGAATCTGATTGGTTGCTAGGGGCAACTGAACCAGTTTCACTTTACATCATGTTTGATAAATCTCCCCCAATGTCTCCTGCCGCCAGCTTGGGAAAGAAGCGTTTAACCGAGCGCTTCTTCCTGCATGTTATGGCGATTGGTGGGGATAGTTTTTCTAGTTTTCCGCTTTACTTTCTATATATGAAATCTTGCAATATACATTATGGCCGCTAGGTCTAAAAATAAATGGCTAATTCCTGAGAACACTTTCAGTAGTCTCCTTATCACAGACAGGGGGGTACAGTGGAAAGTGACACCAGTATATAGATAAGATGGGATCAGGCCATTCACAGTATATGATGCTCAGAGATAATCCCCTCTCTCTCCCTGTACAGGTCACGGTGCATGCCTAGATAACTCTCCTATCGGACTCATTGTGTCCGCTTTAGACTACTGTTTTCAGAGGCTGCAGTAAAGTGTATCTCTAAATGCTGTTAACACAGCGGAGTGAAAGATCAAGCAATATGGCTGCACCCATAATAATGTACAGAAAATTAAACTGATTAGAAAAAAAAAGAACATGTTTCAGTACCAAATCGTTAGAAAAATCGTTTGAAAATTCGTAAGAAAAATCGTTAATAGTGATTGCTATTAAGATCGCTTATGCCCATCTTTTACATTGTTTAAATCCGTGTAAGACTGTTTACACGAAGCGATCTGTGAATTTTCAGCAAACGACGATTTAAGAACATGTTCAAAGATCAAAATTTCGATTTCTCGCTCGCAGTTTAATCGTTTGCTGTGTTTACACGGTACGATTATCGCTCCGTGTAAACGCATCATAATATTGCATTGCAGCAGGTTAAGTGATTGTTACTGGGACCAGAAAACCATCCATGCCAAGATGCCACATGACCTCATTTACTTACATTACCCAATTCAAGATGGGTGACACAGCCACCTTGGCCATGGAACTTAAGTGTCCATAATTCTTTGGTACTTTCCCTCTTTTCCTCACTTATCGTCTTCTCATACATAGGAGGCAGCAAGGACCAGTGTGACCCAACGAGTAAAATCTGCCCAATCGTGTCACACGTCCAGCATTCACATTCCTGATACATGAAAAAACCGACTATCCCCACTAGGTGGCGCAGGAAGCTCAGATATCGCTGTGTGTGCTAGATGGCTGCAGGATTTGTTCTCTCATTGCCGTGGTACAAGGTAGTGATTGTAATCGGGATGAACTGAAGGTTTGTATTGCAGTCAGAATCCATATTAACAATATAGTAAGCTTAAGATAGTTGCTTTATGTGCAGGACATAATAAAGGGATTTGTGCATTGGCACCACTGAAGACTAAATTCACATCTCAAGGATTGGCTGCAGATTTTACCTGTAGATGTACAACATACCCCGGCTCTGTTTCTCTAGCTTACTTTACTTGACTAAGCATCTATGGTCCCTTCTACATTAAAAATGGTGTCGTATTTGGGACAGTCATCTGCACATACTTATGACCAGTATGAGCTGTCAGACGTACTTGATATCTGCTAAAAGTTAACTTTGGGACTTCTTTTTGTCGGGTTCTATTGTAAGTGTATGTAGTTTAGTTTTGCAAGGAAACAAATAAAGCACCACGTGGGGTGAAGCGCCAAGGCATGTGCTTCTCCCAAATCTCAATATATACAAATATATTCAAAGTGATAAAGTAAGGTCTAACACTGCCACTACCTGCCCAGCTGATGGTATAAGTATAAAAGTCTTTAATACAGCCCTAGATGACAGGCTTTCCAGGCAGGAAACAGTGACTCCCCAGCCTGATGTATAGACTATAGTGTGCAATGACCTGCTATAGTATGACCGACTTGCTGACTATACAATTGGTATAATTTCTTACTATGTACTAGTTGCAAATAACCCAGACGTGTCAGACCTACATAGAGCAGTGCTATTTCTTTGTGTATTTTTGCCTCTGCCCATCTACTTTTGTTGATGTTGTTGTTCTTGGGGAATGATGAGACCGCCCGCTTCTCTGCTGCCCCTGACACACGTGGTTTCTGCTCTCCGAAGCAGCTGAACAATGAAACTAGTTGTTAGAAGTTAAATATAGAAACTCATTTTGTTACCTTTGACCCCAGGCAATTACCCCGGGGCCACTGGAGTTGGGAATAGGTTTTCTGTCCTAGCAGTCAAAGCATTTAGTCACCATGATGAATGGAGTTCAGTTCTTTGGATGACTTTGAACCCTTACAGCGCGGTGGTGGTGATGTGTGAAGCCTTTACATTCCTAATCCAATCTCAGGGTTTGTTGAATGTGTATTTAACATGTATGATTGCTGATCTCCTTTATTCCCTTTATTGCAGTATGAAAATGATACTTCTACTTCCATGGAGATGAGATGATCAAAGTTTTGTGCTCACTTCGAAGAGGGAGCAAGCACTAATGGTGCCAGAAGAATGGACCTAATGAACGGCCAGTTGAGCAACACAGCTCTCACTGCGAATGCTTCAGAGGTGAGGAGGTGCTCAGCAAGAAACCCACTAAACTCCCCACCAGGGGGTTCGCCGCTTGCAGTTATCATAATCCCAGTCTTAGCTATGACTCTTTTCACATTATCCTTAAGACGTGCTGGCAACCACTCCATCCTAATAATACCATGAAGGCTCTCCAGATCTCTAAAACTCACAAATGAAGACAAGTACTTTCAACTAAAATCGAACAGGCTCAGCATCAAACCAGCTTTGACAGGTTTCGCCCTTTTGGCTTCTTCTGACACTCCCCTGGAAGAAGCCAAAAGGGAGAAACCTGCACCTTTATTTTCCAATGCTTGTTCTGAAATGTTTGTGAGTTTAGCTGTATACAACTTTGTAATGTGTGTTAAAGTGAATGGCCCCCATCACAGTGTTCCCCCCCCCCCCACCCCGGAAGTGTATACTGACTGAATCACTGTCGACCCCGGCTGCCATCTTGGGTCGAACACGTCATCTTCATGATAAGGGAGGGCTCCAGCCCTCCCTCATGCCAATCGCGGCTGAGCAGCTGATGACACGCATGTGGGAGGGCTAGAGCGGTCCGGCCGGCCTCCTGAAGATGATGTGTTCGACCCAAGATGGCGGCGGGGGTCAACAGTGATTCGGTGAGTATACGGCATCACACTTTCAGGGTGGGGGGAACACTGGGAAGGGGGCCATTTACTTAAATAACACACGTTACAAAGTTGTATAACTTTGTAATGTGTGTTATTTAGTGAATAAATGTTGAACACCGCACTACCCCTTTTAATTGTGATTTTGTGTAGCTTTTATGTGTGGAGCTCCAGAAAGTAAGGCATAAGCTTTTTTTTTTTTTTTTTTTGAGGGACACTATTATGACATTATCACAGTTACCTCCTAAAACTAGAGTGCTTATACTTTAACTAGTAACTCTTCATCTAACCAACGTTTTTCCCCATTTTTCCTTACAGAAAAGCAGCAGCTCAGAATCCCTGAGTGACAAAGACTCTGCTGCCCTTAAGAAAAGCTTTGACGCTGTTGTCTTTGATGTCCTCATGGTCACTCCTGAAGAATATGCTGTAAGATGCTTGCTTCACTGTGAAATAAAGATCCGTGGTCGAGTTGTAACTTATCCCTAGTGTTTAGGAGTCCAGTGGGCAGTCTCATTTAATGATTGACAGCTATAGGAGTATGTTATGTATGGTGATAGTTTCCATTCAATGCATTTCTCTTTTAGCACGCCATCGGTGTTGTCCGGACTCTGATGAAGCATAGCATCCATGTCTCATCATGTGTCTGTGTACATGATGATCTTACTAGAGAATGCTGTTTTTGCTTTACACCCAGACGCTTTGGAACCTGTGTTTGACTTGTCTGTCCTGAGAAAAAATTATTCACTAAAACACCTGCACGCCACCAGATGTTAGTACAAGCATTAAGGTTACTCTTGGCTCACAGTAATTTCCTCTCTGCTAGTCTCCCTGGAGTCTGTTTTGGCCTGGCCCCTTCTGTGGTGTCATGGACATTAGCTGTGACTATACAGGCACATGGAGTTGGTTTGTTAGATTTCTGGATAAGTTGTCACTTGTATACTTCTAGCAGTCCGGCCACTCCTTGGAAGGGTTCTCCACTTGGCTGTTCACTGGAGTTCCAGAGTCCTAGAAATCGTTCTGTAATCCTAGCAGCAACGTTCTGCTCATCTCTTTTCTGGACCTGAAAATGGTGTATACACAATAGCCTGCCAGGGGGGCCAAAGTAGTTCAACTATATTCATGTGTACTAATAATACTTTTTTTTTTTTTAAACTTAGGGAGTCTTCTATTACAATGGATATGCTACTTAGAGATTCTGTATTTGCTGCCGGTTTCAAGTATATTGACTAATGTTACGTATGAATTTGGGGAAATGCAAAGTACTTTACTGTTCTTTCCTCTTTAATTGGTGTACATTTCCATACAAATCCTTATTTACTTAAGTGTGGACCTCTACTTCCAGTTGTTAAATGGAGTTTTGTTTCTAGTTACGTAGTTAATAAAGTTGAAAAAGTCATTCATACAGTAAATTACCATAGATGACACGTAATGGAGAAGGGCTTACTGATGCACTGGCTTTGCAATGTGTTCTGAGCCCAAAGGGAAGAAACAGCAGCAGCAAAGCAAATCAGGGGATTAGGGCCCGTTCGCACTGAGCAAAAGAGGCTCCCCGCCGCGGAATCACGCCTTCCTCCCACCTATGGGATGGCTCTAACACCTCTGCTTCTGTCGCTCTCCGCTCAAGGAATTGACATGTCAATTCTTTGAGTGGAGAGGGGTGGTAGGGGAGGCGCGAACCATCCCATAGAGACACTGTGACACTGAGGCAGGGGGTATTTCGTGGCTGGGGTCTCCACCACAGAATTCCACCTGTTTTGCTCAGTCTGAACATACCCACACAATAAGCAGCTCTGCCGAGATGAGAGGGAAGCCTTTCCATGTATGTACAGTGCAGGTTGTCCGGAGGTTCATAGTTTCCCTTTAAGAGCTATCTCTGTATACCAATCCATACAGGAGAAGCAGTTAATCTTTGAGTAGGATCGCCCACTGAACACCTAAACCCAGAATAAGCAGAGTGTTAAATGAATGAGTTGTCTGTTATACTTTTTCCCTCTAAAATATTTATCAATCTGCTCGGCTTATTTTGCACTATAAGATGGTAATACTTTCATTGTGACATCTTTCGGGTGCCGTGTATAGCTTTTGACCTGACGTCGTACATACCATGTAAGCTGGTTATCGGCCAAATCTTAATTTTTGTGCAAATTCCCAGCACCTCACTATAAACAGGTCAGAGTCCAGAGGGAGATCCTGACATGAGAGTCAGTCCTATAGCGTTTAATAAGGTTAACCATACATCATCTTCAGTTCATTGGCTCCTGTTTACCTGCTGAATGCGGTTCTCCATTCCTCCTAATCCTCTGGGCTCTCTCTCTTGCAGGGTCAGATAACACTAATGGATATGCCGGTTTTTAAAGCCATTCAGCCAGAGGTGAGTAGTTCACAGAATTAATGTCTACAAATGTTAACTTTTTTCCACGGGCTTAACTCTGTTTGACATCGTATTAGTTTTCTGTCTTTTCCGTGGATGCTCATAAAGTCTGGAACAATGCATTTATAAAGATATTTGTGGCCATGTGCCCCTTACGTACATTTAGCTTCTTCACAGCTCTTTTCATCTAATATCTTGGTTTTCCTGTGTTTGGATGAGTCTCCTTGTGTTGAGCATTTGGCTTCCATAAGCTGCAACTAATCCTCCTTCTGACTCAGCTGAAGAACGATGAAATCTTATACTCCATGAATGTGTGTTATCAGTCCTCTTTCTTCACTGGGATTACTTACACACAGTCTCTCCCCCCAAGCCTCCCTGGTAATACATACATATCCGTCTATTACAACAGGCTTCCCTGATGCTTCTCTGTCTTGTTGTTATCCTACAGCCGCATTAGCTATCTTTGTTTTTTGTGCTTCCTAGTGACTGGAAAGATCCTGCATTTTCTGATTGATTCCATTATTGCGCAAATAAATGGGTTTACACACGTCAATAGATAAAGTGTACTTAAAGGGGTAGTGCGGCGGTAAAGAATTATTGACAGAATAACACACATTACAAAGTTATACAACTTTGTAATGTATGTTATGTCTGTGAATGGCCCCCTTCCCCGTGTCCCACCACCCCCACCCGTGTACCCGGAAGTGTGGTGCGCTATACATACCTGTCACGTGCCGACTCGTCTCCGATCTTCAGTCTGCGATGTCGTTTTCGGACGGCCCGGCTGAATCCCTCCGAGGGTCCTGAGTGCCGACCGCCCTCTTCAGCGTCATCGGCTGCTCAGCCGCGATTGGCTGAGCATAACTGTGCTCAGCCAATCGCGGCTGAGCATCTGATGACGCTGAAGAGGGCGGCCGGCACTCAGGACGCTCGGAGGGATTCGGCCCGGCCGTCCGAAAACGACATCGCAGACTGAAGATCGGAGACGAGTCGGCACGTGACAGGTATGTATAGCGCACCACACTTCCGTGTTCACGGGTGGGGGTGGTGGGACACGGGGAAGGGGGCCATTCACAGACATAACATACATTACAAAGTTGTATAACTTTGTAATGTGTGTTATTCTGTCAATAATTCTTTACCGCCGCACTACCCCTTTAAGTAATTATGTCAAATACAGAGGAACAAGAGAGCAACAAGTGAAAATCAGATATAGAGGGAAAAGCAACAAGTTACGAAGAAGTGAACAAGAATAAGACATGCCAAATGACTGTTTTTCTCTGAAAATAAGACATTCTTATTTTTTTTTTTTGGAGTAGATCTTATTTTCGGGAAAACATGGTATGCCCCTACACTGTAGCCCCCTCTATATGGTAGTTAGCCACCATACTAAATGTTCCACTGTTAGGCTCCTATATTGTAAGTTCCCCTGTAGTTAGGCCTCCATAATCTATACCTCCCCCCCTCTGTAGTTGTTCCCCCATACTGTATACATCTTCCCTCTGCAGGTAGTCCCCATACTGTATGCCTCCTTTCCCCTCTGCAGTTGGCCTATGTACTCTCTGTCCTCCCATTATCAATGTCCCCTACTGTGCATCTTCTTACTACTGCTGCAGCTTGTGCTAAGAAGGTGGGGGTGAGGGTCGGGTTTGGGTTTGGTAACAGTCTCTAAACCCAAACACTCTGCATTTGGCTGGCAACTGTATCCATGTTTTCCTGGCAGCTATAGGGCGGCATCCAACTTCTCCGGCTGCTGGGAGGAAAATGTAGAGGGTTCAGAGAATGTTGTCAAACTCAAACAGTTCGACAAGTCTATCAACCCTTTTGGTTCCCATTAAAAATATTTAGCAGTACACATGACAGTAATAAATTGTCCAATGGACAAGTTAGAATGTGGTTTACTAGACACTAGATAAGATAGAACAAAGCAGGCACAGTCCACACAGGAGAAACTAGTAGATCATAGTAAAGCAAAGAAGGCATAGAGAAATTAAAATACCAAATTAACCCTCCAATATGCATCCAACAAAGTCATTTATTTACTTTGGCACATGTAGGTAAATGGTGGTCACACAGCGGAAAGGCAAATGGTTACACCTTGCAGAAAACACATTAAGACCATGTTCACTCATAGCAAAGCAGCGGCCGTTCTGTGACCTGCAACAACGACTGTTTAATTAGAAAAATACATTGTGTGGACTTGGCCTAAAAAGGGAAAAGATTGGGTGCAAAAAACAAACAAAAAAAGATGAGGATGTATATCAAGCAGTGGAATATAAAGGCGTTTTCCCATCTTGTTATCCTGCTCTCCTATGCAGGTCACTGCTCCATTATCCGCTAAACATTTCCGAGCGCTTAACTCTGTAATGTTTGGCGGCCCCATAGAGAATGGGTAGAGCAGTGACCTGTGTAGGATAGGGTGGTAAGCTGAGATGGGATTCCTCCTTTAATGCTATAATGTTTGCAGTCAAGTAATTGGAAAAAGATGCAAGAGTCTCTAAAAACACCAGTCTTCTCTTTCTTTCTATGGAAACTGCAGTTCATTGTTTCCAAATGTAACATAATGCACCTGGGAAGAAGGAATACTCTTCGAGTATCATATCACCAGTTCTTTGTGGATTTAGGGGGACTTTGTTTCTGACAGTTTCAGCATGAGTCAACAGTGAGGCCAAGCAGTATGGAAAGCTAGTGGAAATCCTGGCTCCATAGCTAGGGGTATAACTTGTATTATTCATTTCATTCACATGTTATCCCCGATCTACAGCATTGGGGATAACTATCTGATTGCAGGGGGTCTGATTATGGGGATCCGAGTCTCTAGACTGCAGCAGCAGAGCACTCGCACACATAGCTGCGCTATTCATTCTCTATAGGATCTGCTGAGATAGATGGACTCCCTTATTATCAGGATAGGCGATAACCCTGGTAAAGCTAATATGTGACCCCCTGATTGCTTTCCAAGTTGGTAACACCACTGGATAAAGTGAAAGCATTCAAAACATACCATTTTATGGGAATCATGTCAAAGAGGCGGAGCCTATTATTCCCTTGGCCCTCACTGTGTCGTCACTGATTGTTTATGCAGGGGGCAGGTATACAACACAGTAAGGTATAACAGTGCTAGGGCCCAGAGAATAGAGGGTCTGCCTATTGGATACTGTTCACAGCCCAAATAAAGGTGTTTTTTCAGGTATGTTCTGAATAATGTTGCGCGGACCTGCTGAACTTGCTGAAAGCTTGGCATTTAACTGTCGGCGACTGAAGAATTTGAATACAAGTTCTGCAGCCCCCGGGAGTCAGATTCAAAGGCTTTGGGTTCGGAGAACGTTGACGAACCTTGTAAAGTTCATTCAACATTATATCCAGTGGTGGTGCCAGCTGAGTAGGCAGGAAGGGGGGAAAAGATTCACTTTGAAGGGGTTTTTATATGAAAACGATGCATGGAATAACTTTTTTTTATTATAGATTGCCTCCATTTTAAGTCCTTAGAAAGCATTACAGCCTACACAAGAAATCTTACAGCTTCAGAAAGAAACTAGAAAAGAGGCAGAAGTTTAGGAGCCGGTAGATAATTAATGTCCTATTTACAAAGTCACAGACACCGGCACTACAACTCTCTCCATGCGGCTTGGATCCACATCAGAATGAGTGGAGTAGTACACTCTTGTGTGCTATGCACGGTGGTGCTCGCTTGCTGAACGGCAGTCAAGCACTTCCACATACAATCTTCAAATATAGAAAATGCAAGGGCACTCACCAATTTGTGCAGTAGTCTTTATTGTCTTCCTTCATAAAACATGATATAGCAGGTTGCGAGGACGCCAAGCACCTTCAAGACAGCTGTTTCGCGATATTCGCTTTGTCAGTCACTGACGAAGTGAATATCGCGAAACAGCTGTCTTGAAGGTGCTTTGCGTCCTCGCCACCTGCTATATCATGTTTTATAAAGGAAGACCATAAAGACTACTGCACAAATTGGTGAGTGCCCTTGCATTTTCTATATTTGAAGATTAGATAATTAATGTGTTACTTGTGTTGGAAGACGTTATAGGGCAAATTGAGATAAGCTGCAACTTATGGCAACAATTGAGTCCATTATCTAAAGATTCTATGTCGGTAAGGGTGGGAGATGATGTTGGCATTCTTTACCCAGATCTGGAGGTAAAGTAATATGTTACGGCTGTGATGCAGGGGTCCAGTATTGGGTATCTTTGTGTGGTCTATGTTTAGGGTGGATGGTCCTTTTTTTTGATAGTGTAATAAGGGAATCATTTCTTGGGATTGGGAATACGACCTCCAGGAAGGTTCTGCATCCAGTCACCAACCAGTTAAGCTGCTGACTGTGATGGTTACCTTGACTCGCTCTCTGTAAAGGATTGAGGCATCTGCAGTGTATATTTTATTATTTAGGTTGAAAAAATGTTGGCTCACCAATGGAGCTGAAAGGATGAATGTGTACTGTACACTGTAATCTATACCACATTTTCCCTTTGGCTATAAATCCTGAGGTGTCCTCTCTAAATCCGAGTTTCCATTATTCCATGGTTACTTTTGTTAGTAAATAAGTCACCCAGTGCTTATTCTCTGACTTTTCGCAATCCTATCACATGAGGCTGATAAACACTGCATGAGGTTTCTGAGCCGTTTACCAGTCTGACAAGCCGCTCATTGCTTCCAGGACATTCATTTAGCAATCTTCGAATTTTCAATTATGCCCCCCCCCCCTTCCCTTCTTTCCTCCAGACTATACAGATGTAAATCCTTAAGTCTTTCCTGATATGGTTTATGACTCACACCCACCATTTTTGTAGCCCGTCTTTGGACCCGTTCTATTTTATCAATGTTTTTTAGGTGAGGTCTCCAGAACTGGACACAGTATTCCAGATGTGGCCTCAACAGTGCTCTATACAGCGGGATCACAATCTCCCTCTTCCTACTGGTTATACCTCTAGCTATACACCCCAACATACGATTAGCTTTCCCCACCGCCTGGTTGCACTGGTGACTCATTTTAAGGCTGTCAGAAATCACTACCCCTAAATCCTTCTCTTCTGAAGTCTTTTCCAACACAGTACTGCCGATGTGATACTCTGATAGAGGATTCCTCCTCCCCAAGTGCAGTATTTTACGATTGGAAACGTTGAACTTCAATTTCCACTGTTTGGACCACTTATCTAGCAAATCTAAATCATTTTCCATATTACTGACACCTCCAGGAATATCAACCCTATTGCACACTTTTGTGTCGTCAGCAAACAGACAATCTTTACCTACCAAACCTTCTCCTATGTCACTTACAAACATATTAAAAAGAATAGCACCCAGAACAGACCCTTGTGGCACACCACTTGTAACCAGTCTCTGCTCGGAATATACACCATTAACAACAACCCTCTGATATCTATCCTTCAGCCAACCACAAATCCACTGAACTATCCAGGGATTAAGTCTTATCTTCTCCAACT
Source organism: Dendropsophus ebraccatus (assembly GCF_027789765.1). NCBI lineage: Eukaryota > Metazoa > Chordata > Amphibia > Anura > Hylidae > Dendropsophus > Dendropsophus ebraccatus. The sequence goes on from NC_091461.1 coordinate 95,510,556, forward strand.
TCTCTATCAGCTCTTTATGGGGAACTGTATCAAAAGCTTTGCTGAAGTCCAGATGCAATATCTACAGCAGCACCTTCATCCAGCACTTTTGTGGCATAATCAAAGAAATCAATGAGACTAGTCTGACATGATCGGCCCTCAGTAAAGCCATGCTGGTTTGGATCCATCAAATTGTTGATTGTTAGGTGATCCATTATCTTCTTTTTTAGAAGAGTTTCTATCATTTTCACGACTACAGATGTTAAGCTCACTGGCCTGTAGTTACTGGGCTCTTCTCTACTCCCCTTCTTGTGGATTGGTATAACGTTGGCCGTTCTCCAATCATCGGGACATCTCCTGTTAGCAGGGATTGGTTATACAGATCTGTCAGGGACGCAGCCATCACTGATCTGTGTTCTTTAAGAACCCTGGGATGGACGCCATCTGGACCAATCCTTATTCAGCTTTAAACGGGCAAGTTCCTCTGCAACTTCAGCCTCTGAAAATACAAGAGCTGAACCCATATAGCTGGAGGCAATGCTGTGTCCAACCATCCTATGATTGTGAAGGCCTCCTTCTAAAAACACTGAGCAAAAGTAACTATTCAAATAGCGACCGCCTTATCTCTATCAATAAACGTATTCTCCCCATTACTTATTTTAGTAATGCTGCAGCCATTTTTCTTCTTCCTGTCACTTATATATCTGAAGAAGGTTTTATTCTCCTCCTTAACAGATTTTGCCATTTCTTACACCACTGCCTTAAAGGGAATCTGTCACCCCCCCTGCCGGGGTGACAGGCTCCCGACCCCCCGCTACAGCCCCCTATACTCACCTGATCCCGCCGGGTTCCGCTTCTGGATCCGGTCGGGTCACTGAGATCTCGGCGCGCTGAGAGTTGGGTCCAACGCTGGACTCTCCGTCATTCTCTATGAGCGTTGGACTCATCTCTTAGCGCGCGCGCCGGGCTGCAGCGGCTGAGATCTCTGTGACCCGACCGGATCCAGAAGCGGGACCCGGCGGGATCAGGTGAGTATAGGGGGCGGTAGCGGGGGGTCGGGAGCCTGTCACCCCGGCACGGGGGGTGACAGGTTCCCTTTAACCATGCATTAAACTCTGAGATACGACATGCCTTGTTGTTCTGACTACAGACCAGCAAAACCTCCTGAAAATGTCACAGAATCCGTTATCTTGCCCAGCTCCAGGCTAAAAGTTTGGAATTCCTTTTTAACCAAATCCACATTTCCTTGGGACAAGTCATTGGTTCCAAGATGAACCACCAGATCAACCTTGCTATCTATACTAGCAGCCTTCACAATGTTCACAATCCGTCACCTATCCGTGCTGACAGTAGCACCTGGAAGACATCTCACCTCTCTAAACACATCCTCCTCCTGTCCTACAACAACACCTCTAACAATCGAGTCACCAACAAGAAGATGCCTTCTTTCCTTACTAACCTTAACTTCAGCCCTAAGTGGCCCATCCAAAACAACATCCCCATTGGGAATCACCTGAACAGCCATGTCTCCAACAGCAACAGCATCTCTATCTATATCAGCAAGAACACTAAGGGTAAATTCACATGCCGGGAGTCTCACGCACGAAATCCGCAGCTAATCTGCAATACACGTATTAATAATAATAAGAATAATACGTGTATTGCGGATTAGCTGAAGATTTCGTGCGTGAGACTTCCGGCGGATCCGCCTGTGTGAATTTACCATAAAACTATTTTGCACAGAGAGGCCAAACGTGCTATGCTTCTGCTCTACAGCTCACAATCTACCTGAACCAACTGTTTTCCAAACCGCCCTTTTCCTCTGAGGTCTTTGAGGAAGTGGTGGCTGGTAACAGGGCTGCACAGCATCTCCTGGCTGGGATAGTCTCATCACATCAGATTGAAGTGTACAGACTAAGGACTTCAGCCTAGAAATTTCACAACGTAAACCAGACATCTGCATGCAAACTGGACAGCACCCCAAGTCCCAAAGGGTTTTACGGAAAACTGCAGCCAAACAAGAATTGTATAGGACAGTGCTGAAATTTATGGTGAAAAATGCTATTCCACTAGGTCTTTATTAAAAAAAAGATGCTTAGTTTCTTTTCTGTAGCCTCAATGTTTTCACAAACTGTGCAGGCTGCTGTGTCCCATCCAGAGAGGAGCTGCCTGATGGCTCAGTCTCCAGCTCATATTTCTCCTCTCCTGAATGGTCATTCAGGAGGCTCATTCAGGAGAGGTGAGAGAGGGACTGTAGATTTCTCTGATGGAATTCTCTCTGAAGGAGACAGCAATGCGTTTTCATCATACAGACAGCTACATTTCAGCGTTTGTTTTTTCATATAATATTACTTTACTATGGTCTTTATTGTTTTTACCATTTGTTTCTACTTAGGAATTATCAAGCTGTGGGTGGAATAAGAAAGAGAAGTACAGTTCTGCACCCAATGCTGTGGCCTTCACAAGACGATTTAACCAAGTGAGTTACTGACTATGTTCACTTTTTTTAAGGAAAGCTGTCACATAAAAATGTCCCGTCTGTAGGTAACATGTTATAGAGCAGGAGGAGAAGATCAATACATAATTCACTGAAAAAAGTTCCAGGATAACCTGACACTTATTGCAAACCCCTGCTCATTCTGTGCCATAAAGGTGGCCCTGACTGCTGACTGTCTGTAAATGTGCATAAAAAGAGCTGTCTGTCACTGTACAGCAATGTTACAGTCTTCAGGGACCACCAACAGGTCATGTTTTGAGGATTTTCTTAGTATTTCTCAGGTGATAGAATTATACTCAGTGTGTCAGGTATCATCCCAGGTGTTCTTTGTATGGGATATCCTCAGAACCTGATCTCTTGGTCGGCCTCAGGACTGGACCACCCAGCTGACTGCTTAGCCACAAGTCAGCAAAGGTTTACATTAATAAATGACAAGTTATGAAAATGTTCCCACAAAAATATATATCATTCTGCTCCGCTCCTCCTACTCTTTAATATGATGCCTGCAGATTTGACAGCATTTTCTATATGATTGGTTTCTTTTTAACTCTTATCATAAAATCTAATCTACATTAACAAATCTAATGCTGTGTTTACACGAAACGATAATTCACCCAATCGATCGTTTAATTGTTGGAAGAATCGTTATTGCGATCGTTGTTAAGATTGCTGAAGCCCATCTCACACTTAGGGTGAACCTTTGAAAGACTGTTTACATGAAGCGATTTGCGAATTTTTAGCTAACGACTATTTGAGAACATGTTAAAGATCAAATTTAACGATTTCTCGCTCGTCACTTGATCGTTCACTGGGTTTACACAAGCCAATTATTGCTCAAATGCGATCGTTATTGCAAAAATTCGAACGATCGTTCCGTGTAAATGCACCATTACCTGCTGATAGCCCCCTATTGTGCGCTGAGGATGAAGGTTGGTTTCTTATTTTCATCCTCTGCGCAATTTCTGTGCAGTCTTTAGTAATTCCCTATGCTAATAAGGTGGTTTGGTGCACTGGGGGTGGGATTACTCTGACCAGCCCCCCCCCCCCATAAATATCAACTGAGTGGGTCGGCCAAGTGTATTAATCCCACCCCCAGTGCACCAAACCACTTGCACAAAGTGCATGGAAGCTGCACCTAGTCTGAAGATAAAAAACTTGCTCAATAGGGGCATATCAGCAGGTTTGGTTTGTCTAACCTGCTGATAGTTTTCCTTTAATGCAATGACCGTATACTTGACCTTGCCCCACTCCAGCAGCACCATGCGACAGAGGAGTTGACTTCTTAAACCTGCTGCACCAACAGATGGCACCCTATTAGAGTGATGCACTTGTTTCAGCAATGCAGGAAATCTCTTGACTGTCTTCTACAGTGAGATAGGAGGATAGGAGAGTAAAAAGTAATGGAGGTCTTTTAGCACTATTCTAATAGAGGACTTGAACGGCTTTTCATTGCTGACGACGGGCCGTGTTGCAGACACCTAAGAGAATTTCTATTTAACAAGTCACACTAGAAGACAAAGTTTTATTTCTGAGGGGAACGCTCTATAAAACAGAACAGCCCGGAGGAATTTTTTTTAGCAGCCCGATTTTTCTTGCACTCAGGAAATTACCGTTCCTGTTTCCAAGGTCCCCCCCCCCCCCCCTTCTTCTAGAAATAACATTCATTATTTAACTTTAACCTCCCTTACATTTTACGCAGTGGTATGATTGAGATATCCACTCCATAGATGTTTCATAAAAAAGGTGATTGGAAATATTTTGGCTGAAAAACTCCAGACCGTTTTTGCCCTGTGATGTTAGAAACATTAAAATAGTGTTCGGGTATATGGCTGTATAAGAGGATCTGTGTCAGGAGGAGTAATGAATGCAGTCATTCCTTCTCACAGTCTGGGATTCCTTTATTGATTCTACTACCGAGCCCTCTGAGCTAAAGTGAGAGGCTTGAAGAAATTCAGATTTAGAGACTTGCAAAATAAAAAATAAAAATAAGTAAAAAAAATATGTTGAGTATAAAAAACAAACTGGAAATGCTCCTTATAACACTGTGTTTTGTCTCTAGCTACTATCCCACCATTTGGAGCTGATAAAGTGCAGAAATTCCGTAATTGACAAAAAATAATAATACACCTACATAGAATCCCTATATTGCCAGGAAACTCTGCATGCCATTATATATCAGACAAGTATGCAAATGATTTAAGATGTCTTCTGGTTAGACACTGTCGTGTCTTGCCACAAGAGAGTGTAAAAGTGTTTTCCCCCTGCCCTATAAAAAATGGCTCTCTGAAGCTACTTTTAGGTAGTGTACCCTATCATGAGAGGTTCTTGACTGCTGGACATGTCTCTATGATGCAATTAATCATAGTTTGGACGTAAAGAAGCACAATTATGATTTCTATGAATTGCCCACCATCTAGGCCTCTCTGACCAAGCCGTGAGGAGTTGTTGGGAGCAGTGGGTATATGAGGGAACACACACTGACCACACAGACAGACCCCCAATGAGCCACCATAATTTGATCGAATACACACTCTTTCTGCTCGGACCATTTCCAGATGCCTAGCAGAAGGAAATTTAGTGTAATGGGTGCAAATTACTTGTCCTGCCATAGCCAGCCAGCCGCCATTGCCACTGCAACCATATTGTCTTTAGAGACATATCCAGGTTCTGTTTGGGATCTGACAACAGTTGGGTACAGGTATGGAGCACTTCAACCTGCTTTTGCTGTGGAGCGAGAAGGGACTCTTAACAACTCACACATACTGTCTGTCATGGCTTCCATCTGGTATTTTTTAGCTTGTTCTTTTCCTAAGCAACATGGCTGTAAACGCCTCCTTGCTCCCGCTCTTTTCTATGTTACAACTTGATTGACAGTCAGGACTCTTTCTTCAGTGCCAAGCCCAGTATCCAAATCATTTACATACACCATGAATAAAAATTGTGGCTCATCACTTTAGTGTTGAGCGGAGAAGTCGAATTGTTCAGGTTTAACAACGTTCTCCGACCCTGAACGCTCGGCATTTGACTCCCTGCATCTGCAAAAGTTTGATGCCTCCCTAGGGTCCCCTGGAAAACATGGATACAGCCTCAGGTGTTCGGGTCTGGAGAACATTGCCGAACCCAAACAGTTCTGCCTTTCTGCTCTACACTAATTTATGGTACAAGAACAAGACCTGGACATGGCACTTGAGAGTTCATTTGTCATCACTCTCATATCTGTTATCACAGGACCAAGACTGATTCATTTCCTTTGGAAATAAGCAATCGTTTAAACTCGCACCCAGCAAATAGATCTCGGATCAGATCACAGCGATCGCAGAAGTAGCGTGAAGTGTATAAACAAACCATCGCGAAGAGTCGCTGAACTTTCCATTAAACCCTGATTGAGCTTTATTTATATAAAACCATGTAAAACCTTTCGGCGGTGACTTATATCCTCTGTTCTGAATAGGACTGACAAGTTGTCCTGACACAAAGCTGTAATACTGCGAAAGGATTTTCAGCCTTGAGTTAGATCTGTACCCATCTGTTTCCTTCCTAGATGAGTTGGACGACTTTCAGAAACCTTGTGCTGAAAGGGCTCATTGAACACCAGCGTAGTCATATAACAGCCTGTTACATTTCTTCTATGTATATGAGAGTCCATAATTCTGTATTTTCTTTTGCAGGTGAGCTTTTGGGTTGTGAGAGAGATTCTTCACGCACAAACACTAAAGATTCGGGCAGAAGTTTTGAGCCATTATATAAAAACGGCCAAGGTGAGAGATGTCCGCAGCATTTATTTAATTTTATTTTTAGTATTTTTTTTTTTTGCCTGTCCCAGTATTTTAATAGAAGACATGGGCACCACATACTTAGAATGCTCACACCCAAGGATAAATATTTAGTCCTGACACCTCATTTGGCAGCTCTCTCGGGCTCCATTAAATGCTTCCAGGCGCCCTGTGAGTCCATGAACTCTCCCAGTGTAGTCCTGGAGGTATGTGCAAAGAGGCTTTATAGTGCGATTCCCAGATCCAGGAGTTCGACATTGATGGATGTGATAGCAGGTATTTCTTTCAACACTTAAAGATTGCAAAAAAATCAGTCATATAAATATTACTTCTGTCTAAGTGCGTAGAAATGGATACAGTTTTCACCAGTCCTTATGATAACTTAATAGATACATTCTTACTATAGAGCTTTAGTCCTGTATGAGGTATTGATCACCACCAACATCAACCAACTGCAGTCACATGTCTTCATTTTTGCATTCTTAGGCTTTGGCTTTGCATTCTTAGGCTTAGGTGTAATCTGTAATTTTAGCCTTAAAAAAAAAGTTTTTCGTGCAATAAGTGGCTGACAATTGGGGGTGTTTATTTTTTTTTTAAGCGGTTTTTGCATTTTTGAAATGTCATTTTGGATATTTCAGTTTTTAGTTTGTTTTTAAATTTCTAAAAATGTGCGAAAAGTTACAAAAGAAAAAAAACATTGCATGTGAAATTTTGATGTCGTTCAGGGTCTTAGTGCTGATAGAGCTGGGAGAAGGAAGCGGCTGTGTGCTTCAACTACCAGCTCACTTCTAGCTCAGACTTCAGTGTAAGGGCCCTATTACACGGAGCGATAATCGTCCAAATTGGACCAATTATTGCTCTGTGTAATAGAGACAACAATTAGCCAATGACAACGATCATTGGCTGATCGTTGGCTTAGGTTTGGACCTATAATCATCGGGCGCTGACCATGCATCGCTATGTGTAATAGCGGTGCACGGCTGACGATTGCCCAAACACCTGATACCTTACCTCTCCTCAATCTCCCAGTCTCTGTCAGCTGACAGGTCGCGCAGACGCTGCTGCCTCCGGGAAGCTGCAGAGCGCAGGAGAGAACACCGGGAGCAGGGAGAGGTAAGGTATCAGGTGTTTGGGCAAGGGCTCCATGGACATCGCTAATGATGTCCATGCAGCACTTACTGGCCGATTATCAGGCCGTCTAATAAGTCCAGTAAATGAGGGCCGATCTGGCAGATTTGCTCTTGTTTACTAAAATGATCGGGCGTTAGTCAGCCCATGTAATAGGACCCTTAGTCTATTGAGCTTGTCTCCTGCACGTCTGAGTGGCAATCTAGGGTGGTAGAGGGCTGAGACACTTGACACTCACATTGCAGATATGTCAGTTTCCAGATCACAAGCAGCATCGTGTACTTACCAGCCACACTGCTTGTGATCAAGCATCTAGTCCTCCAGATGCTGCTGTAACTTCAGGCCTCCGCCACCTCTGGAATGATTGACAGCTGGGGGAGGCTGATCCAGATACTAGATCACAAGCACTGTGGCTGGAATGTATAGACTGCTGCTAGTGATCTAGAACCCAGTACATACATATCTCTGCTGTCAGTTTCCAGGACTGCATGAGTGATACAGGGATTGTTCATGCGGCCCATCTACCGAATATATATATATATATAAGCAGCGGAAACGAGCCGCCGATCTAGTTGATTGGCGCCTGGTTGCGGTCCCCATGGTCATGGAATGGCTTGTTCTTAAAGAACCCTTAGCGCTGAGACCCCAACCAAACAAGACGTGTCTGTTTGACATGTACAAATTTTCTTTGAAGTGACAATAACAATTTAACTTTATGGACATAAAAGTTTTGTGAATGGGAATTACCAGTATTTTTTCATTGGGTTCAATAAATTGTTAGCCAAAAAAACAGCCAAATGATGTGTGTGAAGATAGCCTTAGTGTTAGACACCATTCTTATCGGGTCAAAACTTTGACAAGAAAACTGCAGAATTTCAGAAACTTTGTAAATGCATCATTTTTTGCAGTGTGCTCTCCGAGATCAGTTGGGTTTTGGAGACACCTAGTTTAATCCAGGGTTCTGGGGCCTGCAATTCTGCACAAAATAATATAATATTTTTCCTAATAGAATAAATTTGCCAAAACTCATGATAAAATTGCAGTTTGAACTATATACTGTAAAACGAAAAAGGACAAATTTGATTATCTGTTTTTTTCCCCCTCTATCCATAGAAATTGTACGAGCTGAATAACCTGCATGCGTTAATGGCCGTGGTGTCCGGGTTACAAAGTGCTCCAATCTTCCGACTCACAAAGACCTGGGCAGTAAGTAATACATTTCTTTTGTATGGGTGTCTTTGGTTGTCAATTGTTTTTTTCAGTGCTAAAATCCTACATGACATAACCTCACCATTAGCTAATATAATACGGAAAGGATCTCTTATAAGGCACTCTTGTATCAGCACATGAGCTACTAGGGCATGTAACCTGGGATTGTTAGAAGCTGTACTCATGGGGGGCCTCAGCATGCTTAAAGTTGTAATCTCGCAGCGCATAGGAAGCCAACAAAAGGAGACAGAAGACCGCTGTGAAGTAGAGAACTTCACAGCATAGTGAAGGTGTATTCATCCAACTCCAATGCATGGTGCACTGTAATCCTTCTGTAATTGGGTTTGAGCGTTGGAATGGTGTTTTGACTGCGAGTCAGGTTCCTGTCACTCCTGGTATGTGAGAAGAGTTCATGGACTGGTGCTAATCTGTTACAGACTGGTTGTTCATTCCACGCGTGTCCAGGAAAAGTATCTGGGGATATGGTGACAGCCGTACTGTTGTGATGACAGGAGGAGGATAAAGGAGCAGTTAAGGACTGCAACCTCCTGAACTGTGGGGAAGAGACAAATGAGCGATAGAGTCAGATACCATATTTTTATTTCAATACTTAATACCATTTCGATACTTAAAGCCTGAAAAAAGCGCTTAAAGGGACTCTGTACCAACAATCTCACCCCCCCAACCGCTTGTACCTTCAGATAGCTGCTTTTAATCCAAGATCTGTCCTGGGGTCCGTTCGTCAGGTGATGCAGTTATTGTCCTAAACAACTTTTTTGTGTATGCATTAGACTTGCACCACCTCTTCATCAATCCTCCCTGCCCTCTTCATCATTAGGAATGCTCCAGGCAGATTGTCTCCTATTCATCAGCTATGTCAGCACGGCACATGGGCTGGATCGTTAAGACACCTGTGCAATGTTCAGACAGGAGAAAATGTTCTAGGGTCATTCCTAATGATGAAGAGGGTGGGGAGGAGGGACGGAGGGTGTCGCAATGCAAAGGCATGGGTACTCTAGGCCACACTAGTTTGCCACATAGCTGCAAGTTTAAAAGTTGTTTTTTAGGACAATAACTGCATCACCTGCCGAATGGACCCCAGGACAGATCTTGGATTAACAGCAGCTATCTGATCCAAGTGGTGTGGGAGAGACAGATTGTGGGTACAGTCTCGCTTTAAAATACAAATATAACTACAACTAGTATACAAGGAGGTATGCTAGGAGCTGTAAAGCACAAGAAGAAAACTGTGGACAGCGGCGGCTCCCGGGGGGGGTTTAGGGGGAATAGGGGAAGGACTGAATTTCGGTGCATCGTGCATCACTACCGTGTACACAGCTGTATTTGTCACCAGGTCTTGCCCTTATTTAGTGTTTCTAACTGATCCCATCCCTGGGGGGTATTCGGATGGAACATCCCAGCATGGTAGCGCTTGGCTTTAAGGCTGCATTCCCACGTTCCGTGATCCTAATGGATCGTGGAATGCATGTCCGGAGTCCCCCCGCGCCCGGACAGCATCTGTAATTAGATGCTGGGAGCGGGGAAGACTGTATTCATAAGCGTCGCGCTGTAATGTTGCAGCCGCGCGGTTCTGCTACTACAGCGCGGCGCTTATGAATACAGTCTCCCCTGCTCCCAGCATCTAATTACAGATACTGTCCGGGCGCGGGGGGACTCCGGTACATGCATTCCACGTCGGATCACGGAACGTGGGAATGCAGCCTAACCCTTTCATGTCAGCCAATTTTAATTTTGTACTTCAGTTTTTTCCTCCTTGTGTTTTGAGGTCCATAGCACTTGTAGTTTTCCACCTACAGACCCATAGGAGCTCTTATGTTTTGCAACACTCATTGTACTTTGTAATGAAATATTTAGTTTCCTATAAAACATGCTATAAAACCGTAAAAATAAACTTTTATTATAGAAGCCTAACAGCAGTGGTACATACAGTATGGCGGCTACCGTGTAGAGTGGGGCTACAGTGTAGGGGCATACTGTGTGGATAATGACAGCTACCCCCAATATAAGCCCTAGCCTTATAATAGACCCTGTGTTATGTGGGAGAAACACAGGGTGTGGTGGTGGACGGGGTGGGATGGGGCAGGGTTTGGTGGTGGGGCCACATTAACCTGCAAAGCTTGTCTAAAACGGTTCCTCTTCATCGTGAGACAATCCGAAGAAAACTCCTAATCCGAGAAATGCTAGCCTAGACTAACTGCTGTCAGGGTGCAGCTTGGTTTTATTGCCACAACCAGGTTCTATTGTGACATCATCCTCATACGTGACATGATGACATCACAAGCAGTGGGTGTGGCCAGTACACACAGAGATGAATTCTATATGTACCTGCATTGGACTTAGATAAAATGTAACTGTCATTTATAATCTATAATCACTCATCCCTCCACTTAGCTTTTCTGTGTGTGTGTGGGGAGGGGGGTCTGGGAAACGGCTTTTTGAGTACAGAAAGAGGCTTTTTTGCCTAACAAAACCAATTAGTTTCTTATCCTTTATACTAATTGATTCCTGCAAAGTTATGTGAGATGACAGTTACACTTACACCCATTATTACTCTGCTTCCTACTCTTAAGACCGCGTTCACACAGGGTGTTTTTAATTATACAACTGCTGTTGCAGATTGCAAAAACAACAGTTGCCACTGCGCCATTACATTAGATTGCATGGAATCGCAGCCATAGTGTATACACACTGTATCCAGGGAGGAGCAGGCGGGGCAGCTGCCCCGGGTGCAAGGCGGGGGGGAGGGGGGGCATTACTATGTCCCACCTATCAGTAAAGCAGGGCCCGACCCCATCAGCCTATGCAGGGCAGCACAGACACAGAGGAAACAGCAGGGGGTGGGAGTTAGCGGCTGCTTCAGCAGGAAGACCAGGTATGTGCAACATCTGCCCCCTTAGTTCTCGTGTATATACTCTAGCTGCTGATGCTCTGTGCAGCTAGGGTATATATACAGCAGTAGCTGTAATGGCAGAAGATCAGCAGACACAGTGTTCTGCCATTACCGAGGCTGTCCTGTCATTGTGTCAGCCCGACCCACCTATAGTGCAGGGAGCTGAGAGCATGGGCTCCTGTCACATTCATCACTAAGCACTGAGCCGGAGGTGAGCCCTGTGTCTAGTGCTGGCTGTATATAGGAAGATTCCCTCCTGCAGTCAGCTAGTCTGTCAGATCCAGGGAGCAGAGACCTGGAGAAGAGCAGCAGAGGGGAAGACATGACACCCCCTTCAGCAGTCATCCATATAGACATCACTACTAGCAGTTCTATAATGTCCTGCTGGCTTGTATAACTAGTGTGATCTGCCCCCAGCAATCCCCTGCACAGAGATCACTGCTATTAGTGCTATAATGTCCTGCAGTCCTTATTATATTCTGTCATCTGCGTACAGAAGGTTGCTGGGATAAAGCACATCTTGTCCTCTCAGTTTACTCCAGCTCCAGGTCAATGTGGAAGTAAATGAATAAAACTAAAATTTAAGACTAAATTAAATTTTAAATTCAAAATTTGTGATAATCGTCCCACATTATTGATCATTATCCCACACAGTAGCCAGTCCCCACATTCCTGATTATTGTCCCATGTAATAGCCAGTCCCCACATTAGGGATTATTCTCCCATATGATAGCCAGTCCCCACATTAGTGATTATTGTCCCATATAGTAGCCAGGCCCCCCATTAGTAATCATTGTCCCATGTAATAGCCAGTCCCCACTTTAGTAATCATTGTCCCATATAGTAGCCAGTCCCCACTTTAGTAATCATTGTCCCATATAGTAGCCAGTCCCCACATTAGTGATTATTCTCCCATATGATAGCCAGTCCCCACATTAGTGATTATTGTCCCATATAGTGGCCAGTCGCCACATTAGTAATCATTGTCCCATATAGTAGCCAGTCCCCACATTAGTAGTCATTGTCCCATATAGTAGCCAGTCCCCACATTAGTAATCATTGTCCAATGTAATAGCCAGTCCCCACATTAGTAGTCATTGTCCCATATAGTAGCCAGGCCCCCCATTAGTAATCATTGTCCCATGTAATAGCCAGTCCCCACTTTAGTAATCATTGTCCCATGTAATAGCCAGTCCCCACTTTAGTAATCATTGTCCCATATAGTAGCCAGTCCCCACTTTAGTAATCATTGTCCCATGTAATAGCCAGTCCCCACTTTAGTAATCATTGTCCCATATAGTAGCCAGTCCCCACTTTAGTAATCATTGTCCCATATAGTAGCCAGTCCCCACATTAGTGATTATTCTCCCATATGATAGCCAGTCCCCACATTAGTGATTATTGTCCCATATAGTAGCCAGTCGCCACATTAGTAATCATTGTCCCATATAGTAGCCAGTCCCCACATTAGTAGTCATTGTCCCATATAGTAGCCAGGCCCCCCATTAGTAATCATTGTCCCATGTAATAGCCAGTCTCCACTTTAGTAATCATTGTCCCATATAGTAGCCAGTCCCCACTTTAGTAATCATTGTCCCATATAGTAGCCAGTCCCCACTTTAGTAATCATTGTCCCATATAGTAGCCAGTCCCCACATTAGTAATCATTGTCCCATATAGTAGCCAGTCCCCAATTTAGTGATTAGAAGTAACTGTGATCGCAGCATTTAAGTGTGACAGTGGCCGTCCCCTGTCACTTACCGATTGGGACTCCCGCAGTGTGACTGCAGGGGTCCTGATCACTGTATCGGACCGCTGGAGGTCTTTTACCTTCCAAAGTGCGGTATGATCGGCGATCTGCTCATTGGAAAAAAAATGTATTTAATAAAAAAATTAAATATATGTATATAAAACATTAGAAAATGTGTAAACCTGCATGTGGTTGTGTTCGGACTGACCTATAGTATAATGGTATCATCTCACTTTTACCATATAGTGCATTACGTACACACAGGAACCCCCCAAATGTTACCACATTGCATTCTTTTTTTTACGGTTACACCAATTTATATCTTCATAAATAATATTTTTGGGGGTTCCATCATACATGTTATGGTAGAATGAAAGACGCCATTACAAAGTACAACTATTCCTGTAAAAAACAAGCCCCCACATGGCCCTGTAGAAAGAAAAATGAAAGTGCTAGTGCTCTTAGAAGGGGAGGAGGAAAAAACGAAAACACAAAAATGAAAATTTGCGTGGTCCACTGCGTCATTTGGGGCTTGGTTTTAAAAGGGTTAAAATACAAATCTAATCTGACAGGTGTGACAGCAGCATGTAGCCAGCACAAGCGGAGCGGACAGGGAGCGGACAGTGCGCGGGCTAAGGAGGTGACACCAGAGGGCTAAGGGCGGCCCAGAGAACATGGCTGGCGCTCAGATAGCCGTCGGCCGTATTCTCTGTGCTATATTTTATGTTAAGCTGCACTAATATGAAGCTCAACATAAAGTATCGATACCAGTAAATCCTGATATTGAACCGTTTTTTTTTGCCCAGAATATCGATAGTAGTATTGATATTTCGGTGCATGTTGGATCACTACTCTGGTGGCAGAGCCAAAGAGGAGGTGGTAGAAATGGGAAGAAGAGTACATAACAGAGAGAGGCTGTGATTTCATCACTTGTGGGAAGAATATCACTGTATACACTGCCCATTGGAGGAGACGTTCATACGTTACACTTGGATATTGGCACAGAATTATTATTTTACAGAATTTGCAGCCTATAAATATACCCTTACTGTGGACCTGTAGGAGCTGCGTGTGTCTCTATGGCACCATGTTACCGAAGCATTGCCTCCTTCTCTGGAATACTGCATCTGATGCAGCATACTAGTTTTTTGTTTTACATAACCCACAAAATAAACCCTTGTTATAGATGCATATGCAACATTAGACACGCAAAGTCATTGGGTGGCCTAACAGACAGCCTTGGTGCAAGAAGACACATCAAAGAGTGAGGAATTGTAGGCCAAACCTTCCAACCATCCAATGTTTATGGGGGCCTCCTGTCTCTCTGTGATGGCAGGTGTCAGAGAGAAATCAAGCAGTTAGAGTTGAGCTTGTTCTCGTGGTAGATTAGCCGCTGCCAGAGGTATCTGGAGGCAGCTTACTTTAGGGGCTCCATTTAGCGCACATACGCACTCAGCCAAGTTGCATGCATGCATGCATGTATGTACTGGTGGTGAGAAAAGACTGTGAACCGGCCACTGTCCTGTATGTATTGTCAACAAACATGTACAACGACAAGCAGTGAAATCAAATGAACGAATGAGATGAAAGGAAAACGGCCTGCACCCAGAAACTTCTAGTCTCATAAGTTTCCCTTATTTTTCACCTATACATATTTATCAGGGGCGTAGCTAATGTCTCATTGGCCCTGATGCAAGGGGTCAACTTGGGCCCGATTGCCCCCGCCGCTGACACACACACACACACACACACACACAAAATGCCATATCGCCCCAAAACCTATCCCCCTTGCAGAAATGTTATAATTTATTATTAACAATTCTGTACACAAGTTCACCACATTTTTAATTGGGAAAACAGGGTGATTTCAGTTATTACTATGGGTGGGAGTTATTAATATTTTTAAGAATGGTGCAGTCCAGGGCAAATTGTACTGCTGACATGGGGGAGGGGCCTCGGCAGAGAGGTGAGCCAGGCCCAAAGCATACCTCCCAACTGTCCCGGATTCCGCGGGACAGTCCCGTTTTCGGGGTGCTGTCCCGCGGTCCCGGAACGGCCCCCAGTGTCCCGCATTATATGTGGCCCCAGCGAAAAAAACAATAAACCAGTAACTCACCTGTCCTCCGGTCCCAGCAGCTCCTCTCCCGGCAGAGCGCCCACTCCCATCATCCTCCGGGGCGGGCAGCGGGGTACAGAGACACTGACTGTGCCGGAAGTGACCTGCAGCCTCCATCATGAATCACTTCCGGTACAATCAGTGACTCTGTACCCCGCTGCCCGCCCCGGAGGATGACGGGAGTGCACGCTCTGCCGGGAGAGGAGCTGCTGGGACCGGAGGACAGGTGAGTTACTGGTTTATTGTTTTTTTCGCTGGGGCCACACTAATGGGGGGTTGGCTACTATGTGGGGCACTATATGGGGGGCATTGGCTACTATGGGGGGCACTATATGGGGGGCATTGGCTACTATGGGGGGCACTATATGGGGGCATTGGCTACTATGGGGGGCACTATATTGCGATTGGCTACTATGTGGGGCACTATATGGGGGCATAGGCTACTATGTGGGGCACTATATGGGGGGATTGGCTATGTGGGGCACTATATGGGGACATTGGCTATGTGGGGCACTATATGGGGACATTGGCTACTATGTGGGGCACTATATGGGGCATTGGATACTATGTGGGCACTATATGGGGGCATTGGCTACTATGTGGTGCATATATGGGGCATTGGCTACTATGTGGTGCATATATGGGGCATTGGCTACTATGTGGGGCACTATATGGGGGCATTGGCTACTATGTGGGGCATATATGGGGTATTGGCTACTATGTGGGGCATATATGGGGGCATTGGCTACTATGTGGGCACTATATGGGGATTGGCTACTATGTGGGGCACTCTATGGGGGATTGGCTACTATGTGGGGCACTCTATGGGGGATTGGCTACTATGTGGGCACTATATGGGGCATGGGCTACTATGTGGGCACTATATGGGGATTGGCTACTATGTGGGGCACTGGCTACTATGTGGGGCACTCTATGGGGGATTGGCTACTATGTGGGCACTATATGGGGCATTGGCTACTATGTGGGCACTATATGGGGGATTGGCTACTATGTGGGGCATATATGGGGATTGGATAATATGTGGGCACTATATGGGGAATTGGCTACTATGTGGGGCACTATATGGGGGCATTGGCTACTATGTGGGGCACTATATGGGGGGATTGGCTACTATGTGGGGCACTATATGGGGATTGGCTACTATGTGGGCACTATATGGGGGCATCGGCTACTATGTGGGGCACTATATGTGGATTGGCTACTATGTGGGCACTATATGGGGATTGGCTACTATGTGGGCACTATATGGGGACTGGCTACTATGTGGGGCACTCTATGGGGGATTGGCTACTATGTGGGCACTATATGGGGATTGGCTACTATGTGGGGCACTATATGGGGGATTGGCTACTATGTGGGGCACTATATGGGGGATTGGCTACTATGTGGGGCACTATATGGGGATTGGCTACTATGTCGGGCACTATATGGGGGCATTGGCTACTATGTGGTGCATATATGGGGCATTGGCTACTATGTGGTGCATATATGGGGCATTGGCTACTATGTGGGGCACTATATGGGGGCATTGGCTACTATGTGGGGCATATATGGGGTATTGGCTACTATGTGGGGCATATATGGGGGCATTGGCTACTATGTGGGCACTATATGGGGATTGGCTACTATGTGGGGCACTCTATGGGGGATTGGCTACTATGTGGGGCACTCTATGGGGGATTGGCTACTATGTGGGCACTATATGGGGCATGGGCTACTATGTGGGCACTATATGGGGATTGGCTACTATGTGGGGCACTGGCTACTATGTGGGGCACTCTATGGGGGATTGGCTACTATGTGGGCACTATATGGGGCATTGGCTACTATGTGGGCACTATATGGGGGATTGGCTACTATGTGGGGCATATATGGGGATTGGATAATATGTGGGCACTATATGGGGAATTGGCTACTATGTGGGGCACTATATGGGGGCATTGGCTACTATGTGGGGCACTATATGGGGGGATTGGCTACTATGTGGGGCACTATATGGGGATTGGCTACTATGTGGGGCACTATATGGGGGCATCGGCTACTATGTGGGGCACTATATGTGGATTGGCTACTATGTGGGCACTATATGGGGATTGGCTACTATGTGGGCACTATATGGGGACTGGCTACTATGTGGGGCACTCTATGGGGGATTGGCTACTATGTGGGCACTATATGGGGATTGGCTACTATGTGGGGCACTATATGGGGGATTGGCTACTATGTGGGGCACTATATGGGGGATTGGCTACTATGTGGGGCACTATATGGGGGATTGGCTACTATGTCGGGCACTATATGGGGGCATTGGCTACTATGTGGGGTACTATATGGGGATTGGCTACTATGTGGGGCACTATATGGGGATTGGCTACTATGTGGGGCACTATATGGGGGCATTGGCTACTATGTGGGGCACTATATGGGGGATTGGCTACTATGTGGGGCACTATATGGGGGATTGGCTACTATGTGGGGCACTATATGGGGCATAGGCTACTATGTGGGGCACTCTATGGGGGATTGGCTACTATGTGGGGCACTCTGGGGATTGGCTACTATGTCGGGCACTATATGGGGGGATTGGCTACTATGTGGGGTACTATATGGGGATTGGCTACTATGTGGGGCACTATATGGGGATTGGCTACTATGTGGGGCACTATATGGGGATTGGCTACTATGTGGGGCACTATATGGGGGCATTGGCTACTATGTGGGGCACTATATGGGGCATAGGCTACTATGTGGGGCTCTATATGGGGGATTGGATACTATGTGGGGCACTATAATGGGGGACTGGATACTATATAAGACATTTTGGGGGGGTTGGATACTGTATAGGGCACTATTCAGTCAGCAGCATGTGGTGACTATATGGGAGTGGCTATGGAGTGTTGCTTTGGGGGCGTGGCTATGGGGACCGCGGCGCACATGTCCCTCTTTGCTCTTTGCAAAAGTTGGGAGGTATGCCAAAGGGTGCAATTTAGCAGGAGCTTGCTGCATCCATGGGTCTTTGTGACCCATGGATGGGCTGCTGCACCAGTTAGGGACAAAGAGAGCTGGCGGGGAACCCCCAAAATGGCGGGCCCAGTCGACATGGCGACCGTGGTGACCGCTGTAGCTACGCCACTGCATATGATGACCATGATAAATGACTGATCTGATATCTCCAACAATTTTAGATCTCCATAACTTCATGTTATTCATCTTCCCCTTGTATCACTGGATGTTTCTTGATATTACGTGATTTATAGACCTTTAATTTCCATGCAGTATTAATCCCAGTAGTAAAATCGTCTGTCATAGCACGATGATGAATAGTCATTGCTGCTGGATACGCATCCGATCTGTGTTATTGTCCTGTGTGAAAACATCTGTAATTTCATTCAGTCTTTTCCTTTGGCTGAATCTTCAGGTCGCTCCTTGCAGCCGGCCAAGTGAGTACAGCTCTCCCTCTCAATGAGTTAGAATACTGGGTCAGGGTGCCAGGGCTGGTAAACCCCAAGTGTTTTTATAGTGTGGCCATTTTTTCTGTAAACCCAGGATTTTCGTGTGGCTGTTTTCAGGATTGGCGAAGTATTTCACTGCGCAGGTTTTTTTTTTTTCATGTTTAATCTTTCTGGCTCCCATCTGAAAGCTCCCAAGGGGTGATAGTAGCCAAGCCTGAAAGCCTTTAAATGGGTGTTTTCCCTGATGCCTCAGCCAGCTGTTACATATGTGAAGCCTCTTTTTAGGCCTGGTTGACTGGCATTCACTAAAACAGCTCATTTTACTACCTTGTAAAACGATGGCTGGAAGGCGCTGAAGTTCTGCCGCAGCCGCGAGCCTTCATGAATTGTCTTTGTACGGATAGATAATTACCCCTTGTTTTTCTTAATCTCAATGAATATAGCGTCTGTATCGGCTACGCACAGACCGACACGTGAATGTACAACAGAGCTACTTCAGGGAATGAGTCCTATTTACTTATCTCGGTGCTAACTTAGTTTGAGCTAAACCATGTCTGTGTACAGGGTGGGTGTAAGGCTTACTAGAAGCTGTTGTATAGGATTAGAAGAAGTGGTTTCCTTTATTTCCAGGAACAGCATTGCCCTTGTCCATGCGCTGTGTCTGGTATTGCAGCAGTGCCATATGGAGGTGAACTAGTGGGCACAGGCCATAGACAAGAGTAACGCTGTTTCTGGAAGGAAATCGCACACTATATACAAAATCTGCTGGGATGCAGAAATCCTATCTAATTCCCCCCCCCCCGCACTTCGTCCCAGGCCAAATGTAAATCATTCCTTGTTTAATTTTATCACTCGTTTCTAGGTGTTTCTTTAAAGCTTTGTAATAACTGGGTCTGTTTACAACATTAGATGACATATCTGTACACCGGTCATGTCACCCTGGCTCTGAAAGAAAATATGTAACATATCATTCAATACTTTCATTATTAGCGGTGCATGTGTGCTCCTCTATAGAAGTGGTAATATGAAAGTCCTGTCATGGGCTGCGGTCCCTGAGCAGTCTGTCTGTGTAAGCTTTAATAGTCTAATACTCCTGATTCTGCAGTCACCCCTATGGGGGCGGTCATCTGACAGACGGGCTCTAGACTTTCTATTGCCTTGGTGTTTTTCATAAAGGGCTTTTCTACATGCTACTTCTGCTGATATAAATATGTATTCAGACAAAGTTTTTCTAGTCTATTAAAGAAAGGCTGTTTGTTGAGGAATAGTCAATCTTACAGAGATTCTGCAGGAGGTGATTGATTTTCCCCTGTATTGTCTGGTTGAGAGGAAGGGCTTAGTATTCTTGGTCTTGTATTGCTTTCTGAGCAGCAGGGGAGACTTCTGCTGTAGCTAGTTACCTTACAGAGATTTATGAAAACTAGAGAGATTACTGCTCAACTGGGAAATATATGAAAACTATATATATATATATATATATATATATATATATATATATATATATATATATATATATAAATTTTTT
Source organism: Dendropsophus ebraccatus (assembly GCF_027789765.1). Taxonomy (NCBI): domain Eukaryota; kingdom Metazoa; phylum Chordata; class Amphibia; order Anura; family Hylidae; genus Dendropsophus; species Dendropsophus ebraccatus. The sequence continues at coordinate 95,530,917 of NC_091461.1, forward strand.
TGCAGATTTCATTACAATAGTGAACTAGATAGAATCCTCTTATTTGGTTCTGTCTTTTTTGCACTTAGTGCTCCTTTAACAAAGTAAACAGTGCTCTGGGTTTGTAAATGTCAGAATTCTATGAAAAGCTGGGGCTTCTGTAAAAATAGAAAAAAAACAAAATCATACACTCCCACCCTAGTCCCCTGCAGCACCAGTTGCAGATCCTTCTGGTCCCCTGTTGCTAATTTCTTACCCCTGCTTCCAAGACGATGTGTCAGACCTGAACCTCCATGTCAATGTCTCGTCTCAGCCAGTGATTGGGGTAGTGAGCAGATCCTGCTCCAATCAGGACCAGGGAGATGCGGTGAGCAGCAGGGGCTGTAAGAAGCAGCATCAGGGGCCGAGGTAGGTAGGTATTATGTTTTTTCAGCAGCCCCAGCAGTATATAAAAAGTTTGATTCCAGGAATACCCCTTTAGCAACCCCTTTACTACATTTTAATAACTTTTTTAATAAGACAGGTCTCCTACCTTTTTAGGCTCTTGGACACCTGGGATGCATCTGTTTTTTTAATGGAATTTTATCTAGTTCTAGCCATGCACAGGGCACATATATTCATTACGGTCAGTTTGTTGATGGTCGAGGTGAACGCTCATTGAAATGTTCTAGCGCACAGTGTCTCTGCCTATTTTCTACATAATAATGTTTGCCTTTCAGCTACTGAGTCGGAAAGACAAGACAACCTTTGAGAAACTGGAGTACGTAGTCAGTAAAGAAGATAATTACAAGCGGCTCAGAGACTACATCAATAGCCTGAAGATGACTCCTTGTATCCCCTACTTGGGTAAGCCGCTAATAATCCTGCCCGTCTGGTGTAAGTAATGATTTTCTCATAAGTGTGGTGCGAAGGCTAAATGCAGCAAAGGAGATTATTGACTACATAAGGTCTAATCAAACAGGCTTATGGGGAAATGATACTTGGCGGGGAATGCAAGCTGTGTTTTTATCCATTAAATAATTGGGATGTGCACTTAAATGAATTTACGCCGCATGCTTGTAAAGTGATCTCAGCTTTTATTAGTGTCCAGTGTTTATGGCCCTATATTCAGTTTTAACTATTATTTAACATTTTACTTCCTGTAAATATTTTATACTAGATTATAAAGTTTAATTGAGCTTCACCATGGATTATGGAGCAGAAATGGTGCAGAAAAAGATTTCACACACTGCCACCTGGTGGTGATTACATAGAAGTACGGTATTGCCTAACAAAGCATCTCCCTGGGCTCAGGCTACCGTTCTCCTTGTCATCTGAGGCTCAGTAATCGCCTGATACGGCTTCTGTCATACATTCAGAACAAAGTAGTACAGCAGCAACACTAAACTGTGATAAAATGTCATATACTATGATGGAAACCTGACAGACCCCATTAAAGTGTTATTTGTGACACTGGTACACATAACATCTGTTACCGTCACTGATGGAATAGTTCTCTTGAGTTTAAACATGGTAAAATTATTTGTGCTTTTTACTACTAATTTCTATAAAAAAAGTTATCATTTCACAAAACTTTTACTGTGTCAAAAGTTTGATTGGTTAGTGTTTGTTTTTTTTAGATTCCACAGATCACTAGAACAAACCAGGAGAGGCACTCAGCTAAGCAATTCACTCCCCAGCTCTCTGTTCTCCCAATCTCACTTCAGGCAATGGCTTGTAGAGTAAAGGCAGGATTTTTCCTATTCCTCTGCAGTGAACTGCACAGGTGCCTTAACGATCCAGCCCATGTGCAGTGCTTACACAGGTGGGGAATAGGAGAAATCCTGCCTGTGGCATTCCAAATGGTAAAGAGGGCAAGGAGGAGGGACAGAGAGGGTGTGCCAGCCTAATGCATACACAATCTAGGACACGGCCGTTGGGCACAGGGCTGCCAGTTTAAAAGTTGTTTTTTAGGACAGATCTTGGAATAAAAGCAGCTATCTGGTACAAGCGTTTTGGGGAGGTCAGATTGTGGGTACAGAGTCTCTTTAAAGGGGTAGTCCACCAAAAAAAATTTTCTTTCAAATCAACTGGTGCCATGAAGTGCCAGAGATTTGTAATTCACTTCTATTAAAAAATCTTAAGTCTTCCAGTACTTATCAGCTGCTGTGTGTCCAGCAGGAAGTGGTGTTTTCTTTCCTGTCTGACAAAGTGCTCTCTGTTGCCTCCTTTGTCCATGTCAGGAACTGTCCAGAGCAGTAGCAAATCCCCATAGAAAACCTCTCCTGCTCTCCAGACTAGAAATAATACAACTTCCTGTTGGGCATACAGCAGCTGATAAGTACTGGAAGGCTTGAGATTTTTTAATAGAAGTATATTACAAATCTCTGGCACTTCATGGCAGCAGTTGATTTGAAAGAAAAAAAATTTGGGTGAACTACCCCTTTAAGGCTTGTTCATATTCACAAATTTTCTCATGTTTTCAAGCTTAGAAGTGTACTGGATTGTCACAGAAACTGCAGTGGTTTGACAAAAATGCTGTCTTCTTGCGCTTCTAGATCCATACCCTTGCGTGGGTTTGATTTCTCTCTGAGTAAGGATAGGTTCACTTGTACATAACCGGCTAGTTAGTGTTCCTGATTGGCCAGGGTCTGAACGACTTACAGCGGATGAGAGGAAATGGGCTCTGGGTGATCAGCTGATCACTAAAGTGAACAACAAGTGGAGGACCACTTAATAGACCTTTTTCTGGATTTTCGGCGTTCATACAGTAACAGGACTTGTGTATTGTAGGTTTTTACCCCAGCAGGTATCCCTAGTAATGTAAGAGTCCTTGAACAAAGTTCCTGGCAAACTTCTCTGCAATAAGATGGATTTCACCTATTCTTCCGCCAGTATAATTTGTGTTTCTCTGTGTGCAGTCTCTCAGGACTCCCCTGGCTCCTGCATCGCGTATCATTTTTCTTGTAAAGGGGCGTCAGAGGAGAAGTCTGTTTCCTGGCGATTCGCTCTGCACAACCTCTTTCCCTGCAGGCTCATGGTCTCTTAGTATACAATACCAGGTTATTGTGCGGGTGCATCAAAGCTCCAGTATAGTCTCTAGAAAGAGTCTGAAGACGTCATGAACGGCAGCCATTGTCAGAAGTCTTGCAGTATCCTCTCTCTGTTTTATTTCTACATTATGGTTTCCTCTTTATTCTGAATTTTACTAGTCATAATAAGTGCTCCAGCTTAGGCTGTGGACTGCTGTATTGGCTCTGACACAGAATGAGAGCATTGGATAGTATTCTGCCTCCAGGAGCCAGCTGGATTCTGGCTGTTTTGTTGATTTTCCGACTTCATATTCCACTGACCAATGCCTGACATCTTATCCTCTCTAAAAACCTTGAAGCACATGGGTTAATTGTAATGGTACCTGGTACTTGTCCAAGTGTTGTGTAAGATATTAATTCATTACTATGAGGTCCTACCGAGTCTGAGATTAATGTGAAATTTCTGTGGCTGGAAGCTCGTCCCTTGTGAAATGGAAGTTAGTTGCTCTTTGGAAAGAAAATCTTCCCTGTCTGCAATATAAATTATAGTAAATCTCTGATCCAAACTTTTTTTTTTTTTTTTTGGCATACAGTGTTCTAGCTTTAACCAATGTCTTGTGCTTCTGAATTCTTGGTGCCCTATGATGTAGATGCTTCCCTGTAATGAAGGTGACCTCATCAAGTGGTCCTCCCCCTCCCTTCTGAGACAGAGGTCACATGATCTTTTTCTCTTCTGTTGCAAGCTGTTACGCCTCATCGGTCTATCCTATCACTGGCATTACACAGTGTTCACCTGGCCAAGTGCGGGGAAACAAAAGCCTCTCCTGAGCAGTATAGGGGAAAGGAGACACTGTTTAAACTCTTTCTCTAATATATCTATGCAGATGAATAGATAGATCATGTGTTTACTGTTTATAGCAGAAGCAGATCGAGACAGTGGTGGACAGATACTACAAGATGGGGTGGGTACCCGGAAGTTTGTTCTGAGGTGCAATGCATGTTGGGAGATGTAGTTTCCCAGCCAGGTGCCATGATGTTAAACTATTTGAATCAGGGACTAGAAGCATTGTAGACAAGTGTTGGGGTTGGTGAGTGCACCAATATTCTTTTTGTGATTTTTTTTTTTTTTAATCACTGGAGTTCCCCTTTAATCACTTAAAGTGGAGAGAAGTACTTGGCTATCTAAAGATTTATGACAAGCCTCTATGACAGGGGTGTCAAACTCAAATACACAGTGGGCCAAAATTAAAAAATTGGACAAAGTCGCGGGCCAACCTTGATATTTAATGAAGATTGCATGCAGCGTTCCTGGCACTGTCAGAGCAGCGTGCTGCGCTCCTGGACTTCCTATCCTAAAGTAATTTTCCCCCTATGAAAGTTACCCGTTATATCCCTCAAGCAGTAGGTAATTCCATAATTGTGCTCTATGTAGTAGCCACCACAAATAGTGCCCCACATACTAGCCAGGCCTACTATTAGAGACCTACATAGTAGCCAGCCCTCCCAATAGTGACCCATATAGTAGCCAGCCTCCCCGATAGTGTCCCATATGGTAACCAGCCCCCAATAGTGTCTTATATAGTAGCCAGCCCTCCCAATAGTGTCTTATATAGTAGCCAGCCCTCCCAATAGTGTCTTATATAGTAGCCAGCCCTCCCAATAGTGTCTTATATAGTAGCCAGCCCTCCCAATAGTGTCTTATATAGTAGCCAGCCCTCCCAATAGTGTCTTATATAGTAGCCAGCCCTCCCAATAGTGTCTTATATAGTAGCCAGCCCTCCCCAATAGTCTCTTATATAGAAGCCAGTCCCTAAAATAGTATCTTATATAGTAGTCAGCCCTATCCCCATAGTCTCTTATGTAGAAGCTAGCCCTCCCCAATAGTGTCTTATATAGAAGCCAGACCCTAAAACAGTCTTATATAGTAGTCAGCCCTCTCCAGTAGTCTTATATAGTAGCCAGTCCTTCCCAACAGTCTCTTATGTAGAAGCCAGTCCTCAAGAATAGTCTATAAAATAGGCGCTAGTCAGAGAATGCGCGCAATGACTTCACCACATTGCCAGCGTTGGGGCACTACTGAGATACTTCTAGGCCATGGGCTAAGAACTGCCTGCGGCCTACGAGATTATAATATGGGTGGTCCAAGCAGCTCTATGGACCACCCATATTATAATCTGCTGCAACGTCAGGCCGGCCAAATTTAACACAGCAATGGAAAAGCTCAGCGAGCCAAAGTTTGACATGACTGCTCTAAGACATGTCTTTTGACCGTGCCCATTTAATGTGCGGACAGCCAAGAGGAACAACTTTCTACTGGAAAGGAAAGAAGAGCTTCTGTGGTAGCATGGCATTATAGCACAGAAGACCCTCCCCAGCTTGTAAGAGTTAAGAAATAAGAGGGAGCCACATTGGCAGCTGCCAAAGGGGAAAGGAGACAGATTGTGCCCAAAGCCCGCCCCGGGGAGCACCAGGGTGGAAACATGGAAGCAAAAGGTGATGAGGTTGGCAATTGTATGTTCGAAACACTTACAGTGGTCCCTCAACATACAATATTAATTAATATTCCAGGACGACCATTGTATGTTGAGACCAAAATTCTATGGAAAACTGACCCAGGTACAGAGCAGTACAGGACTTGTAGTATTACACTATACTTAAAGAAGCACTACTAGACAGCCAACCAGTGCAGGCATTTCAGTATTACTGGGGTTTTACCAGTAAAATGGCCAGTTTTATTGGTTGATCATCTAGTTTTTTACATGTGCCTCAGATCCTGACTGTCCATAGCATTGCATGATGAGTCTGGTCTCAAGTTACGATGGTCCAGAAAGGACCATTGTATATTGAAAATGTTGTATCCTGAGGCCATTGTAAGTTGAAGGATCAATGTACTTTATAGCAATTCTTCCTGGCTTTCCTATTAAAATAGAAATAACTCTATTAGAATAACTTCATGAGATAATGAAGGGGTTTTCATGCCTTCTGAAAGGGGAGCGATACTTGAGTTAATCTTCAGCCATACACAAGTCCATCTATCCTTCCCTGAGGACATGGTAGATATTCTGGTCCATCTAAATCCATGTGTGGAGTCAAGTGCGTCCCGGATCGTTACACTTGTATCTATGCAGCTGTGGATTTCTCTTGGAAGCACAAAATGTTGGTAGTCGCCCCCAACTTTTCCAAGAAACGTTTCTGTTTGAAAATGTCAAGGTTTTTTATGGATGCCATATGCTAAATTCTAGGTGTAGCCAGTTTTGTATGTCAGACATAGCTTCCCAGAATTTCACATGTGGCCATTGGTGAGGAAATTGTCTGCATAATTTTCAGATATGTTTGTTGAGCGTAAAGGCGGAAAGAATTATCTGAAAAACTTTGAATTTCCCATGTTACACTCTGAGCATGATGTGACTCAGGATTGCTACTTTGCGGTTAGTATAGTTCTCTGTGATGTGGGGATAGATGACTCTTAGGATATTTCATATGATATGGGCCATTAGGCACTATTCAGCCAGAGGCATAGCTTAAAGTGTCACTGTCGTGAATTTTTTTTTTGCAGAAATCAATAGTCCAGGCGATTTTAAGAAACTTTGTAATCGGGTTTATTATCCGAAAAATGCATTTTTATCATGAAAAAGCAGTTTGAAGCTCTCCCCCTTGTCTTCATTGTTCTCCTATGGAGAGAGCTAAAGAAAAGACCAAAACAGGACAACAAAGAGTTAATCTACAAATCCCTCACAGGATATCTCCTGGGACAGTCACCACTGACCTGTCTGAGCTCAGATTACAGCTGTCACCCAGCTCCCTGCCTGTAATCCTCTGTTATCTGCTTTCTGCTGCCGGCTAACTCCCTCCTTCCTCCTCCCCCCTCCCCTCTCCCTAGAACAGACAGGGTACGTCTCCTGCAACAAGTCACAATTTTCAGATTTTTCAGAGTGGATGAAAAAGAGGAAGGAGGGGGGGACCTGGGAAAAGGCTTTTTACATGCAGATAATGGCAGATTTTGCTAATAAACCCAATTACAAAGTTTCTTAAAATCGCCTGGACTATTGATTTCTGCAAAAAAAAAAAAAAAAAAAAAAAAATACGACAGTGACTCTTTAAAGCTATTGAGCACTGATGCAAAAACCTATACCAGGGCTGACCAGCTGACCCCTAGGTTTGTATACCACACGATCACCCACAGGGAAGAATAGATGATTGTTTATATGTTAATGTAAGCATATATTAATGTTTAATATTTTAATGATTGTTTATATATTAATGTAAGCACTCATAACCAAAGTCCTTATTTCAAAATTTTTATCCTTTGATGGTTTTGTGTGCATAAGATTGGCTGCACCTACATTTACATTTAGAGAATATGCCTGACGTTCTGTATCAGTTAAGGCTGGGTTCACACTGTCCTTTAACAGATCCGTTTTTTTCTATTGACTTCTATTATAAAAAAAAAACTAGCCAAATTAGATTCTTAGCATATACAAAAACATGGTCGAGTATGTTTTTATGTACGCAAAAAAATGACTGTTTGATCTGATTTTAGATTTTTTTATTTTTATTTTTTTTTAATGGAAGTCAATGAAAAAAAACGGATGCACACGAATACATCCATTTTTTTTCATTAAATGGACAACAAAAAAGTTGTTTGAATGCAACCTTAGGGCCCTACTACACGGAATGATAATACATTATTAAACAGACCATCCTCGGCCCATTTAATAGGACCCTACCCCTGGTCAGCTCTGTGTTAATGTAGACGTTAGTGTTTTGTTGTTGGGCCCCCTTGTGCTCCGTCTCCTTACTATTCAGTGCATCCACCTTCTGGTTGTAGCAGATATGTATGTGCCGTCTCTCCCCTCCTTACCAGCAGGAAATACTCCCTCAAATGAAGCAGTCTATCCAATGATCCCTGATTAATTTTCTACTTGTCAGACAAGAAAAGGAGTAAATAAAGTGGCATCTTCAGCTTTTCTGACATGCAGAGAAGAACTAGCGCTTTCATGGAACTTATTATCTGCCCTGCTTCTCATAGCTACTTTTGCTACAACATGAGAACATAGCATCTGCTGGAAGAACATCCAGTAAAAGTAAAGCTTCACCCAAAAACATGTTTAAAACATTCAAACCTGATATTTAGGCAGGTGGGGGATGTTTGAAAGGAACACTTTTCATCACTTTGTTGCCTCAAGTGCCCTCTTGCTGCACACTGGCTTGGTTGATATTAGATCTTTCCCTATACTTATACAGGGAGTTTGATCAATCAAGGCTGGGAAGGGCAGGGAGGAGTCGTTAGGGTCCACCCCAATGAGTTCAGGTTCCAGTCAAACAATTGGATTCATGGAAAAAGCACTTTAAATAATACCCAGACTATGTAATTTTTTTGTCCCTTGAAGGTACTAAGCACATCCCTTATCTTCGTGGACCTCATGTATCTTGTATCAATATTATGTATCATGTATCATTTTGAACTGTCTTAGTAATAGCGGTCAAATTAATTCTTATAATGTAGATTGAAGCCTTTCAGTAACCTATTTGGGCTGGATAGCTCCGTATTATGGCATGGGATGAAGGCTGGAGCCCATACGATGTGTGTACGCTCCGGCTGGGATCCCATTGAAAATAAGGCTATGTTCCACCCCTCAAAACTACGGCCGTAGTTCAGCGGCGAGAACTACGGCCTTAGTTTTACATAGTGTGAACATAGCCTAAAAGTGAGGAAACCAAGGTCCAGTTTTAGATGCAGTTAGAGGGTTTAGAACTATGAATCTGGTTTCTTGCACCACTAGTCCAGTCCCTTCTTGGCTTCGCTGTAGCAGCTGTAATGTACGTGTCTTGTTGCATAAGGCTTATTTTAAGCATCACATGGGCCTGTTCTGCATTCTTGCATTTAGAAGGATGATGTAAAGCAGAATGGTGAAGTTCGGATCCAGCACTCTCCAGGGCTTATTCCGTTCCTTGGTGGTTGAGTCACATACTCTCTCTCTCATGCTTTGTACAGATGGCAGCTGTGTTAGCGGATACAGGGTACATCTTCCTTGTTGTGGGTGATTTGTGACTTCCGAAATTTGCCTCCCATGATGATTAAAATGTATAACTCAGCTGCAGTGCAAAGGTCAGCCTCACACCCTCCATACCAGGCTTTATTCTACCTATGTACTTGACTGGGGTAGTAATATATCAAATGTATATCCGTTATGTTAAAATAGGCTACATTTTGTTATTGCCGAGCAAGGGAGGTTAAAGGGGTAGTGCGGCGGTAAACAATTATTCACATAATAACACACATTACAAAGTTATACAACTTTGTAATGTATGTTATGTCTGTGAATGGCCCCCTTCCCCGTGTCCCACCACCCCCACCCGTGTACCCGGAAGTGTGGTGCGCTATACATACGGAGGGATTCGGCCGAAGACGACATCGCTGACTGAAGATCGGAGACTAGTCGGCACGTGACAGGTATGTATAGCGCACCACACTTCCGGGTACACGGGTGGGGGTGGTGGGACACGGGGAAGGGGGCCATTCACAGACATAACATACATTACAAAGTTGTATAACTTTGTAATGTGTGTTATTATGTGAATAATTGTTTACCGCCGCACTACCCCTTTAAAAAAACAACAACTAATAATAATAATGATATGAATGGCAGTGATCCTTGTTAGTACGCCACATATCAGGTCCTTGAGATCAGTGCTTTTCAAACTGTGAGGTGCCCCCTAGTTGCTGGTGAGGCGCAGCTTTGGGAGGCAGTTCTCACAAAAGTGACCATAAGCTGCACAGTCCTTTCCCTGACAATCTCTGCTTTAGGAACATTATTGACTCATTTTATACTTATTTAATGTCATACAGAGATTAGGAGACAAATGGATGGTAGACTGAGCAATAGTTTTTATATTTGCATGGACTTTCACCATAGAGGGTGAGGCCTCGGCATCCTACTGGTCAGTCTGGTGAGGCCCAGGCATCATTTTGTTGGTTGGGCAAGACTCCAGTAGAAATAGTTTGAGATGCACTGCTTTAGATGTACCATAAATATCTTTTGTGGGAAAAATCCTTCATGCCTCTCCTCTATTAATGCCATGCTCCAAATGACTTTTCATTGCTATTTGACGTATTTGTACACTTGTCAACGCTTCTTATCTGCTCCCCAACATGCTGATGACAAGTAGCCACATACTTAGTATGTAACAGCATGAAGAATAACTTCACCAAACAAGTGCAGTTTTTTAGTGTGTTACTGTCCACGCCGTCCACATTCAGCAGTGTGGACACTAAGAAACTGCAATTGTTGGGTGAGTGGCCGCAACTTTGTATTCTGACAGGATGATTGCCTTATTGCAGAGCCCCACCTATATCAGTGCTATATAGTGTTCATTTATCCAAGGAATAACTGGTTTACCCTCGAACCTCCCGGGGTATACATAAGTAGTGCCATGCTCTTGATTACTTATCTTTCATGAATATGAGGAATACCTTCTCTACAGGAAACCACCATTAAAGAGAAGTCTGGTGAAAATTTTTTATTAAAGTTTTTTTGTATTGTTTCCCCCCCCCCCCCCCCAAAGAAAAAAAAAAGTTCTACAAATCACCAATATACACTTATTACGGGAAACACACATAAAGTGCTTTTTTCCCAGCACTTACTACTGCATCAAGGCTTCACTTCCTGGATAAAATGGTGATGTCACGACCCGACTCCCAGAGCTGTGTGGGCTGTGGCTGCTGAAGGGGATGATGGCAGGGGGACACTGAGGGACACAGGGCACTGGAGGGACACTGAGCATCCCTCTGCCATCATGCTCTCCAGCTCTGGGAGGCGGGTCGTGACATCACCATGTTATCCAGGCAGTGACATCACCATGTTATCCAGGAAGTGACATCACCATGTTATCCAGGAAGTGAAGCCTTGATGCAGTAGTAAGTGCAGGAATAAAAGCACTTTATAAGCATTTCCCATAATAAGTGTATATTGGGGATTTGTATAACTTTTGGGGGGCTATACAAGACTTTAATTAAAAAAATTTCGCTTGACTTCTTTAAGCTGCAGCATAAAAAATAAATTAGGAAAAGACCACTTTTCATTTTCTCAGGAAATTATCATAGAGTTAACTGGTTGAAATAGCGAATTTAGGCTTTAGCTGCTTCTCTTAGTTTTTCCCTTCATTTCCATATGTTTAGTTACTATAGGAGACAATATAAATAAAGGTCTATAGGGTTGAAGCCCTATAAAGGTTTTATGTGTAAGAGTGTAATGTACTTCATTACCTTATGTTTTCATTAGCTGGAGGTCTCGGCTGCCGCCAGTTGGCACCATCACCTTCCTCCACTGTTCATTTTAAGAAAACTTGCTCATAGTAATATGGAAAAACCACTGACTGGGGCCGTATGGGAAGTATTTACCAGTCACACGTTTTACATCTGGTTACCTATTAGGTTTCTGCTCTCCATTTGTTCATAATAACAAAGGGGGAAAAAAATAACAATAAAATCCTGAATCGGGCCTGTCGGCCATGTTTATTGCCTTGGGTGAGCCTAGTGCTTTATAGTCCGTAATTGCATCCATAGTGCATCTGTGTCCGCATCTGCAAAAATGTTGAATTGATAAAAAAAAAAGAAGTAACTAGTTAGCTTAGCTTTGACCTGGGTTTCTCACAGATGTGACATCTGTGACGTCCACAGAAAACATGGGTCCCATAAGGTTTTGTTGGTAATCCGTACTGCAATAACAATCCACACTAGGACATGTCCTATTTATTTGCGGTACAGATTGCTGTGAATGGCCCAATAGAAATCAATGGGCAATAAGTTGATTGCAGGTCCGCAACCACGGACAACTTTGTGTGTGTGTAAATGGGAGACCACAAATGAGTAAGAACAGTAAGCAGGATAATTTATATTTTACACAATATGCCATCTGTACGTATTGACACAGATTGATGTATTCATTTTTATAAGCCTGGGCTGTCCATGGTCATTATTGTTGCCCTGGTGAGTCCTGCAGGACAGCATGGTGAAAGCAAAGATTTTTTGGTTCAGGAAGACTGACAGCATTGGGTATTTAAGGGGTATTCCAGACACATACAGTTATTATCTTTCCAGGTTATAGGTGATTACTCTTAAGACTCAATGGGGCTTGATGTATGGCTGCAAACAAGCACTGATCAAGATCCAGGCTCACTTGCAGTGCCTTTACCTGTATCATTCGTGCGGCCATTCAAATGCATCATGCGGCTGCATATTTCCTGTTTTGATAGAGATGCGCGGCTGAAAACCACTATTTCACCAGCCACACAAAAAAACAGCTGATTTGCAGCTAAAAATTAGTTAGCATGCCCCCTGTCATTCCATTGAAAGTCTATGGAACTAGTGTATTTGGCCGAGTGCTGTCCTTCATTTAGGCTTCTCCTAGCCACAGCCTTCAATTGTTGGGCCCTCCACCAATCTAGAAGTTATCACCTATCCTGCAGAAAGACAATTATTTATCCTTTTTTTTTTCCTTCAAATTAACTGGTGTCATAAACTTACACAGATTTGGAAATTACTTTTCTGTTACATATCAGCAGCTGCTGTGTTGTGTTGTGTTGTACTCCACCTCTGTCCATGGAAGGAGAGGTTTGCTCTGGGGGTTTGCATTTGCTCTGGACAGTACCTACACAGACATGAGGTGGCATGAGGGAGCATAGTTAGGCTGCATTCCCACGTTCCATGTTCATCACGGAGCACGGACGAGGAATGCCTGTAATGGAGTCTCCCCTGTCCGGACAGCATCTGTGATAAGATGCTGAGAGCGGGGGAACTGTACTCGTATGCGCCATGCTGTAATGACAGTACTGCGCCACTGATTCATTACAGCGCGGTGCATATGAGTACAGTTCCCCCGCTCTCAGCATCTAATCACAGATGCTGTCCGGGCGGGGGAGACTCCATTACAGGCATTCCTCGTCCATGAAAGACGAACGTGGGAATACAGCCTTAGATTGGAAACTACACCTTCTGCAAGACATACCGCAGCTGATAAGTACTAGAAATCTTTTTTTTTTTTTTAGACCGGCACATGGTACATGGGGCAATATGGTTTGATCAAATTATATACCAACCTCCTGGCGTTGGTTTTTAAATCTAGCCGAGTGGCATTAGTGTCAACCATAGGTGTGATGTGCAACAGCTCCTTTCTCTCCATGTCAAATCAATTTTTTTTAATAGAAACAAATTTACAAACCTGTATAACTCTCTGCCAGCAATAGATTTGAAGAAAAACATTTTTTTTTCTGGAATTCCCCTTTAAGCTTTAAATAACACAATATTTACACATTAATTCATTGCATTGCTGTGTACCCGAAATTAATAGGTTGTATATCTCCCCTTACATTAGTATGCGGGCATTCTGAGTTCCTCTGGGATTATTCCTGATAGAGAACCAGAAGCCATGTCGTATCCACTTCTTTACAAAGATCCAATAAAATATTAACCCAGCAATACATAGTAACCTTTTATACGGAGGGATGTCCAGCGTTCCTCTTATTAACATTTTCCTTAATTAGAGTTTATGGGTAAGCTGAATAAAACGTCCTCGACAGTATCATGAAGAGACTTTCTTATGAACCAGAGTACCTTCCTTCATTGTCCTTTGTGCTTCAGTCTATTGGTCTTATCAACATTTGGACCCTTTTGAGAGAATAGGAGCCACCCCTGTATTCTGCCCAGTAGATGCCATCTTGGTGTTTACTTCGGTACACCCCTCCTCTGTACCACACACCATTGAGGTTGGCATGTGCACAAGCGTTGTACCACCATCCTCCTTTATGGAAGTGTGCACAGTTACCTGGAAAGAGATGATTGTCCTTTAGGTAGTGTCATATACAGCTGGTTATGTTGTGATATACACACTGGTTGTGCTGTGAAAATTACAAATCTTTCTCACCTGTATACATATCCCTGTCTCTGTCCAATGTAGTAAACTGCTTGCCATTGTGCCAGACCATGGAGTCTCCAGCATTGCCTTGATACGTCCCGAGTCGCAGCCTGTAGTAATCGCTCTCTGGCTCTAGTCGGAAGCTGCTGTATTCTGCGTAGACTTTTTTATTGTTCCAATCTTCCAGTTCAATCAGCAGCTTATAGTTATCTTGGTTTGTTAGCTGATAGATGTTCTCCAGCCCCAGCCAGTACTCGGAGTCAATGTTTCCAAAGCCTTTCTGTGGAGAGAAACCACTTAAGTGCCATGGGGATCATTCTTGCTTGAAGAAATAATTTATATTAAAACATATTATATGTTGATTGTTGATTCCATTATTTTTGCCGGTAATTGTATTCTCTTAAGATAAACTTTTTTTTTTTAACAGTGAGGTTGATATGGTTAAAGTTTGTGTATTGATAAGTGTATTGTTAGATGTGATTGGCCATAAATGCTGTATTTCTGATGTCTACCATATTAGGTGCCAGTAATTGATAAAACCAATGGGGCATAAGCAACCAAACTGTGCTGCTGTACATAACAGGGCATACCTTTCCCTATCTATTAGTTCCTGCCCACCCCTATACGCTTCCTATACGAGAGGCCAGGCCAGGGAAAATTGATGTCAGTGGTGGGCTTGATTTGCAGGTGTCAGGCCAGGCCCACTGCTAATGCTGAAACCAAGTGGGCCTCGTTTTGGGGTTTTAGGGGTACCTGTCATGAAAATGATCTCTCCTGGTCTCGGTGCAGACAGTGCTGCCTCCAGAAGATGGGCTTGTCATGGATACACCCCACATTTGCCAAGCTTGTCCAGCATGGGACGTATCCACAGCAATCTGAACTTTCGGCAGCAAATGGTTCTGCGCGCATCTTAAAGGGAACCATTCACCCCGTGGCCCCCGTTAGAAACAGACAAACAGTTACATAAAGGTCAATATACTTACCATATCGCTCCCGATCCCGTCCCGGATCTCGTTGTTGACACGGAGAAATCGCCGATTCTTCTTCTCCCGCCCATTATGGTAATGAGCTGAGATGAGTCCAACGTCCATAGGAAACGACGGACGAATCCAACTTATTCATGAGGTCCTCTTCTCGTCGCCGCCCATCCACGCCTCCTGGAACTTGATTGACGTCTTCAGTCTCCTCACGAATTCCCGCGCAGGCGCCGTTGCGATGGTCTCGTCATCTCTTCTGCGCCTGCGCGGTAAACATTGAAGCTGTGGAGCGGCTTCAATTGTGAATTGCGCATGCGCCGAAAACGACCGTCACGGCGCCTGCGCGGGATCCGGCGAGGAGGAAGAAGACCCGGCGTCAATCAAGTGTCGGAGGCGGGGAGAAGGCTGGACTTCGGGCCGGCGGCGCTCATTACCATAATGGGCGCGAGAAGAAGAATCGGCGATTTCTCCGTGTCAACAACGAGATCCGGGACGGGATCGGGAGCGATATGGTAAGTATATTGACCTTTATGTAACTGTTTGTCTGTTTCTAACGGGGGCCACGGGGTGAATGGTTCCCTTTAAGTTTCTGAAGCAAGATAAGTTTCTTCACAGGTGCCCTTTCATTCACTGTGATAGTGTTCCCATGAAGGACGTAAATACCCTTACCTTGTAGGTTTCCCAGTTCCTGAAAAAGTTGGCTGATCCATCAGTCCTCCTCTGTATGACTGCCCAGCCACCAGGATCCAGACTGTTCTCACACCACAGCTGCGTGTGACTATTGGCATTTTGGGGTTTTATCAAGTAAATTCCACTGCTGGAAAATCCTGAGTCCTTTGCATGTTTGCAGTCCCTGAACGGACCTGTTGAGAGTTGATTTTAATTGTTACATAATGTACAAAATAGAGTTTAACTTGTTATTGCGGTGTAATTGGGGCAGTATATCAGACCTTATGCAGGGTGGAGCAGTCGCTCATAGCAACCAATGAGATTCCAGCTTTCATTCGTCAGAGGCCTTGGAAAAGCATGGAAGCCGCAAACTGGTTGCTAGGGGCAGGTGGGGTTTTCAGTGTAGGTGGGGTTCTGAAACTCCGTTCCATTGAAGTAAATGGAGCTTAATTGCAAACCACACCTGAACTGGAGACAACAGTAGGGGGAAAAGTGGCCATGTTTTTGTAGCGCTGGATAACCCCTTTAAGCTCCATTTACTTCAATGGGACAGAGTTTCAAAACCTCACCCAAACTGGAGACAAGAGTGGTGCAAAAGTGGCCATGTTTTTGTAGCGCTGGATAACCCCTTTAAAAACAGTGGAAAAAACTAGAAAATTGAAATAGTTTTGAAAGAGCATAAAGATGGGGGTTTGCAGTGAGATGGTGTATAACTAGTCATGTCACTAACTCCTTGTTATGATGAGGAAGTGCCCGTGTGAGTGCATAAGCCTTTGTAGCCTAGCTCAAGCATAGGCTAGGCCACATTTAGATTGGCACACTCGCTAGCATTTGTGGTAAATGGCAAAGCATCCACGCGGGCCTCGGGAGCTGCACAGAATCCTAAACCCTGCTTATTTGAGTCATCCTAGTATCCCCTTAGTTTCCCAGTGCATCACTAGCCATTTAAGCAGAAAACATAAAAAATGTATAAACAATCATTGATTAAATGCCTGAAAATAAACTAGTGTTCTACGTTCTGGCAACGTTTAGACTATTCAGTGGAACAGGCGAAAGAATGAATAGCTCAAGCCATTCTTCAATTTCATCATCATGCCCTACAGAGCCCTTTGTCCTGTCCACGACTAGATTATTTCGATAGTTCCTGTATACTTGGTAAGGGTATGTTCCCCCTACGGAATAGGCGCAGAGACTTCAACCGGATTCCACCACGTGGCCACCGCTTGAACTTTGAACTTTTAGTGACCACCTACAAGGAGGCACCATAGTATAACAGTGTGGGGCCAGATCTGATGTGCCATTACCCTATCAATAATCACATTGTGCAAAAATCCATCAAGATCCAATGTCCGGCACATATTCCAAGCCATAATGTGGAATCCTCCTTCTCCTGATAACAAGTGATTCTATTGAATTCTTTGTGCTTGTGTAGTACCTGGCCCTCGTGAGCAGCCCTCCCCTGAGTGAGCATAGTTTGCTGTTGATGTATTGGAAGCTGCACTATTTAATGTGTTGTTCATCCCGGCCTTTGTTGGTGCAGCACGCCTGTTACGCCATGCACCATCACAATGAAACCAGAGGCTTTTGTTTGTTAGGAAGGGATTGTAGTCTCTTGTTGAGCACACTTTCTGTGAGGCCCCTCAGGATCCCCAGGATGACTTTCTGAATATTGACGTGGCATACTTCATTCCTTTTGGATAAAGCATTTTTTTTTTGTCTTTACTGCAAGTGGTGAAGTTACTCTCTATTTTAAATGACGTCTGACAGAAGAGACAACAATAGCGCTGATTATTGTAATAGTAACAATAGTTGTGGATTATCTCAAGTTATTAAAATATAAAGAATCTCCAGTTTAGAGACATTTACTGCAAGTTACAATATAAAGACATTTTGTATTTGCTGTTAACCAGCTCCTAATGTGAGATAATGCGGCTGGCAGCATGTGGTATAGATTAGCCGCAGTTAATCACTTTAATCGTATACAGCCCTCACTAGAATAGAGACGCTATGACCGCTCAGCAGTTCTACCTTGTGAAAGCTAGACATGCAAACTAATCTGAAGCCACCCACGTTATTTCGTTGTTGGCAAATCCTGTTGTTTTCAGCTGGATGTTCCGATTCTCTGTTGCGTCCAAAGCTTTCAGGCCGACCCTCTGACACCCTGTGCAGTGTTGGGGGGGATTAAAGGGGTTGTCCAGCGAAAAACTTTTTCTTTCAAATCAACTGGCATCAGAAAGTTATATAGATTTGTAGTTTACTTCTTTAAAAAAAATCTCAAGTCTTCCCATACTTATTAGCTACTATATGTCCTGCAGGGAGTGTTTTATTTTCAGTCTGACACAGTGCTCTCTGCTGGCATCTCTGGCCGACACAGGAACTTTGTCTCGGTTTTCTATGAATCCCCATAGAAAACCTCTCCTGCTCTGGACAGTTCCTGTCTCAGCCTCCCCCATACATAGCAACCAATCACAGTTTCTCTTTCACTTCTCATATTAGTAAAATGAGAGCTGAGTTGTGATTGCTTGCTGTGGACAACAGAGCATCCAAACCTAAAACAACGCCTTAAATCTCGCCTAAAGTAACACCACACCAACATTCTCATGATAGGTTGGCTTCCCACTGGTTTGGCAGTGTCAACCTGTTTTATGGGGATGGACAATAAGTGGTGTTTGTGGATACTCCTTTAAAGGGGTATTCCACTCAGACATAACTTTTCATATGTTTCTGCCCATGATGAGACGAACAATTTATTCTATACTTTCTATTATCTATTTAGTCTCCTTCCTCCAGTTCTGAGCTGCTGCTTTCTGCTGAAGACACAAAAATCTGTGTGTGAGCTTTTCTCTCAATATCCTCTCCTTCCCCTCCCTTCCGAGATGGCTGATGTAAACAAGTCCCTATCTGCAACTTTGTAATGCCAGGATTAATCACGTTGAGTTCATCAGCAACTTGACCTCAGATTAACCATTCCGGCATTACGAACAAGCTACAAAGTTGCAGATACTGCCTGCCATGGACTTATCTACATTAGTTGTCTTTGAAGGAAATGGGGGGTAGAGACAGAGAGTAAAGCTCACACACAGTTTTTTGTGTCTTTAGTGGAAAAGAGCAGCTCAAAACTGGGAAGGGAGACTGAATAGACAATAAATATGGAAGGAATTGTTAGTAGAGATGAGCAAACCTCGAGCATGCTCGAGTCCAACCGAACCCGAGCTTTCGGCATTTGATTAGCGGTGGCTGCTGAAGTTGGATAAAGCCCTAAGGCTATGTGGAAAACATGGATATAGTCATTGGCTGTATCCATGTTTTCCAGACAACCTTAGAGCTTTATCCAAGTTCAGCAGCCACCGCTAATCAAATGCCGAACGTTCGGGTTCGGATGGACTCGAACCTGAACCCGGTTCGCTCATCTCTAATTGTTAGTCATGTTAGTCCCCTTTAAATGAGGTTTTGAAAGTATTTACATCTCCACTTAATTTCTTAATTTTTATTTAGCTGGCATTAGAACACCGCTAGTGTGTTATAAAAAAATAGATGTACAAAGCAGTAAAGGTTATTCCCTATCCACAGGAGAGTGAAAAAACTAGTTTATAGGTTGGGACCCGACTCATGGGACCCCCACTGATTAGGTGAAATTTCCCCAAAGTGAATGGAGCTGCAACTCATATGCTCGGTCATTGCTCCAGTCACTGTCTGTTGACCTTCTGAACACAGCTAAATTCAGATCTTCACAATGTTCTGAAGTCCCATAGAGAGTGTATGGTGCTATGGGGCTCCTCTAAGGGTATATTTGATCCCTTTCCTTGTGATCAGTGGGGGGAGTCCTACTGGTTGGACCCCAGCAATCAGCTAGTTAATGGCTTTGGGGTAACGCCTATAATAAACATTGGCCCTCATTCCATTGGTGATGGTCTTAACCCACAGATCTTTACAGCAATAAAAATCAACCTGTTTTATTAATGTGTGAGGAGATGTTTAAAGGTGTACACACCCAATAAAGGATTTTCCCATTACAGCTGTTCAGCATATCTGCAAGGGTGCACGGGACAATGAAGAAGATGGCTCTGTTTATTGTGTAGTGGCTATACCAGGTTACAGAAGTTCAGCTTCCATTGAAGTTAATAGGAGCTGAGCTGCAGTAACCAGACATGGCCGCTACACAGTGAATGGGAGCCATCTGCTTCTGGCCCTGTTCTTTATGTGGGGTGGGTGCTTCAGCCCTGCCTAACAGCTGATCGGCTGGGGTGCAGGGACTCGACATTCTACCGATCAGAAACGATCAAATATGAATGTCTTGTAGCCTTGTATGAGCATTGGTTATTGGCCCAGAGTATTAGTTTGTAGGATCCATAGACTGTTGGTTCTTTCACATTTTGCCAGACACGGCAGCAGCTATTTTCATGTCTTCATGCATTTTACATGTCACCATTATGTTCACATCCAGGCTCCATTTCCTGATAGCAGGATGTCATGCTAGGAAGTCTTTAAATATAGTTGTCCCTCTATCGCAGATTACAGAACTACTTTTTGTTGCGTTCCTCCCAATTCCCATGCCTGATAAAGAGGACGCACTTTCACATCTGGCAGTGATCTGGTTGACATGTTGTTAAACTGCTGCAGCTGAAATTGCATCATGTTAAACTACTGCTTCCTGCCGGCTGGCTTCCGTGTCGGCGCTATCACAACAAAGCCATGCCCCGCTCCTGCCATGGAGGCTGCATAGTCCTACTGGATGTGATGTAGCTGAGAGGAGCTGAAGTTCTGAGCTGTATAATATTCTTCCTTACTAGGACATGGAGATTATGAAGAATGTGACATTGCTGCATAGCTGTTTCTTGAATTTGGTCTTGGGAATGGGAGGAATCATCCCATCATGTCTATCAGTTTAGCATGCGATCTATAGAATGTGTAGTTTTTAAAGTTGCCGCCTTCTATATATTGTGTGTATGTAGTGTTTTATGCCTAGTGTAGTGGTGGAGGGTCGCTCGTGACACACGAATACCTAAGAAAGGAACCTTGTCTGAAGCCCCAATCTTTATGGTTTGCAGTAGACAACATACCATAGATAGTTTTGCTTGTAGCTTTCCATTAAGGAACTACTTAATTTTAATTTAGAGCGAAAATTTCCACAGTGAATAATGATGTATACAGTTTACAAAGACCCCGTTCACATCGTATCCGGACTGTACATCCAAGGTATGCAGCGCGTTACTGGCAAAACCGTATGGCAACATATTGCGCTGCAGGCCCATTTACTTTAATGGACTTCAATTTTACTAATGACTAAACTCATTTACCCATTTTCCAAATATACTATAGTTTGTGGGGCTCAAAGATGAAGTAGACAACATTTTTTATACCTGCAAAATAAGAGTATATAGTAGGGAAATGAATCGAATGTAGGTAGTGCAGTGGTAGTCAATGGTCCTTTAGTGTGGTATGCTGCAATACATACATTTGCACCAATTCGCTGGTATCCCAACCTATTCCATTGACATACAGCCTGAATGTGATGTGTATCTAGAGATGAACGCAACTCAAGCATGCTCGAGTCCGATCGTTCGGCATTTGAGTACCGGTGGCTGAAGAAGTTGGATGCAGCCCTTCGGAGTCCCAGTATTGAAATGGCGAACGATCAAACTCAAGCATACTCAAGTTGCGCCTTTCTCTTGTAGTCACTTCTGTATTTCAATAGTCCCTTGATAGGTACCCTTAAACCTTAGATGAAAATGGATTAGTAGAACCAAAATGATCATTTATCAGTCATTTTTAACAACTAATTATCATGTTATCCCACACGTGACAGACTTTTATCTTCCAAAAGAAGTCGGTCATGTTAGAAGTTTTCTGACACAAATTATCTTTTGGGTATTAGTATTCACCTGGTGTCGTTCATCATGTATGGCCAGGTGGAACAACTTTAACGGCCAATATTGCTTGGTCAAGGGTTGTTGATCCATCACCCTATTTTTATCTGTTGTGTTATTTTAGCCATAACCAGGAGTGGGTCCAAAACAAACAAAAGGGTGCAATTATTTACATTGTTTTTTTTCTATGTGTTGGTTCCACTCCTGGTTTTGGCTAAAAATACTTAAAGGGGTTATCCAGCGCTACAAAAACATGGCCACTTTTCGACCTCTCTTATCTACAGATTGGGTGGGGTTTGGAACTCCGTTCCATTGAAGTAAATGGAGCTTAATTGCAAACCGCACCTCAACTGGAGACAAGAGAGGGGGAAAAGTGGCCATGTTTTTGTAGCGCTGGATAACCCCTTTAACATTATGTGTGAGTGCAGCCTAGAAGGTATGTGAAGGACCATCATCCCAGCCTGGTTGACCACACTTCCATAGCCCCTCTTAAAAAAAAAAAAAATTCTACGTGGAAGTTTTTGAACTTGTGTGATTGCCTCCCTTCCATTCAAGCTTCATGTTCTCTTGCCTGTGTATTCTTTCTCTGAGATCAGGATTGTCACATGTTCCTGGCAACCAGCTGGAATTTTTCTTGGTGGTCATGCCCCTACCGCCTGGCTAGTAATATAATAGGGGCTGTCTGTAAAATACTTTCATCATATCTTTATAATCGGAGTTATATGTATTGTAAATAGCACCTGTTTTCGCTAAAATCCCCAGATTCTTGCTTTTCCTTACAGGTGCCATATACTTGTCTTTTTATCTGATATTAATTATACACCAGGAGAAAAAAAAACACTTTCTAAATATTTTCTTAGAAATATTTTCCACGGTGGAGAAACTTTGTGAACAGTTTCCCGCTTTACTTGGGTTTATCATTCCCTGGTTGTTTTTGTTGGACTTTATACAGCGTGTAATGTGACCTAATATTCTACAGAAAAAAGTCTGCTCCGGCATTGTCAATTATGCTTAGGTCCTGAGTTTATTGTTATCGGTAAAGGTGATTATTATTTTTTTTATAATCAACTTTTCATTGCCAACATTGACAGCTGCCAGAATCCCACCAATGTGACCTGTATAATGTGCCTGGCTTAATGCTGTGTGTTTCTAATAGATTCTGTGATGGCAGTTTCTAGTAGTCAGACCACTATACACCAGTAACATGATAGCTATATACCACAATCCTACTATTGGGAAAACCTTTATATCTTGGCTTTGGAGCTTTCACATTCACCATTTAACCTAATGCGAAACCTTTCCTCTGTGTGATAACCATAGTCCTAATGAGTCTATGATGCCTCCTTTCTCCACCTTCCCTCCTTGTCTCTGTTTGATTGTTCCATACATTCAATTAAACAGGGAATACGAAGGGTGGTGTTCTAGCCCTTAGCACCCCTGGAGCTTTAGTCTAATTCAGGAGTGTCAAACTCAGGCCCTCCCAGCTGTTGCAAAACTACAATTCCCATCATGCCTTTACAGCTTTGACTGTCCAGGCATGATGGGAATTGTAGTTTTGTAACAGCTGGAGGGCCTGAGTTTGACACCCCTGGTCTAATATGTCTTGTGATCATTTGAAGAAACTTATTCTGGACAGAGCTGTCTTGTTGTATTGGAACACGTGTCACTATAGATGAGCGCAACTCGTGCATGCTTGAGTCCGATTGTTCGTCTTTTGAATACTAATGGCTGAAGAAGTTTGATGCAACCCTAGAGAGTTCAAGTAAACATGCATATAGCCTATGGTGCCGTAGGCCCCTTTCCCACTGAGCAAAACTAGCGGAATTCCGCGGCGGAATTGTCCACCGCGCAATGCCGTTAGCCTCCCGCTCATAATGGGAGTCTATGAGAGGTGCACGCTCCTGCTCTGTCCGCGATGAGGAATAAACATGTTCATTCTTCAGCGCGGACAGGGCAGGAGCGCGCGCCTCCCATAGACTCCCATTATGAGCAGAAGGCTAAAGGCATTCCGCCGCGGACAATTCCGCCAGTTTTGCTCAGTGGGAACGGGGCCTAAGACCATGTTTTCCCTGATTCCCTAGGGCTGTATCCAACTTAAGCCAGCAGTATTCAAATGCTGAATGATCTGTTTCGGGCATACTAGAGTTGCGCTCATTTCTATTTATTACCATACAGCTTTTCCCTACTGCCCTAGTATTTGTAGCTTACCTTCATTGATGATGGTAACTGGTGGTACCCGGAACGGGCTGATGGTGGGGGCTGGTGCTTGTGGTGGCTGCCTGCTGTCTCTGACCCTCGGGTATCCGGTGTCTCTCTGGATCTCATTACTGCCTCCTAATCCTGGGGTGTACTGCTGGCTGTTCGGAATGTGCTGGGGCACCACTTGAACCAAGGGTGGTGAGCCATGGGGGTCCCTCCTGGAGAAAACTCTCATGCACTGTTCTTCCAGCAATGAGATAATGGCAGACTGGTTATTGACCAAGTCTACTAGTGATGCATACCTTGTCTCCAGCTCTTTGTAGTGGGTGGCTGCTCTAAGCATCTCCGCTGTTACATTGAGGATTTTGTTTTCCAGGTGAGAGATCTCCAGAGAGTTGTCCCTCTTCCGAATGATCTCGTGTAGGAGCTGCATGTAGAGCTGTGTAACTCGGGAGTTCATATTCCGGCTCTCTTTCCTCAGTAATTTTACCTCATTCACAATGTTCCCGTCAACATCTACAACCACTTGTAACATTTCCACCTCTCTCCTTTGCTTAGCTAAAGCGTCTTTAAGGTTTTCCAAATCCATCCTTGTTACCTGGTCCTTACTTGGACCGGGCCCTTTGGTGCTGACGCATATAGGCCCCGTGATTCTCTGCTGGGGGACCATGAACGTGTAACCACACCGTTTACCGTCATTGCCGTCCGCACTGTCCACAGAACGGGTCACTCTTTTTGAAGTTCCTTTCCGGCTTTGAAAGTCGCTGTTCGTGCAGAATACCGAAGGTACCAGAGAGATGAACAACACCCCTACGGCCCAGAGGGTTCTCTCCATCTTACTTAGGGGTGAAGCTGGTGTCCAGGCAACTGAAACAGAAAAGGTAACGTTACTTATTTTGGCTGCAGTAAAGCCCTCTCGCTATTGTGTAATGTTGGACTTTTCAGCAGAATTCCTCCAAGCCAAATTTATGAGCCGCTGTTAAACTTTATGGCTTATAAAAAACTCAAGAGAATTTCATAGTTGAAGAAGGTTTTGCAGTCACATATTAACATTTCATGTTACAGACTTCTGTTACCATTGATAACCTTTTCCGCTTGCCATCCCCCTAATCTACCATTGGGAAGTTCACTAAATAGATAATAGGCGGCTGCATTATTATTTGAATGATCTCTATTTACTGATTATATTTTATTTGCTTTCGAGTACATTGTTATGGTGGCTGCCATCTTCCCTGAGCTGTTTTTAACAGCATTTAGAAAGATGCTTTACAGCAAGCTCCATGGAGATAGACACAGTGGGGGAGATTTATCAAACATGGTGTAAAGTGCAACTGGCTCAGTTGCCCCTAGCAACCAATCAGATTCCACCTTTCATTTCTCATAGACTCTTTGGAAAATGAAAGATGGAATCTGATTGGTTGCTAGGGGCAACTGAGCCAGTTTCACTTTACACCATGTTTGGTAAATCTCCCCCAATGGTCTGATCCTGATCCCCCTGATTCACTACAATGGGAGCATTTGTTTTTCTAGGCATGCTCTATGGCCTGTGCAAGGATGGAGGCTGAGCGCTTTTCAACTGTTGTGAACGGCCTTTTTATACGTGGTGTCACCTTTAACTGTAATCCTGTCTGTGATATAAGGACAGTGCTGGCAAGTGACCTGTACAGAATAGGAAGGGTCAGATTAGTTTTATGCTTATTGATCAGAATGAAAACTACTAGATTTTACAGGTTATTTACCATACACAGGATAGGGGCTTACTATCTGATTTCTGGGGTCTAACTGCTGGGGTCCCCTTGATCTTGAAAACCTGCACCCTCGGTCTGGTAAATGGTATTTAGTTTGTACTCCAGAAGCTTTTGAATATGGTGAGGGTAGGGTGAAGATATAATGTTTACATCCCCAGTGCTGCAGCTGGTTGCTTCCATTTACTTGTATTGTTTGGCGGCTGCTCTGACTGAAGACATGGGTGGGCAGTCGGCATCTTTCTATGTGCCAGCTTCTCCTGCCTGAATCTGCAGAGTATTAAGTCATCAATTCAAAGTTTATTTTATAAACAGGAAAGTTCTCTGCAGGTATAGCAGAGCTAGAAGGCTGTCAGCCATGGAAAAACAGGCCCTTTTATTCTGCTGTGTGTGCTTTAGCCAAGCCAAGATTTCATTATTGCTTATGTGATAGAGATGTTGGTTGATACTAGATTGATGTTGGGGCAGATGAATCTTGTGAGTTGCAGACTATACATAATAAAGACTCCCATCACTACTTTACTTTGTACTGGCAGGGGGCTCCCGTGAAGTTTGTGAGCCGGAGCTTCTTCAGCCCTAGTGGTAACCCAGCTTGTTGTGCCAGCCCCTAATACACATGTGCACACTGCAAATACTAAAACTGTTCCCAGTTGTAGGGAAGTCGTGCAAGCATCCATTTATCTAACATTGGATGAGCCTACGGGTGACAAGAAAATCTGTCTCTCATTGTGCACTGAGTTGTACTCTCCTATGTCTACATATCCTGAATAAATCAGTCTACGAGGATCACATTCTCGTCATTCTCCGACTGCATATTATCATGCTAGAGGATGGTTCTATCAAAGCCTCTGCATTCTGAGTACATAAAGAACAGTACTTCTATACCTCATCTGAAATATCCATATGACGGCCCACATGTCCTCTAAGAATTAGAGATGGCAATTCCTTTGGTCCACCATTTATTTCAGAGGAAGGTGCAATTTTAGGGAAAAATAACAGCTCAAATATTATGAACATTACAACGTTCTAGGAAGTATCAGCAGTAACTTACTGTCTCATCCAGAAATAACTTTGAGCCGGTCTAGATTTATGTGTTCTCTTTCTACTGGAGAAGCCATCCCGTTCTCATCCAGCTTCTCAGTATGTGATAATCTCCACTAGATGTGCATTTCTGACATGTTAGTAATTTCCTGCCGATTTCTTTGCACCACAAGTCCATAGTAAAACTGATTGATGCATCTTTCTCTCTATATGCACATTATAGAATGGCTAGATTATGGCCCAGACTCTTTGATGTGAACCCAGATCAGCATCTGTTTCTATTGTAATCTCCCTTGGCCATCGTGCCTAAGACCCCTCCACCCCTCCCTGTTATCCTAACTTCTTAACCCACTTCCATTCCTGCAGATAGGGAAAGTGCTAAATAAGCATAAAACTAGTGACAAGCCTTTCATTTAGCTCAATACCCCTATAGATTGAACAACGTAATCATTCCCATATGGTATTAGGCAGTCCCTGGAACAGTGGAACAGTGCTTTGTATTCGGGAGGAGAGGTTATTTGTAACCTTTTTATACTTGTATATGTGGTATTTTAATTCATGCATGTGGGCTTTATCTGTGTATATGATGAATAGTGAACATTCACGCTACAGTGCACATGAGGTTTTGACATAATTTTCCCAACACCCTGGCAGACATCACCATAAAGCTACCATTTATATACCTTTACTGTTCTTGGTTAGAGTACTCAGACTTCATACCAGTCACTATTTCAGGAATAATTTATCTAATTTACCAATTGCATCACCCTACATGGAAAATCCTCATCTAGTAATGGACTGTGATGGTGCGACCAAGGATAATGGGAAGTCCAAGAGACTGCTGGACAGAAAAACAGTAATGCGCAGAACTTTTAGGGTATACAACTGATCTACAGCCCATTGACTGTAAATCCTCAGCATCTAACCAGATAAGTTCTCAGGTGCGGTTTTGCATTCCGGGAAATGTGGGGTGATACTGCCCCAAAACAAATGTATATACAATATACACGTGTGACCATATTGCATATTGTCTACAACCCTTTCCTCCAGTGGAAACCCTGAGGTCACATTGCGGTGAGCCACAATTCTATTGCAATAAGGATCCCTGTGAAGTCGTAGCTGTAAACCGTATAAAGCACGTCCTGATATCACTCATACTCTGGCCCTATGAAATGTTTGACCAATTTCTCCGCCATTTGAATCTTTGCTTTACAGCGTTATACAATGCAATCTCTTGTTGCTGTAAAAGAGCGCGTTTTTCATCTTCCATGACGGCGCCACTTTACAGGCTGACATGGTAAAGGCATAAAGAAATCATGTGAACTGGAAAGTGACTGACAGGTGACACACCAGGAGCCCGTCTGTACGGCCTAATCTGGCAGCAACAGAAGCTCAGTGTTGAGTGAATCTATGGGGAACTGACATGTGCGCAGGGGAGTTCTTGAATAAACAAGACCGACCTTTAAGGTAGTCAGGACTGTGACATTTTACGGTCATTTTTATAACACAGGAGTCTGTTTGCAAAGAATGACAAACTTGTATCACACACTTCTATCAAGGACGCATACAGACGACTCTATACTCCTATTATACGTCAGACAGGCTCTATCCTCTCAATGTAAATCTGTCTTTAATGCGGTGTGAATGAAGTTATTGCCCAACAGATGTGGATACAGATTTGGAATTTTGCTATCTCTTTCTTTTGCGTTTGTTCTTATTTATTGGATTTGAAAGAGGGGGAAGGAGAAGGCCCGGTGATCTCATGGAAGTAGTTATGTCACAGCTTCCCAAGCCAAGAGCCTCAAAAATGTAATACAAATCAAAATGATGGGCCTTGGAGGTTTGACAACATCTGTAGCACATATAAAGCTATAGGTTTTTAACGTCTAGCAGAGTCCACCAGAGCCAAATATTAAAAAAACAGTGTATTGTTTAATGATTTAGAGGAGGGCCATGCTACCTGGAGCTTTCCAGCTATAATGTGCAGACGCATGTACTTGCCAGCATGTCATTCAGGCATTTGTAGTTCACAACAGGGCTATTCCATGATAATATGAATCCAGGTTATCCCAATGTAGAATTTTTTGGAACAGTCCAGTTCTACGTAGTTGGATAGTTCCGAGGGTCATCAGACTTGTCATTTATTACTTGGCTAACCACCTCTAGCTTAACACTTTATATTAAACCCAAGGTAACATTGGTTGAGATCGCATCCTCACTGCTGTCTCTTACCCTGGACTTGTCGTATAAATTCTTCTAACTCCTCTATTAGTAGCATATATTCTTGCTGTCGGTGAAGGGGTTAACAGCTTCCAGATGTGCCTTTGTGGTTAATATTCAAGACCCTTTCTTAAGGAACTTACTTTCTTCCCTTATTTAAACATTTAAGTGTTATAAAAACAAGAAGACTTGTGTAAAACCAACCTTCTCCGAGCCGGTCGGGATCTGCTTTACCTCTCTCCTGGACGTGGTAGAGAAGGGGGGGAGCGTTTATCAGAACTCTTCAGCAGGCGGCTTCATTTCTTTCCATCTGTGAGCCAAGGTTGGAAGTGAAACGTGCTGTGTTCCAGTTGTCTCACTCCAGCAAGGTCCCGGTCTGAAATGCTCTGCACATCCTTGTGCTGGAGAGTTGGGAAGGAGGGATTCCTTAGCTGTCATAGGGCTTGTTGACTGAGCCAGCTGGCACCTTTCAAGTCTTCAGCACAAAAGACAAGTTAAGACCCATTGCCATACTTTATAATCCTTTCATTTCGCTCATTGCAACATTTATCCCTTGTAAAGTGATGCGAGTCCTCTCCGGAAGACCCTGATAATGCTGAGTGGCATCAATGAAGTTTTGGTGCATCCTTTGTCCACCTTTATTTCACACTTTTTATTTTCTATTCCTGGAGATATGGCTCCTTCTCGGCATTGTAGACTCCTTTTAGGTGTTTGAACACGAGGGTGTAGACATTGTTTCCTCCATCGCTCTGCTCACTTTGCTCCAGGATCGCATGAACTTCTTATACATTCCCAACTCGGTGAAGAATAGATCTGCAGATATGTACCCCCCTTAATCCAACCCCCCAGATTGAAATTTTTTTTTCATTGTTTTGCTGCTCAAAAAGTTACAATCCATTGTTAAACCCAGAGAAAGAGCATTGTGTCCTGTTCCTGCAAGCTTCTCATGGTCCTGCCGGCTCTCATTTCCAGGAGCGCAGCACATGTGGCTATAGTTAGTGCCGAGTCTCCGATTAAATCCCCCAATGTTTGTTTATAGTGTTCTTTCAGTATACCTCTTAGAGCTACAGCGAGCACCATTGTGAGTTAAATAAGATGTTCCTATTAAAACAAGAAGCAAATCACTTACCTCCCGTTCTCTGCTGTGCCGGAACTGTGTGTTGAGCTGAGGTTGCTCTGCGTTATGTCCTTGTTTAGATAGGGAGGGATAGAAGTCTTATGTAATGTGCCTCCGTATTAAAATCTATGTAACCTGAGATTCAGACCATGCAAGGGTCTCTCTGACCTTTTTTTTCATGTCTTTTTTTTTTTTTTTTGTGGCTACAATAAGAACCTGTTACAAGCTGTGAGGTTTGATACACTTTGAATGTAGCACATGAGCTTATATAGTCACAAGTCCTAGAAACTGTAACGTTCCCATCTGCACTTGTACATTACTTCCCTTCAAAACCTTGTGGCATTGTCGTACAAAAGGTAGCTTTTATTTATACTACGTGCTTTTTACTAGCGTGACACAGTTTTAGTGTATCCACTGGAGGAATAAAATCGCGGACCACATTCACAGGTGTAGGGAAGCAATACATCTTCTGTATTTGTTTGTCCGAAAGCTGTTCACCCCCATACACATGCATGCTAAGTTTGGATGTGTTCTCATAGGAGTTGTTCACTTAAAAATGTCACTACTTCAAGCTACCTCCTTACGTGTGGTAGCCTATTTGATTTTTTTTTTTTTTTACATATTTATAAGTCACTTCATTTAGAAAAATTGAGGGCCATATTACACGGGACAATTATCGTGCAAAAAATCGTTGTACCGTTCAAATTTAAAAGATGATTGTCCTCTGTAATTGCAGGCAACAATCAAAAAAATCGTTTGTGTGACGTTAATAGGGTTCTAATAGACGAAGCGATTTTAACGATGGATGACAAATGATAAACGATGACCAACAAGATTGTTTATCGTTAAGCTGAAATCATTTACCATATTACACAGAACGATAGTCATTAGATCATCGTTACTACAAGCTACTTACTACTGTGATCAATTACTCCATCTGATCCCAGCAAAAGAATGAACAATGTGCAATTACACTGAACGATGTGGAATTACCGCGAACAATTAACAGTGATTTTAGGGTCTGATCTAAATCAATAATCGACACACAAGCGATTTTTTTTTTCATCGCTGCCAGCAATTACACAGGGCTATTTTCGTTTACATTCAAACGTTCGTTAGCGATGTCCGCGCAGCCCTTGCTTTAAAAGTGAAGTTCATAAAATACCTCTTGTCACAGCCGCGGCGGCGTCCCGTGTTTCGGGCCACCGCCGCGACCTCCTCCTGCCCCATGCAGCCGCCGGCGTCCTTGTGCAGGGACCCGGCGCTGCAGCTAGTTCGGCCCCTGGGGGCTCCTCACCTCTCCTCCGCTCCTGTCTCCCTCTGTGCCGGCCGGCGCGCGCGTCCCCGCCTCCTAGGGCGCGCCGGCTGTCTCAGATTTAAAGGGCCAGTCCGCCCTTAATTGGTTAATTGCACCTAGCACTCCCTATAAATCCCAGCATGCCCTGTCCCTTGTGTTGGAGCCTCTACATGCTTCCCATAGCGTTTGGCCCAGCCCCCTGTTGTTCCTGATTCCTATCGCTACCTGGTCCCAAGTCCTTGTTCCTGTTCCCCTGTGATACCATTGCTCCTGTGTTCAGCCTGCCACCTGCGGTTACACCCACAGACCTCTGCCAGCACCATCTCCTGCCTACTGCTCCTGCCACGCCTCGCCTGCCGTCACTAGCAACCAAGCCAGGGGTAGCGATCTGGGGGTCGCCTGCCGCAACAAGTCCATCCCGCCTTGCGGCGGGCTCTGGTGAAAACCAGCGGCCCCTTAGACTCCGCTCCCTGGTGAGGTTAGTGCCATCGCTGGTGACGGTCCAGTGGATCCACTACTCCAGGCGTTACACCTCTCCACGCTCCCCGGTGTTCTCTTTGCTTCTCCCCGCAGTCTCCAGTGGCACTTCAGAGCCAGTCTTTGAAGTGACAGGTTGCTCAGCCAATCACTTGCCCTGTGTCAGTGATTAGCTGAGCAGTCTGTCACTTAAGAGACCGGCTCTGAAGTTGCATCTGCTGCTGCAGGGAGAGGCCAGGAAGACACCAGGGAGAGCAGAGAGGTAATGTATAAACTTTCTTATTTTATTTACAGATTCATCAGCCATTGGCCACATATCACTATTACACGTAGCGGCGCGTGGTCGGCAGACTATATTGTTAGCTTAGGAGCAAAAGACACGAACAGCCAATCGCTGTCATCAGCTGATAGTTGTCTTAATTACACGGAGAGATAATATGCTGAATTAGCCTGATTTAGCATTTTATCGCCCTTTGTAGCAGGGCTCTTGGAGAGAGACAGAAAAAGTTGGGCTGTTTGCTTGCACAATGGGCCAGTCTGCCAACTTAAGATGTTTCCCTCTGCTCCTGAACAGTAAGTGAAGGCTTCCCTCCTCTCATCTCTCACCATTCATAAAGTCATCTAATGTAGATATATGTTAAGAGACCTCTCAACATAAAATAAACCGTAGTGTGCACAGAGGGCCTCATTCTAGTGGGGTACAGCCTCAATGGGCTGGCATCTGCCACCAGTGACCCACATTTATAATAAAACTGCTGTACAGACCTATCAGCTCTACTGTGAGATATAAGCTTAATGCAGGGGTTGGATAGAAATGAATGGTACTGTATATGGCTATGGACATTCCAAGTAAGTGGTAAATTGGGTGGCGGTCATTAGGGTCACGTTAATGTCGTCAGTAGCTTTTGGAATCCACCAGCTTATTGGCCCTTGTTGAATACAATTCTAAAAAGCTTCATACAAGAGAAATGTTCAAAGAAACACTTAAAGAGTCACTGTCGTATTTTTTTTTTTTGCAGAATTCAATAGTCCAGGCGATTTTAAGAAACTTTGTAATTGGGTTTATTAGCCAAATCTGCCATTATCTGCATGTAAAAAGCCTTTTCCCAGGTCCCCCCCTCCTTCCTCTTTTTCATCCACTCTGAAAAATCTGAAAAGTGTGACTTGTTGCAGGAGACGTCCCCTGTCTGTTCTAGGGAGAGGGGAGGGGGGAGGAGGAAGGAGGGAGTTAGCCGGCAGCAGAAAGCAGATAACAGAGGATTACAGGCAGGGAGCTGGGTGACAGCTGTAATCCGAGCTCAGACAGGTCACTGGTGACTGTCACAGGAGATATCCCGTGAGGAATTTGTAGATTAACTCTTTGTTGTCCTGTTTTGGTCTTTTCTTTAGCTCTCTCCATAGGAGAACAATGAAGACAGGGGGGAGAGCTTCAAACTGCTTTTTCATGATAAAAATGCATTTTTCGGATAATAAACCCAATTACAAAGTTTCTTAAAATTGCCTGGACTATTGATTTCTGCAAAAAAAAAATTCACGACAGTGACACTTTAAGTATTTTTTCATTTGACGTTGGAGTAATTGCTCTGACAGAAGAGCTTGTTTATTGGTTTTATTCGCTCAGACCCGGGCATGTGCAAAGAGCATTACACAAAACACATATACTTTTTCGGAATACTTTTTCCACCGCTCCGTCTCTATATTCCCAGGCAAGGCTTGTTTGATTTCTGGGTCTCGCGTCATCTGTTTAATTCATCTTAAAAGTACAGTAAAGGATGTATTGATTGAGGAGCTGGCCAGAAATTTGCCCAGAGGAAACAGAACTCAACGTATATTTCCGCTGTTGATTAACCACATGTTTTAGTGGACACAGAGACTTGTGGTCAGTGCGTAGAGGCCCCTGCTGTGCAAACACCACATCGTACGGCTCCTAGGTTTACAGTAAAAATATTCAACGCCTTAACTCTTTCTTCTTAACATATAACTTTCAAAAATGTCTTCCTCTAGCTGGTGGCCAGAAGGGAACGGGATGGCATGAGTTTAAATATGATTTATTGGCAACTAGCAAAGTCCTATAAAGAAGCTTGTGATATGAGGATGTTGAAAGTCATTCTTTATATATTTTTTTTATACAGATAACGGAGTTGATGACATTCTATTATATATTATAAAAATCTATAGATATATTAAGTGAGACTATACTAATGGGCCCTTAAGTCTTAAAGTGTCACTGTCGTTAAATTTTTGTTTTCAGAAATCAATAGTGCAGGCGATTTTAAGAAACTTTGTAATTGGGTTTATTAGCTGAAAAATGCATTTTTAATCATGAAAAAAAGAGTTTGAAGCTCTCCCCCCTGTCTTCATGGCTTGCTTATGTAGAGGGGAGGGGTGGAGAGAGATGAGGCACCAAAACAGGACAACGAAGAGTTAATTTACAGTTAATCACCGGGCTATCTCCTCTGACGTCAGCACTGACCTCTCAGACCTCTGAATGCTGCTGTCACTCACCTCCATGTTGTGTAATCCTTTGTTCTCTGCTCTCTGCTGCCGACTAACTCCCTCTTCCACCCTCCCCTCTCTATTGAACAGACAGGCTTTTGTCTGATGCAACAAGTCACAATTTCCTGATATTTTGCAGTGAATGGAAAAGCGGAGGGGGGGGAGACCTAGGAAAAGGCGTTTTGAGTGCAGATAATGGCATATTTGCCTAATAAATCCAATTACAAAGTTTCTTAAAATCGCCTGAACTATTTATTTCTGCAAAAAAAAAAGACAGTGACTCTTTAACTACTGTCTTTGATGTTTAAAGAGGACCTGTCACCCCCATGCCGTGTCACCCCCCCTGACAGGAGAGTCCGATGCCCATAGAGAATGACAGAGAATCGGACTCCCCATTCATTCTCTATGAGCGGAGTCAAAATCAAGTAGCCTAGTACCAGAGTACTTCATAGCACTGAACACCCCTGGAGTGCTCCTTACATACTAATAATAATGGGTGGACTAATACCCCAGCAATAAATGTCTTGAGGGTGTACCTAATGGGATCACCAATAGGAACAGATAGTGGTTGACAAATGGACGTCTTAATAAGATAGGATAGAATATAACCACTGCTCCTAAGGTTTTGCAGATACTCATCTGTTGGGTCTTTTAGCTGGTAATGTATAGTTCTGAGAGACTTGTACGCTTAGTTTCCAGCACAGGGTTAGGACGTTTCTCTACTGAGGGACAGTGACAACCTTTCATCACAGTTTGTTATATGGAGATACGTATAATTTAAAGATTTGCAGAGGAAGGCCTTGTCCAGCCATTTTCTCGTGGCCATGTGGTTGTTTCCCTGGCTTTTAAAACCTAAAGATTTTACTTCAAGATATTTGGCAGCCATGCTCTGTAATTGAGGGACTCTCCTAACCTGACTAGGGGAATTCACAATCCAGCTGTCAGTTTTTTCCACAGCTTTTATTGACTTCTGTAAGATCCCCTCCAGCCCACCATATACCCCTTTTTTATTTTTCCTCTTCTTCTCCTCTCCATATGTATAAATCTGTTCATCTAGTTGTTTTTTCCCCCCCTCCGCTCGCTTTCCATTATGTCATTCTAGTGTCCAGTCCAGATGTGTTGGTCTTCTCTTAAAGGGGTTATCCAGCGCTACAAAAACATGGCCACTTTTCCCCCTACTGTTGTCTCCAGTTCAGGTGCAGTTTGCAATTAAGCTCCATTTACTTCAGTGGAACTGAATTTCAAAACTTCACCCAAACTAAAGACAACAGTAGGGGGAACGTGGCCATGTTTTGTAGCGTTGGATAACCCCTTTAATAATGTTACATAGCAATTCACATTTTAATCACTTTTTCAATTAATTTTCTTTCTATTCAGATAATCTTGTGGCCCCTGATGGTGTGGGGCTCATTGTAATAATGCTTTCTCTTTGCTTTTCAATAAAAATTTGACCATGAGAAGGAAGTTGCATACAAACACTGAATGGGCATGTTATACACCCCATTTAGTAGCTTGTTGGATCTTCTTTAAAGGGGATGTCCAAGGAGTCAGAAAAGTGTTACCTTTCCTTGCTCCCCGATGCACAAATTTTACTTCTGTCCTGCCTCAGTGGTATAACTTCCAAGATGGGGGGTCAGGTTCTCTATCACAGACATCACATGAAGACAAAGGTAATACTTTTTCTGTTCTTTGAAATAACCTGTTTAGGAACCACAGCAGTTTTTCATGGTATTGAATCATTCTGCCGAATACTGGCCCATATCGACCGGATAGCTTCTCGCAGTTGCCTCTTATAAGTTGGGGATACTGACATGCCCAGAACAGCCCTTTCTACTTTATCCCAGGGATGCTTTATAGGATTAAGATCTGAGGGCTGTGAAGTTCAGGGCGGAGACTCCTCCATCAGGTTACTGGAACCAGTCCATGACTATACAACCCAAGTGGGGGAAAAAAAAGAAAAAATTGGCCGCACATCTATGACTCTGTTCTCACTGCAGGTTGCACACTGCTTGTGGCTAAAGTACAATGAAAATGCTAGAGTAGGGACCATGTCTCGAGGACGCCTTAACATGGCGACATGGTACACTCTGATCAAATACTTTGCTAAGATCCTCACTTTTTAATATCTACAGAGCAGGTGTTTACCGTGTGTACACTGGGAGGAGTATATACGGAAGGCCCTTGCACCTGTGGGTTGCTGCTGCACCTTCTGTTTTTTTGTCTATACAACCCAAGTGGCACGGTGCATCGTCCTGCTGACACAGGGGAAACGGCTGCCGTAAAAAGATTAACGTGGTTGGCTGCAATACTCGGGGGTGCTTTTCCCCGGCACCTGGGCTGGAGTAGCAGGTAGCGGAGCAGCACTAAAAGGCAGGCTGCTTGATGAGCGGAGCGCAGTTGAAATGAAGCGTTTTGCTTTGTTTAGATAAGCGATTAGCTCATAACTAGTTATCATGTTAGTAGGAGACTTCTATATACAGTTTTCAGTTCCCATAAACCATGTTCTTTGTCAGTCCCAATTATGTTTGCCTGTCCAAGTAGGAAGGTAATGCTATACCTAGTTACACCATGGAGGGTTCATCCAGAGACCACTGCGATAGTGTTTTCAGATCATGTTCATCCTACTGTACATAGTTCCTATGCTGTTTTATACAGTGAGTTATGAGGCAGCTCTTTGTTATATGTAAGCGCTGTATCTACAGTACACAATGGGAAATATCTCCTTAGATTTATTTAGCGAGGTTAATTGTCGTATTTGTGTCTGTATGCAAAGTAACTGCTGCCGGCAATTCATAATGACCTCCGCTCTAAAAAACTCCCCGCCTGACGTATAAAGACATGACTTCAGTTACAGGGGACTGATGACGGTAGTTAAAGTTTGGGTGACCCGTGCATTTTTAAAATTGCTGTAATTTTATTTTTTTCAATTGAAAAAAGGGATAATAATTTTACTGTTACAATGTTTGCGTAGTTTGGCCCCAAGTACTGTAAGTGAAATTTTTAGTTTTTTCCTCTGTTACTGGTCCGACATTAAAAAGGCACTGTCACCATAAAAACTTTTGACATGTCCAAGAGACATAACAAAAGATGAGAAGATCCAACAGCATTAGGATATATAGTGCACAAACATCTAGGTTATAGTGGTTAATGCATGCAGGAGAGTTCACAATTCCACCGTGGACACAGGAACGACTTGAAGACTCCCACAGCATCTAAGATATTATCAAGGTCCGAGCTTCATTACAACATCTGGTACAAGAAATGCAATGTTTTGAGCGTCAAAGGTCTTTTTTGAGCATGCTTGAAAGAGACCTTGGACTGTCAAAATGTTGCATTTCTTGTACCAGAGGTTGTAATAAAGCTCGAACCTTGATATCTTGTAGGCTGTGGGAGTCTTTCATCTCTACATGTCAGAGAGAGATGTCAAAAGTTTTGATCAGTACAGATCTTATTGTTCTGACCCTAACTGATTGAGAAAACGAGGAGGGAGAAGCTGCGCTCAGCGCATCCCTCTCCCGACTCTGGTTCTTGTGACGAGACTGCCTCATAATGTAAGTCTATGGGGCACGTTTTCACTGACACAGAGAGGGGAGCTGACCATACTCATTCTATTGATCAGTCAGGGTCTGAACATTCAAACACTGAATGATAAAAATTTTTTACATTTCTCTCTAGAAGTCTAGTCCTTAATGATGGTGAGGAGATACCCGCTCACTGTGGAGGACCAGCTAGTGCATTCAAGTGTACCTGTCACAAAAAAAAAAAACTTTTGAAAGTTTTTTTTTTTTTGGTGACAGGTACACTTTAATGCACTAGCTGGTCCTCCACAGTGATCGGCTATCTCCTCACCATCATTTAGGACTAGACTTCTAGAGACATTTCTTCCTATTATGGGGCTAAGGGATTTTATGTAAAATAAGTCATAGTAGTTTGTGCAGCTAGAACCAGAGTTTATGGCTGCCCAATGTGGTTGCCGTCCTGAAACGGGCACTTTGAAAGGGGCTCGTGGGGAGTCCGGTCTTCCAGCCATCCATGATGCTCCTCCCAGATGTCTCACGCACACACATAAGCAAATGAGGCATTTAATTGCAATTGCTGATTTGCATATAAAATAAACTACAAATTTTTTTATAACAGTGTTGAGGACCAAGGTAAGAAAGATACCCTCCTCGTCCTCAACGCCTCGTGCACCATAGGGACATATCCGCACGTTAGATACTTCTAACCTGCTGTTGGTTTCCCTTCAATAAATGGCTTCAGAGGGAAATTACTACGTAATTTCTTTTGATCTGTGCACTATATGTCGACAACTACTGAGTGCCCATAATCATACCAGCCATAGTGCTCTTTTGTCAGAAGACAAGTCATAGAGGTCTGGTAGGTGACATCCAAATGTAGGTGGTCTTTCCCTGGTATCTTCCACTATATGATACCAACATGTGAGCTGCCACTGCTGTAACACTTTGTCTATTATGTGGAAGTACACCTGCGCATGTGAATGCTTTCCAGAGTAGAATAATAACATCAAAAACATGGGACCTCCATGCTTTCTCTGTTTTGCTGCAGTACCACATGCTTAAGACCTGTTTTCATTGGTCAGATGAATTAAAGTCCCCCCTCCCCCCTCTAATGTCTTCACAGGTATTTACCTCTCAGACCTCACATACATAGATTCTGCATATCCGTCTACGGGCAGTATCCTGGAGAGCGAACAGCGATCGAATCTAATGAACAACATCCTGAGGATAATCTCTGACCTGCAGCAGTCCTGTGAATATGGTAAGATAGGGATGGTGCTGTACATTGCTGGTAGCATTTGCATTTTTTTCTTTTCTGTTTCATTCAGTGTTATAACATGGCTCATTGAATGAGAATATAGCTTAGCCAACCATAGTTGATGGATTAGCCAATGTAAGCAAGTTAACCATCCTTGTGCTCCTTTGCAGACATCCCTGTGTTGCCGCATGTCCAGAAGTACCTGAACTCTGTGCGCTACATTGAGGAGCTGCAGAAATTTGTAGAAGACGATAATTATAAGTAAGTTTTGCAGCTCAGCTTGTCCTCCTGCTACTTACCACCTCAATCATGTCTGTATCAGTCCTAACCTAAGCGGCAGTCTATGGGTAACCCTATAAGATTATCTGCTGTAATTGCCTGGGATGAGATACCTCTATAGAATTATTCCTTTAAGTCTATCCAATGTGCCCAGTGCAGTGCTGTGAGTTAAATTCCTTTTATTATATTATTTAAGGAGTTACTGTCACAAAAAAAAAAACTTGACACAGACATGTCAAAAATTTGTATCAGTTGGGGTCTGGATGTTCAGACCCCGCCAATTGTTAGATGGAGCGGAAAGAAGCATGTGACAGAGTGCTTCTCTTCAGCCACTTGCTGCCCTCCTGTCTCATTGCTGAAGCTGGGCTTTATAGAACCAGACCGGGACAAGCACCCAGCCACGTGTCTGTCTCAGCTCTTTGCTCTTTGTGTATCAACCAATGGGATCTGAGCGCCCTGACCCGTCAAAACCATTAACGTGTCCGTATATGTATATACATTGTTGGTGCATAAATAAGATGACTGCTGAAAATGACCGCTCTTAGCACTATAAGCAGTGGCCTAAAAATGTCACTGCAAAAACATCACGGCACCCCCATCACACCGCTATCCCCAGTGTACTATATCTTGATCTAAAACGTTTCCAGACACGCGCCATTTTTAGAATATTAGCAGTTCTGTTATTTTTTTAAGCCGTTTTTCTGTATTTTAAAGCATCTTAGTTCACCTTTAATCATAGTGATTAATCTGAGCTCATGTTAGAGTCTGGCCATAAAATATGGTTTCCCAGCTGTGTAGTTAAAGGTTATAGTGGGTTGTTTTTTTCCTTTGACTCTGGCAGAAGTAGATTAGCAATGCTGTAAAGCCTGGTTGCAGACATCAGGGTTGTTTCAGAAGTGCAGTCACATGACCACCTTTCCTGCCGCTGAATACAGATGTTTCGTCTGAAGAGCTTACAAGACAGGCACGTTTGCAGTTCTTGGGATCTTGTCTCATTGTAATGTTAACAAATGTTAAATGTCAGGTTCAAAGAGAGCTGCGACCCTTGGCTATATAGCAGCTGTTTACTAGCATGCCCTGACAATGATGGGTTAAAATCTTATTATAATGCAAAGAAGTGAACTGGGGGCGGGGCACAACATTAATTTGGACATGTATGTATAGTTATGACATTCAGTGGATGTTGAACTTACTGCATAACTGGAAACCAAACCAGCTCCTACACTAGCTGTAAGGAATGCATGGGAGTGCAGGAAACAAAGGGTCCCCATGCATCCATATTGCGAAAAAAGGTTCCTTATTCATATATCTTACTCCAACGCACATCTGGCTTGGGTAAGGCTTGTAAGTTCCAGAAATGCATTGCTTTTACCTGTCCTGTGTTTTGAAGCCATAAATAAGTAAAGGGATTATCTTTACTACCTGTTACTGATGGTCCGGCACTTCTCCGTTTTCTTATAATGTCGCAGAACAACCACTTACCGGATTCCATGCCTGACATATGGAGCCCCTGCAGCTCTAGATTATTTCATAAAGGACTATGCACCACTATACAGCTTGGTGCACTCGGTTCACTGTGTGTTAGGCTGGGTTCACACTACGTTTTGCAATACGTTTTTTTGCAAAAAACGGTTGCAAGTGTGTGCATCCGTTTTGATCCGTTTTTCCATTTACTTCCATTATAAAGAAAAACTGATCCGTTTTTTTAGCAGACACAAAAACGTGGTCAACCTAATTTTTGTGTCCGCTAAAAAAAAAAAAAAGAAATCTGATCCGTTTTGATCCGTGTTTTTTTTTTAAATAATGGAAGTCAATGGAAAAACAAATCAAAACAGATGCACACACTTGCATCCGTTTTTTTCTATCCGTTTTTCATCTATATTTTGCAAAAAACGGATTGCAAAAATGTAGTGTGAACCCAGCCTAAGGTGGAGGATGCATGAATGTACCTAAATATTTTAGATTAGCAACCTGTCCTGAAAAAAAAAATTCTTATTGTTTTTGACCATTTTGGAGCCT
This sequence comes from Dendropsophus ebraccatus, assembly GCF_027789765.1. Taxonomy (NCBI): domain Eukaryota; kingdom Metazoa; phylum Chordata; class Amphibia; order Anura; family Hylidae; genus Dendropsophus; species Dendropsophus ebraccatus. The sequence continues at coordinate 95,571,999 of NC_091461.1, forward strand.
GTTTCAGATCCCTATTTTTACTGTCCGTAAATGCGTAGGTTTGCTTACATACTCTATCAGCAATCTGTTTCATACACGCAGTGCGAGACTAAAGCCATCTCTGGGTTGTGTATGACGGAAAGCAGCAGACATTTCTGATTTCTGAAGCAATTGTAAACAGATGCCGGGAAATACTCTATGAAGTGGGAGAGGGAAGGAAGGGGAAAATAGTGTGACTAGCAAAGGTTATGGAGTGCCCAGTGGGGACTAAATGTTCGTGACTAGGAAATGCTGCAGAGGTAGTATTTCATACACAGATCTGTATCATGGGGTACAGTATGGCCCAATGGGGGAAATTTATCATGGGTTAAAGTGAACCTGTCAGCAACTAAACAGGGGGTGTAAGGTTTTTCATCAGGATACTGGGCATACTTTTATATCCCCGTAGATAATAAATATGTAAGCAAGGCGCAATTGCCCAGCGGGCGCTACACATCTCCTCTTAGGGTTCTATTACATGGAGTGATTTTTAACGATTAGCGATAAACGATCGCAAACAAGATTGTTTATCGTTAACTTGAAATCGTTCACCATATTACACAGAATGATAGTCGTTTGTTACGATCGTTACTGCGATCGTTACTATGATCGTTTAATGTTGATCCCAGCAAAACAATGGACAATGTGCAATTACACTGAACGATTAGTGAACAAATGAGTAACTTGAGCGAACGAATGTGGAATTACAGCGAACGATTATCGATAATTTTAGGTTCAGATCTAAATCAACGAGCGACGACATACGAACGATTTTTCGATCCTTACCTGCAACTACACAGAACGATTATCATTTAAATTCGAATGATATAACAATTTTTTTACGCACGATAATCGTTTCATGTAATAGGGCCCTTACTTTCCACCTCCATGCCCACTGTCAGTCAAAGGGAGGTAGGCGTCTGTAGGAGGGGGCATGGACAGTAAATAAGAGGATATGGGCTGGTAACACTGGGTTCTTGTTATGCTGGGCAACACCACTTTGACTTTTGAGCCTTGTTTACATATTAACAAAAAGTCTTATTCTCAGTACTGGATAGGAATATGTGACCCTATATGTTTGGTCTCGGGCTGGGCTAAAAATGGGAAGAGGGGAGGGGAATTACTTGTCTTCCCCGATTCCCCACAGTGCCTTTCCCATGATGACTGTTCCTGGTTAAACCAATCACTTACCATAGTGGGCACTTCCTTCATGCGGAAACGGGAACAGGCAGTCCTGATCAGCCAGGACCAGGCCCCATGGATGGATGCAGTAGAGGAGCAGGGCAGGTAAGTAGACGTTTGTTAGGAATGCACCATTATTTCACGGTAATGCCTTTCCACATTTGTACATCAATTTATCTTACGAAAAAGTAACACCATTGATAAGCGGGGAACATATAAAGAACATCCAGTGCTTTCCCTGTAAGATATATAGCAGATAAATAGTGCTCTTATTAGGATGTGCTCCTCGAATTCCCATTGGGTAATGTGTAATGAATTATTGTATTTGGCCAGCACTGGATTACTACCAGATGAGAGACTCGTTTCTTCCTATCTGCTCATCTCTTTTTACGCCCAGTTTTTGTATTTATTAAACAATTGTCTGATGTGAGAACAGTCTAAAGAATTATCAGTGGAAAAAACAATACTGGATCCTTTATATTCGCCAGCACGCTCCAGGCAACGCCAAACAATCAACTCATCTAATATCTGCAAGGCCTACTGTATGTAACCCCTTCAGCCAGGGCTCAGACACACTGAACAAGATGACAAGACCTTGTAGCAGTCATGTCAGGTGTATGAGGCCAGGCACTTTTTCCGCTCCAACCTCTGGGAGACTGGAATCGCTCCTCTTCATGGAGATTATGTAGAGGTTTCAGGTCTCAGGACTACATGATGAGTGCTGTCTTTCAGGGAAATAAAAGATTGCAGCTGCTGCAGAACCTCTGGCTGACAAGGAGGAAGAAAGTTCTGTGATGGATGTGACATGTCAGATGTTTGTTAAAGTGATAGTAAAATCTGATGCGTACCTAGTGCAGGCAGTACCAGTCATGGTCTGTACTATGCATAACACAATAATAGTTTTGTCTGGATTGCCCCTTTAAAGTCTGCACAGGATGTGCCATAAATTTCTGATAGATGGGGGTCCCATCTCTGGGACCTGCACCTGTCTCTAGAATGGGGCCCTCCTGACCCCAGGATTATGAAAACATCTGGGTGGGCTGTTTTATGCTCTTTAGTTCCCCTGGGTGGAGTTAAAGGAAGAAACCGTATCGCTTGTGATGTTTCTATAACTCCCATTTACTTCTGCAGGCGGTATGGATACTGTGTAGAATAGCCCACTCATAACCCCAGCCAGACCAGATCGGGAGGTGGGGGGGGCTCCATTATAGAGATAGCAGCGGGTCCCTGAGGTGGCTCCTCTATCAGACAGTTATGGCATACTCTGTTTGTGAGAAGTCCGGTAAAATTTTTTATTAAAGTATTGTATTGCCCCCCAAAAGTTATACAAATCCCCATTATACACTTATTACGGGAAATGCTTATAAAAGTGCTTTTTTCCCTGCACTTTCTACTACATCAAGGCTTCACTTCCTGGATAACATGGTGATGTCACTTCCTGAATAACATGGTGATGTCACGACCCGACTCCCAGAGCTGTGCGGGCTGTGGCTGCTGGAGAGGATGATGGCAGGGGGATGCTTAGTGTCCCTCCAGTGCCCTGTGTCCCGTGTCCCTCAGTGTCCCCCTGCCATTATCCTTTCCAGCATCCACAGCCGCACAGCTCTGGGAGTCGGGTCGTGACATCACCATGTTATCCAGAAAGTGACATCACCATGTTATCCAGGAAGTGACATCACCATGTTATCCAGGAAGTGACATCACCATGTTATCCAGGAAGTGACATCACCATGTTATCCAGGAAGTGAAGCCTTGATGTAGTAGAAAGTGCAGGGAAAAAAAGCACTTTATAAGCATTTCCCGAAATAAGTATATATTGGTGATTTGTATAACTTTTGGGGGGAATACAATACTTTAATAAAAAAAAATTGCCGGACTTCTCCTTTAAGTATATATGGCCTATGTTGCCATAACATTTATTCTCCTTTGCAGTCTTAATACGATGGGCTTAAGAAATGCAGTTATTTACATATCCATAGCATAGAAAATAAGTCATAAAATGCTTTACTCGCTCATACCCTGCAGACAATATCCATTTTGACTCCTACTGTAGTTTATAACATATATATATATATATATATATATATATATATATATATATTGTATGCTGCTTATCACTTGGTTGTGTCAGTTACATTTGACATATAAAATGTTTTGATCAGTTGCCGTCTGGATCTTTAGACCCCACCAATTACTAGACTGAACCAAGAGAAGAGCTCTGCTTAGTGCTTCTTCCTGTGGCTAACCATCTTTAGCTGCTAGAGATGGGGAGAGAAGTGCTCAGCCCAGGACCACTTCCAGCTCTTTCTAGCATTTGGTAGGAGTCTAAACACAGGCTGGAATGAGCAAAACTTTTGCCATGTTTCTGTGGTGTCCAATGTTTTCTTAAAGTGACCGTGACATCTCTAACGAGTCCCTGTTAGGCTTTTTAATGTTTCTGCAAACATCAATGATTTGATGAGTCCAAGTTGGTTCTGGTTATAAATATTACGTGGGTGAAGCGTCGCGTTACCGGTAACATCCAATCTCCATTTGTTTTGCTTGTGTTGATGTATATATGCATGACGTACCCAGTGTAATGCTCTACATATGTCTCGTCCATTTCTGTATTTCTGTCTCACTTAGAATTCTTTGTTCTTTATAAATTCTGTTTTCTTTCCATAAATGTAGTGAACTTCTCTTTCTATCATTGTAAACAGCGCTCCAGATGCCACATTTTCCGGTGATTGCCATACGCATCCATCGTGTTGATGGCTTCAGTGTGCTTTCTTTGACTTTGTTCACAGTTTACATTTCCAGGGGTCTACAGAGCTGGGAACGTAAACTATCCAGAGGCGCAGAGTTGATAGAACATATGGCTGTGTGTGATGTGTGCCTTTTCATATAATCCTTCTCATGCTACGTGATTATCATTCCTATAGGTTATCTTTAAAGATTGAACCGGGGACCAGCACTCCGCGTACTGCAGCATCTCGGGAGGATTTAGTAGGTACGTCTTACTAGCTTTGCCTTATTATGGAGCTAGCTTTTACTTTTACCATTTTACTAGACAATGCAATAGAGCACTTTAACTTGTGATTAGAGGGAATGAACACTTTGGGTAGCTGGTCCTTTACTCTGCACGCACTGATTAAATACATCATAGACCTCACAGACTCTGCTCACTGAGGGATACGTTTAAATGCTGCCTATGGAAGTCTATGGAAAGGGGAGAGAGAAATAGGGATGAATTCAGCTTGTAGAAGGTGTAATATATTTCTTATACATTGCTTTAATAAAATTAAATTATGTTGTAGTATAATTTTATTTGAAGCAAAAAAGTATAGTTTCTATTAACACATATACTTACCTTCACTGGCAGCAGAAAAGGGCTTAGCCTGTTCCATTGGTCTTATCTAGCACTGCCGCACTGAGCTATACAGAGCATGGTCTTGTTCCCCTAATGTACTGTATATTCTTACATACAGAACTCGTCGGGGGGACTGCCCAAAACAATCGCTGTCTGGTTTCCTCTGCAAAGCTGTTGCTAAAACCACTAAAAGCTTGCTGTGTAGAGGCTGACAGACACATCGATCACATCAGGCAGCTTCCCCCAAGGTACTGTATACGTATACTGGAACGGGACCCTGCTCTGTGTGTAGTGGTGTGCGGCAGTGCTAGGTAAGAGCAAGGGATTGGGAACTGTGGTAAGTGCGGTTTCTGACACAAACGTCAGTGGCAGGAGAGCTGGCCATGTCACTCCTTACTGCTGCCAGTGAATGGAAGTATATAGGTAAATAAAGTAAATTAAAGTTATATTGCAAAACTGGTAAAAAAACAAACAAACAACAGATAGAACTTCTATGATGGCCAAAAATACTTCTATTACTCCTTGACACATATATCACCGCCTAATCTGAAGCAGTGCCTGAAAGAACAGGTATGTTTTATGGCGAACGTCTTCCTCTTCCTAACACACAAATGCCCAAATAGTCTCTTGAGAGCACATAGACTGACAAGATGAAGTAGCAGCAATAAAAAGTACTGTATATGACTTACAGCTTTATTATTGGCTAATGCAATGCACTAAATCATCGAAATCCTTACTTTGTTTTGTTAGGTCCTGAAGTAGGAGCGTCACCACAAAGTTCTCGCAAAAGCATTCCAGTGGAAGGAGTGCTGCTGCCCCCGACGCCACCATCACCTCGAAATCTTATTCCTCATGGGCACCGCAAATGCCACAGTTTGGGTTACAAGTAAGTACTCTCAGGCTTCTGAAATGCGCTGGAAGCAGCCCATAAACCACATGGTCTGGCACATGGCTCGCTTTCCCTGCGCCTTTGCTACTAGAGGGAATTCTCTCATTTTGACTACACTCTTTATTACACTGCATTCAAAATATTATTGTTGGATATTTTCTTATTTAGCTTCATCCACAAAATGAACACAGCCGAATTCAAAAGTGCAACATTCCCAAATGCCGGACCACGCCACCTTCTAGACGACAGTGTCATGGAGCCACATACACCATCCAGAGGGCAGGCGGAAAGCTCCACGCTTTCTAGTGGAATATCCATAGGTAAGTGTAAGTATCTGAAAGCACCATCATGGATTCTGCACCGTCTGGCTTCATGTAATACTCTTACAAGCTTGTTCTTGTTGATGGAATTGCTTAGAAGCATGAATGGAGGCTTTACTGTACATTACTAAGTGTATAGTAATGCACAGGCATCTTCCTTAAAGGGATTGTGTCGCCTAGATTTCTTAGTAGTTTTGATCAGTCTGGATCTGGATGCACAGCTGGGAGAAGTGCATGGCTAAGCGCTGCACTCTATATCTTGTTTTTGGAGTCTCGCTCCTGATTCCTACAACAAGCCAGGGAGTGAAGCACTCGGTCATGCTCTTTATTCGGCTCAATCTAGCCATTGGTTCAATTCTGAACATCCACATCCCGTCCGATCAAAACGTTTGTGTCTGTATGACGTAAAGTTTTTAGTTTCTTTTAAAATTACAGCAACTCCTCAGTGAACCCTTTACATGGTTGAAACAATCAAGCGATGATTTGCGCTGCTGTTACATGCATGTCACCATAGGCAGAGGTGCGGCTAATGTTACTGTTCCAGCAATTTGGGTCTTTTACATGGGAGTATTAGGCCCATAAGCCAGCAGTGCTCTCGGCCTGAGCGCTGAGGGTGTGGAGGACGATGTGAGACCAGCACTGCATACTTGTAACGCTTTAATAAACACACACTGAATTTTTTGGCCTCTTCCAACCTGGCTGCCGTCTGTATTTCCCCATAGTGATAAATGTGCATTTACTTGTTAGATAATTGGAGTTTATTCCAGTGTTTCTGATAATTTGAGGCTAGTCTGGAATAAGGGATTGTAATAAAATTCCAGCCTTATCTGTAGTAATAAGAGTCCGATCCTCACACCATTCCAGAGAGATGGGAGCAGCAGGATAAAAGCTTTGAGAATTTGTACATTTTGCATGTGTTACTTGTGGGCATTTTGTTTAGAGTACATTTTTCTATGTATAAGAACAGAAGGTTTTTTACAGCTCTGAACAAAGTGTTAGGATGTACATATAAGTGATATTCCTTTACTCCAAAGTCCAGTAGTCCAGAAAGTTTAATAAAGCAGCATTTGTTTCCAGCTGAGAATTGCACCATGGTATGGAATTGGCAAGAAGGTACTTGGTCTGGTACTAATTGGGCCCAATTGATGCTAAATCAAAGCAGTTTTACTATACATGTAATAAAAAAAAGAAGAAAAATCTTTCAGACTGGGCTGGTTGTCAAGCACCCCATGAGCTGTAGCTGCACACAGCAGAGCTGCTTCCTGCGTATGTCTCCTGCTGTAGGAGCCTGGAGCAGAGAAACAGATGGCATACGTCACCTAAGAGTTACCATCTGATCTTTGTGTCGTTTTATTCAGGCATCATCCTATGTTCTTGGAACATTCTTCACAATTAGGACTTGTGCTCAGATAATTTATACAACCTCTTAATGTCTTCCAGCTCCTGGGACTTCTGTGTTGACTTTTTCTTTTTTAATGTAGGGAGCAGCGATGGTTCTGAGCTCAGTGAAGACATGTCATGGCCGGCATTTGAAAGGTAAGACGGCATCTATATAACTATTGTAACCCACTAAAGATCTGCTTGTGTGTATTTTATTATAATTCCGCTATTACGCTTTGCTCACGCTGCATTTACGGCATATGTCTGCTATATGCTTAGGGAAAGCTTATGGTGCATATGCCAAACGTATTAACTGATCCCATTCATCCAATGGGTGCCAAAAAAGTGCCTTCTAGATTTAGTCAAAGAAAGTTTTTGGTTTTTTTAATACAGACTGAATGAAGGTGTTCAGATTACTGTTCCGATTTTGTGGGCTGAAATGATCAATGATTTTTCCACATTTTTGGCCACCAATCACTACAGAGTGTTGGGAGACTGGGGGAGGGGGTTGCTTTGTGTGCTTGTAGTAATCTACTCTCCTGTGGCCATCAGAAATCCCATTTAAAGCATACAATTTTAGGTTATGTCCCCTTACAAGTTATTTGGCAACTGTGATCTGTGACTACAGGATAGCAAAGGTGCCAACAAGGCAGGCTGGGGTAGTCTGAGACACTCCTCCTGTCTCCTCATTGGTTCTGGCTGCTGCTCTCTCCTGCCCTCTGCAGCCCTGCCTTCTCTGATTGGCTGCTCTTCATAGGCACAGGCCCATCACAGCTGGAAAGTCAGGGCAGGGAGAGTGGACCCCTACAAAAAGATAGCCTGAAAAAAAGAAGGTAGTATGAGCCTTGAGAAAGGAGGAACCTGGAGACTCACTCTAATTTAAGAAAATACATCCTTTTGGCATGGTTGCAGAACCGAGAAGCCGAGTGGGCCCCTTTTAGATGTAGGAAGATTGTTCTATTTTGTCAGGTGACGATCTCCAGCAGGATGTGAACCAGGCTAAAATATTACCATATTATTCAGCTTTCAACAATTCCGGTTATATGGGGCTGAGTTACTCACAAGCCAGTCAGATAGTGAATGTTAAGACTATTAACAGCTCTTAAGAATACAGAGGAACAACTGCAGAAGCATAGATGTTTGTACGGGAATCTTGCTTGCAACAAAAGCCTAAAAAATTAGCACAACCTCAGAAGTTTCTGAAAGTGATGGTTACACTTTATGCTGAGAATATTGCTGCCTGTTGTATATTCTCTTTCTGTGATGCTAGACTATAAGTTACAATGATAACCTGTAATGAAATCCAACAGGAACAGGTTGTACCATTCTCTGGGTCCAATGACAAGAGGGACATGGAATGGCTACCGGGGCCCAATGAAGGCCAGCAGGTATACATAAGGCACTCTGGTGATGGGCTGTGGCACAGGCTGCATAGTTTGCCGTCTCTCGGTTGCTGGGTGCTCCTCTTCTGCTTTAAGAGCTTTTTCTTTTTGGTGTTTGCTGACTCTTAGTTTGTACACCTCTGTTAATCTACTATTTGTTTATGATTTTTTCCTATGCAAATAGCTTTCTTTTATGTAAAATAATTGTTAAATTCTTAACAGCAAATACAAAGCCAATAAGTGGTTTCCATTCACTTCCAGATAGTGAGACTGTAGATTCGGAGTGTTTGTTTCTCCAAACTGTAGAAATCGAGAAGGTTTTTGTTTTTTTTCTGTAATGAAAGTTGTTGAAATAATGCTCAGTCCTTGTGTGAACCATGTGTGTACTCTAAAACTGGTGTGGGCTTTATATAGTGCAGTATGGTGGTGCTCTTCTCCTGCACATAGTATGTCCACTGTACATACACAGTCCTTTTGACCTGTAGCAAAGGATAAAGACCATGCTAAAGCACCTATTCCACGGAGCGCTATTAGCACTCGTGTGCTCCTCGTTTCCCCCTATTACACACGGCAGCAGCGAGCGGGTGAGTCGGGGGGGGGACGGGTCTGCCCATAGAAGATAGCGCTGGTCTGCTGGCGCCGCTCCTATTGCACGGTGCGATGGCAGCAGATTGCTGCTATCGCAGTCGTTTGTTTTTCAACATGCATGAAAGACAAACAACGCAACAATCAGCCAACATGAACGATGCCGTTGCCTTCTATTCCACGGGACGATTATCGTCTGAATACAGCCGATAATCATTCCATGGAATAGGGCCTTTTAGAATACTTGCACAGCGGCTTCTGTAAGTGTCATCAGCCCTGACAACCGACATAGTGTTAGGCCCTATTACACCAACAGATTATGTGACTCAGAAATCTCAGTCTTTCTTTTCCTTTATTACCTGTTCCCTGTTTATAGTCTGTTCCTGGCTTTGGCTCAAAAAATCTGTCCTTAGTCCTTAATGCCCTTAGATAATAAAGTGTACCCTGTAGTTATAACTTTCAAATCTAAATCAATGTGAAATAAATCAAGTTTGTTATATACATTCATTATTTTTGCTGTAAAACAAAGCTGTACTTACCAGAAATCCAGGTCCAGCCTCCAGAAGGCAGATTTTCTAACTTTGCTGGTTGAAAAAAACAACAGACTAAACACATGAGAGAGTACAGAGAGTCACGGCTCAATGTGTCCATCAATCACATGACTGCCTTATCTGTGAGAGATCACATGGCCTGGGATACACAGGACTTTCTTTTTTCTGATGGAAGTGCTGTTTTCTCTTTAAAAAATTAAAATAAAAAAATGAATATAAATTGCAAACATGATTTATATCACTTTTGCTTTAGATTTTGAAAGTTATAACAAGAGGTACACTTTAAGGCACATGAGTGCCCAGGGGAAGGTATTTCCAGGGGTGGGCAATACAGACAGCAACCATGTTTATATAGACATGGAGGACAAGAACTCTGTGCAGTCCCGAACACTAGAAAATAATCTTTTATTACACATGGGTAAATACATCCCTATTTATATTACTGGTAAAACACTTGTTAGTTGTATTTCATTCCCCGCATACAAGGGCCATGCCATATGATTGCCTTTAGGATATATTTGATGCCATGATCCTGTGTGTTTGGGTGCCACTAGACTCTCCTCCATTGGCATTTGATTAGAGGGGGTAATGGATCAGGTATTTTAGATTTTAACATGCCAGAATAGGGCTGGGCGATTAATCGAATTAATTCGATTAATTCGCCCAGAAGGTTAGAATCGATTTGATTTTTTGTGAAAATCGTAAATTCGATTTTCACAAAAAATCATTGCGGGCAGAGAAGCGCGGAGAGTCAGTCGGGCGGGCGGACGGGAGGTGCAGGTGCCGGGCGGGAGATGGAGGGCGGGCAGCACTGCGTGGAGGTGCCGGCCGGGCATGAGGTGCAGGTTACGGCCGGCGGGAAGTGCGGGGGCGGCGCTGCGTGGAGGTGCCGGGCGGGCGGGAAGTGGGGCGAGGTGCAGGTCGGTCGGCAGTCCCCCAGAGCCGCGACCGACCTTCCCCAGCTGTACACATAGCATTCCGTTCCCCTACCGGCCACACATGCAGGTCCCGGTCTCTGCAGGAGGCTGCAGGGACTGTAGTGGTGATAGCGTCGCTGCCATTACTGGAGCTGTACAGCAGGATCTTCACCCCTGATCCCGCTGTACAGCTCCAGTAATGGCAGCGACGCTATCACCACTACAGTCCCTGCAGCCTCCTGCAGAGACCGGGACCTGCATGTGTGGCCGGGGTGAGGGGAGGAGGGCTATGTGTACTCCTTTCCCAATCATTCCCAGCTGCCCCAGCCCCCCTCCATCACCCCCAGTCGCCCTCCATCACCCCCAGTCGCCCTCCATCACCCAAAGTCCCCCTCCATCACCCCCAGTCACCCCCAGTCGCCCTCCATCACCCCCACTCCTCCTTCAGTCACCCCCAGTCGCCCTCCATCACCCCCAGTCCCCCTTCAGTCACCCCCAGTCGCCCTCCATCACCCCCACTCCTCCTTCAGTCGCCCTCCATCACCCCCACTCCTCCTTCAGTCACCCCCAGTCGCCCTCCATCACCCCCACTCCTCCTTCAGTCGCCCTCCATCACCCCCACTCCTCCTTCAGTCACCCCCACTCCTCCTTCAGTCACCCCCAGTCGCCCTCTATCACCCCCACTCCTCCTTCAGTCACCCCCAGTCGCCCTCCATCACCCCCACTCCTCCTTCAGTCACCCCCAGTCGCCCTCCATCACCCCCACTCCTCCTTCAGTCACCCCCAGTCGCCCTCCATCACCCCCACTCCTCCTTCAGTCACCCCCAGTCGCCCTCCATCACCCCCACTCCTCCTTCAGTAACCCCCAGTCGCCCTCCGTCACCCCCAGTCGCCCTCCGTCGCCCCCAGTTGCCCTCCGTCACCCCCAGTCGCCCTCCGTCACCCCCAGTCGCCCTCCGTCACCCCCTAGCTGCCCATCTATACCTGTACTACTACTACACCCCTCATCTATACCTGTACTACTACTACACCCCTCATCTATACCTGTACTACCACACCCCTCATCTATACCTGTACTACTACTACACCCCTCATCTATACCTGTACTACTACTACACCCCTCATCTGTACCTGTACTACTACCACACCCCTCATCTATACCTGTACTACCACACCCCTCATCTATACCTGTACTACCACACCCATCATCTTTACCTGTACTACTACTACTACTACTACACCCCTCATCTATACCTGTACTACCACACCCCTCATCTATACCTGTACTACTACAGCCCTCATCTGTACCTGTACTACCACACCCCTCATCTTTACCTGTACTACTACTACACCCCTCATCTATACCTGTACTACTACTACACCCCTCATCTGTACCTGTACTACTACTACTACACTCCTCATCTATACCTGTACTACTACTACTACTACATCCCTCATCTGTACCTGTACTACTACACCCCTCATCTTTACCTGTACTACTACTACTACTACACCCCTTATCCACTATACCTCCACTACTAAACACACAAAGAAGATCTCCTATACTATATGGGGGCCCAGAATGGCACACAGGGAGCTTGTCTACTACAGGGGAGCACTGTTACAGTGAGAAGCAATACAGTTGTCTCAAATGTCATTAAAATAGTATCTGATGCTGCAAGGACAAAACTATGTTGTTTATTTAGCAAAAAGGAAAAAAAAATCGAGATTTAAATCGAGAATCGTCCAAAATTTTAAAAAAATCGAGATTTTATTTTTTGGCCATATCGCCCAGCTCTATGCCAGAACCTTAGTGTCTGCATGAGAAAAGGTCCTGGCAGCAGTGTGTTCCTCTCTCCTGTTGACGCACACATACATCTAAGTCTGTTTGTAGTGGAGTCAGGAAAAAGACTTGTTGGCCGTCTTATGGGTATGTGTTATCCAGCGTTCTATTTTGGACATTGGGATGAGTAAGTAGTCCGTCCTTCCTACATACCCCGCAGATGTGTGGTGCAGCTCCGAGATGATAGGGGGCAGTATGGCTGCCGGTGTCTGATACTGACCTACTGGGCTGTTTGGAGAAGAACTCTTGCAGACTTATCTGATGAAACCACGTCCTGCTATCGGCAAATAATAATGCAGCTACAACAATGAGATATTTGAAGTGACAACACCATTCCCTTTGTACTGGTTTCAATTCACTTCCCATAGCATCTTGCGAAGCCTCAGTGTTTAGGATTTCGTCTGTAGCTCACTGTTATTAATGGTCCCTGTCATTGAGGTTACTGTGAAGGTGCAGAGCTGCTGACAGCCGACTTAGTCTTAGCATTTGTCATGTTATAAGTGACTGTTGGACGATCAGATGCAGAACATTGAAGACATGATCCCTGGTTACTATATGAGGTCAGCACAGTGAATCAATTCTTACAATAAAGTCTGACAAGGTTTAGAAAACTGTTATCGCTGTCCATCTTAAATCCAAATAAACAGTTGCCGATTCTTCATTGTGTTCTACTGATTAAATGTATTGAAAGTTTTTCTTTTAAAATTCTGATGGTTGCCCTTGGAAACAGACAAGTTTGCTCGCCCTCTGCTGTCAGACATGTGACCCAACTGGTGCCATATGAGTTTCCACATTGCATTTCTCACTAGTAACATGCAGGGATGTGAATTTTGACAATGAATATAGATTAAAATAACATGTAACAAGCTTGTTGACTGTTTCCTTTAGCTACAAGAAGAATTGTCATTGCAGTAACAATGTGTTATTTATATGGTTCATGCAGGATTGCAGTGTTCATGTAGAGGTTGTGAATACATCCCTGCCTGCTATATAAAGGTTCTTTTCATGTAAAAACATAATAGATTAATTGGTAAAAGGAGGTATAAAATGTCAGCATGCTGTATGGTAAGAGATGGTAGAGGAGCTGTGTGTGAGATGTCGGTGCTCCTTCCTTTGTAGGAGACCACACGCTCTGCTCTCTATGCGCAGACTCAGGATTTCGTCCCTTACTCGGAGCTGCGTTCAGCTGCGCAGTTCCAGGCAAGTTTTATTCAGTGCACAATATCCATATCTATTAACAAGGATTGTGACTAGCATTGTGCATTGTTGGTTCACCAGTAACACCGACTAAGATGCCATTTCTATTAACCTTTCTAAGAGCATTTCCACCCATACAACCCTCCATTAGTTTTTGGCTTGTCCTCTTCCGTCTGGTTGTTAGGTCATGTTCACATACTGCAGAAATATCGCATGCAAAAAATTTTGTACTGGACCAAAGCAGCAGCAAAAAGCACCTGTATTCACAGTGTATATGGGATTCCGATGCCATGCAGTAACAGTGACTATTGCCCCAATAGAATACATTTTACTGTTACTTGTTTATATCTGTGTTGTCCTTCCTTTACAAAAGTGACAACCAAAAAAAAGGCTGCCGATACAGACCCAGACTTAGCCCATGAGTACTGATCCCCTGTCCTGGGAAAGCTTACTAACATTCACTATGGGGTAGGGATTTCCAAGATTGCCTACTGTCCCTTCTGGAAATTTTTTCTTACATTTAACAACTTGATTGGATTATTCCAAGACCTGATTTTCCAGATTTTAAGTGGAAATGCTCCTTTTTGCTGAGGTTTTGTTTCTAATTTATTTTTACAACCTATCATTCAAGAAAGAGAATGGACGCGGGGTCACATGACATCAGCCCTGCCCATAGCCTCCGCTCAGGGTATCATTCGGGATGGTGCTAGAAGATACATCATTCATGGTTCTGACCTTTCCTTGCTGTTCATATGGAAAGAAGATCTTTAGTTTCTTATGAAGGCATGTCCGTATCTACAGCTGGACCCAAACTGGTGCCAGATGGGTTATATATTTATCTCGGCTAGAATCGGGTGAAGGGCTCATTGTACTGATGTCATGTGACCTTATTCGAGGTGTCTGATCTCGTTTTACGATTTGGTTTGTTCCCGGTGTGTTGTGTATGGAAGTGTGCCAGTGACACACATCAAGTATAGTATGTGTTTGATGTCTGTCCCGCGCAGATGCCTGACCTAGCAAGTTTCCTTTCCACCGGCTTCTGCTGTGTTCCACAATAGTCATCTAGGGAGCAGACATCCGGTGACAGTGACTGATAGAGACAAAATCTGCAGGGATAACATGGTGTCTCTCTTTACAGCTCTGCCGATTCAACGGAACTAGCGGTTCATTTGTATCCCGGCGCAGTGACCATACAGGGGGTCCTACGAAGGAAGACTTTGTTAAAAGAAGGCAAAAAGCCGACAGTAAGACACATACATTGCATTCGTAATAATCAAATTTAAAAAATATGAATCACACATTTACTGGCCACTGCCTACTGATGTCCCGGCAGTATTGTGTAGATGCTTCACCAATGCATGTGTAGTAATACCGTGTTATTCTGCGTCAGAGCGCCACCTAGGGATAGGATACAAGGTGGTATCCCCAAACACATTACTGGCATGTTGTACACAGAAACTAAAGACTCTATAGGGATTAGTAAAATGAAGGGTCAGGATTGCCTTTATGGGTTCTGCGAAGTCTTTATTCTTAGAAGAAACCTGGTTTATTTTTCTAAAGGTTTATGAATTCTGGAATTTGGGTAAATAGGAATCCTAAAGATAGAAAGTAAAATATTCTTTAGAAGTTGAACTTTACAGGGGTTGTCCAGTGAAAACCTTTTTCTTTCGGATCAACTGATATCAGAAAGTTTATATAGATTTGTAATTTACTTCTATATAAAAATCTCAAGTATTCCTATACTTATCAGCTGCTGTATGTCCTGCAGGAAATGTTTTATTTTTAGTCTGACACAGGGCTCTCTGCTGACATCTTTGGCCGAGACAGGAACTCTGTCTCTGTTTTCTATGAACCCCCATAGAAAACCTTTCCTGCTCTGGACAGTTCCTGTCTCGGCCAGAGATGTCAGCAGAGAGCACTGTGTCAGACTGAAAATAAATCATTTCCTTCAGGACATACAGCAGCTCATTAGTATGGGAAGACTTGAGATTTTTAAATAGAAGTAAATTACATATCTATATAGCTTTCTGACATCAGTGGATTTGAAAGAAAAAGATTTTTGCTGGACAACCCCTTTAATGATTGTGAAGTATTAGTCGTCTATCATGGCTGTTCTTCCTTCTACCAATACTAGAATCTCTTGAAGCTTTACTGTTACTTTAAGGGGTTATCCAGAGTTAGGGGTTATTTTACAAAAACAGCACTACCCCTGTCTCCAGGTTGTGTCTGGTATTACAATTTAGCTACATTCACTTCAATGGAACTGACCTGCAAAACATGCCCTGAGGACAAGAGTGGTATTGTGTATGGAAGAAGCAGCCATGTTTGTTAGCCTGGATAACCCCCTTTTAAAAAAGAAAATTCAATGTCAGTCAGGAGCTTGGTTTTGGTCGAGGTCTTAAGCCCCTATTACACGAGGCAATGCAGAGAGCAAACAAGCGCCAAACCTGTCAGGTCAGCGCTCGCTTGCTCCTCGTTTTCCGTTCCCTGCCGGCACTATTTGGTCTGCTGCCGCCGCTCCTGTTGCTCGGTGTGACGGCAGCAGATTGTTGCTATCTTAGCTATTTGTCTTTTAACATATTGAAAGACAACAATCAGCCGACATTGCGCAGTTGGCTGACCGTTGTCTTCTATTACACCAGACGATCATTGGCTGAATACAGCCGATAATCTTTTCGTCTAATAGGGTCTCTAGTGCTGAGGCCCACAATTATCGCTAGCTACAGCCAGGAGAAGCGTGCACTGTGCGTTTCACTCCCTGGCTAGCTGTTTGATTCGACTCAATGCAACCGTGAGATCAAGTGACCAGCTGAGAAAGAAGTGCCCAACCACTCCTTTCTCCCAGCCTTCTAACCCTTATAGATGATGCATGGCCAGACAGGATAACTGGGATACAATTTAGCAGCATTGGTGAGAGAACTTCTGCATAGATATGTTAAACCTCCAGGATATTACTCTCCTGTCTTATTGTTTCTCCCAGATACATTGGATTATTAGTTGTAATGTATACTGTTCTCTGCAGGTTGCATCCTGGACCAAATACTGGGCAGTATTGTGCGGCACACAGCTCATCTACTATGCAGCAAAATCCATAAAAGCCACAGAGAGGAAACATGTAAGTGGTAATATGTCTGGTCATCTGTACTGTGTCTTCTTCCAGCTTGCAGAATCTGGGTGTCATAAAATCCTGCACAAAAAGCTTCACAGCCTCTATATGTGATGCCTGTGCTGGGCTACACAGAGTGCCAGAGAAGGGGCTGCCAGTATGCTGGGACATCCCTATCTCACTAGTATTAGTCATTGCTGTAGCCATTTTATAGGGCAGGACAGTACATGGCCAGGTCACAGTGTGTGTAGGGGGACAGCTGGAATCAGGTCTTGAGATGGCGCTAGAGAGACAAGTCTGTCTTCTGGAGGAGGGCTAATTTGTATAAATTTTTTCCCATTGACTGCAGGCCAGATAGATGTCTGCATAAGAAGAACCAGAACCCTTGAGGCAGAACACTGCCAGTTCCTGCTGTATATATGGGGTCTTCTTATTTCCGACAATGATCCCTGCAGGGTCTGTCTTTTTAGGTTACAGATTCTCCTGTTGTGTAGAAGACAACCTGTGGCCTTTCTCCCATCTTAGTGCAGGATATTGTGTTATCCTGGCTGGGCAATGACCTGGCCTCACATCAGTTTATTTCCCTTGTCTGGGACAATGCATTTTTAGTCATGTCTGTTCTTAATAAAAACTGATCATGTGGAAATGTTCTGTATCCGAGAACAAAGCACGGAGTGATTGGTGTGTTTAGAGTAATGATGATTAAAGCGGGTGAAGGATACAATCCATGTAGACCGTAAGGCACATGGTATTCTCTATGTGATTGCTGGCAGGGAATGGCGGCTCATTCTGGGGCCATATTCCTTGTATCCCACCAGTCTGTGCGTTGTTAGCTGCTGTTGGGTGTAGTAGTAGTATACATAGGTTTAACACCCAGTGGCAAGAATTGTCTGTGAAGGTAACCCAGCTGGTGTTCTGGATGTATTACAGTAGGGTAGTGGTAGCTGTTACATAGAAAGTCCAAAAAAGAATGTGTATGTATGTGCGTGTGTGTATGTATATATATATATATATATATATGTATGTATGTGTGTGTGTGTGTATGTATATATATATATATATATATATATATATAGTGTGTGTGTGTGTGTGTGTGTGTGTGTGTATATATATATATATAATATATATATATATATATAATATGTGTGTGTGTATATATATATATATATATATATATATATATAATGTGTGTGTAAAATATATTAACAAGTAGTAAACGTTCCTGGTTATTTACTTCCTGTGTTACAGTTGTTCTCAGGTATTGTCTCAGATTTCCTATATATTGGTGATTCGGTCTCTCAGTATCTTACAGAATACACTGAACTATATAAACATTTTACTTTCTCACAATAACTATCACTGTGGAGTATATATGTTATGAGCATGACACGCTGTATATCTTACAGGATTATATATGGCTTGTTAAGCTTTTCTGTGGATTTACCAGCGATGACAGTCGCCCTGATACATGATACATATATGTGTTTATAGATTGCTCTAAGCCCCTGAGAACATTAAGAATGCAATATGTTCCTGTTTATGGCACAAAACGGGGGGAAAGGACCATCTTCCCATTTCATTTAGAAAAGTTATAGAGATGCAGTCATTTTTACTGTCCGTCCCATTGACTTCAGTGTAGTGAATAAGGATAGTGACTGACAAGGAACATGTAATAATGGATGGGTTCCCTGAGCTGCAGTATAAAGTATGGGGGTGGGCTGATCGCACTGCAGTCATGTCAGTCCTCAGTACAGTGTAACACTTGTCATATACTGTACATATACTTCATTATGGATGCTGATTTATACATATATACTTCTGTATTTCTTCAGTTCAAGTCCACATCAACAAAAAACATCTCTGTAGTGGGCTGGATGGTGGTGATGGCTGATGACGCGGAGCATCCGGACATTTTTCTACTAACAGACTCTGAGAAGGGTAAGTCCAGGCCTCGCTTAACAAGGGGGATTTTAAAAAAATTATTATTGACATGCCTAGGATTGTAGATAATACTTATTCAGACATTGGGGGGTCCTCAAGAGTAAAGTAGTCGCCGCTAGTGGGAAACATCCTCTGTAATTATGCTTCTCTGGGCATGATTAATAATAATAATAGCGCACACAGATTCCGCAGCACTTTACATAGTTTCGCCAATTATTGCTCCCTGTCCCCAATAGGGCTCACAATCTAAATCCACCTATCTGTATGTTTTGGTTGAGGGAGGAAACCGGAGTACACGAAGGAAACCCACGCAAACACTGAGAGAACATACAAACTCTTTGCAGATGTTGCCCTTGGTGGGATTTGAACCCAGGACTCCAGCGCTGCAAGGCTACAGTGCTACCCACTGAGCCACCGTGATTGCCTCTGTAGGAGCCGGCAGAGGGACCATCCCCGGGCAATGATGCTCCCAGAGAGGCGGGATTACAGAGGATGTTTTCTGCCAGCGGTACTTCGCTGCTGAGGACCACCCAGTTGTCTAGTTAATTATAATTTACATTAAGTGGAAGCTCTATAGAGTTAATTTTTTAGAAAATTGTGTTACGCTGATACCGAGCTCTGTTACGCTGATAAAGAGCTCAACTAAAGGTTGTATTAGACAGCTCAACACACACCATGGACAGAGCCTATAACACAGCTTGATAATCATGCGGCCAGGGCTGCATGGACATTGCTAGCGATGTCCATGCAGCCCTTTGCTTTAATCAGCTGTCAGCACACATCACCTATTAGACAGAGAGATGTGCGGCAGGCAGGCGATGATATTGACATATTGAAAAACTGTGATCAGTCGACAAGCGAGTGTTGCTGTCTCTATTACACGGGAAGATATGTCTGATCGCTTTGTGTAATAAGGCCTTTAGCAATGCAAACTCCATCTCCCATGTAATGATTAGTGGGGGTCTGAACACCCAGAACCCCCACAGATGAAAACTTTTGACGTCTCTCTCTTTTAAAAGGAGAGGAAAGCAAGAGGCACCTTCTAGGTCAGGGATGGGGGGGAACCTTCGGCCCTCCAGCTGTCCATGTATGATGGCAATTGTAGTTTTGAAACAGCTGGAGAGCCGAAGGTTCCCCATCTCTGCATGGGATACGTCATGGTTATCAGACCAGGCAAAGCGTGGGTTCCAAGCCTAGCCGCCTGTGCACAATGACCTTCCAGCTGTTAATAATGCTGCCCATTCTACTCACAAGCAGCACTATCAGCACTTGTGTCTTTTTGTATCATCCTATTTTAAGTGTGTAAGATGGTTGTCTTCATTACATTGTTCTTTCTATCTTACAGGAAACTCTTACAAATTCCAGGCAGGAAACCGTGTGAACGCCATGTTGTGGTTCAAACACCTAAGTGCAGCCTGCCAAAGTAACAGGCAACAGGTGGGGACCCTGTTATATATCATTATATATGTCTAATCCAAGCCCAGGCAAACATGTTATAGCTTTTCTTTTATTGAACAGGTCCCTGCCAACCTGATGACATTCGAGTGAGCCTCCCAGTGTTTTACCTGAGACCGAGTCTCATCTTATTGTGCATCAGACACGAGGGGAAAGGCGATGGATGAGCCTGGACATTTATGACGCACCCTTGCTTGTCGATGGGCGATAGCAGCAGCAGCAGCACCTTAAAGCAATGAATAAAACAGATCTAGTTTTAGCACTGACAGCAAAGAGGAGTACGATAGTCTTTGCACCACTACGTCCGTTACTGCCCCCTGCGTGGGTGAAGGCGCACTCCTGCAGCTGTGGACAGGATCAGCCATGGACCTCATATTGAGATAGTCTATGTACATATATATTTTTTTTTCTTGTTCACGGAACCAATCTGTGCAAACCACTGCCTTAAAGACAAACTAAAAAAAAAATGTGAGTGTTGAAACGTAACACCAAATAGTGTGCACGTGCGAGTCTGAGCGGATTCACGGGAGTGTATTCACTGTAGTCCTTTGTGACTGTTTTTGTTTAGCTTTTATCAATTGTCAAACTCACTGGTTACGGGGAAGGAAGCGTTGGACCTTTTTTGGGGTTATTTCTTTATATTTTATCCTGTACATATGAACACACTGGGGTTTTCTATTAGAAGACTAGGTAAGACTACAGATAGAAAGGACAGTGTTACTGTAGGGGTAGGGTAGGCTATGGTTCGGCCGGCATTCACTGGTGTTGGTGAAGGGGTGTCGCTCATGCGGCTTAGGTCAGTTTGGTTGGGCAGAGGCTTCCTTATATCCACCTTGTGTTTTAGAGAGGTTTAGATATTGTGCTGCACCCTTATCGGTGAGTGGCTGTACTAGTCTATGCTTAAGACACAATCGAGTCCTGCAAAGCCAGCAGTATTAATTTTTAAATTAATTTTTATGGACTTTTTGTTTTTTTAATATTTTTTTTTTTTTATTGTAAAAAAAAAAGAAAAGTTAGTTGTACAGCCATGTGGTTGATAATGATTCTGTCTATAGCTTTGTCACTATGTAGTGGTGCCTTTGCTTCATTCTCTTAATTCAACTTGGCCTCCATATAGCTCAACCTATCGGCTTTTGCAAACTCTGCGGCAGCCAAGTGTATTGCACCTGACAGCGTTACTCCCAGGCAGCCATCTAGCCTTCGGCTTTATTGGACATGCTGACAGTTTTTGGATTGTACTATAGAAATGATCCCCCAACATTGGGCCATCCTACATATGAAATGCATAAAAAGCTATCGGCTGAACACTATAAGGCTGAATGTACACAATATTTGATGCAGCTCTTTGGGCCAAAACCAGAAGTGGATCCCATCCTTTGTGGAAACTGTAATTGCACTCTTCAAAAGAACGCGATGTGTGAAACCAGCCATTTAGGCCGCGTCCTTCAGTGGCCATGCAGTGTTACACATAACCCCAACAACACTGCATTGCCATTGGGGCATGTAATAGAGCAGTGCAGATTAAGGAGACTTAAATTCCCAGTAGCTGTTACAAACAAGAAATCTGTGAGCTGTATATCATGCCTGGAGCTGCAGACAGGGTCAGGTAAAATATATATTTTTTTTTACAATCTTAAAGGAGAAGTCCGGCAAAATTTTTTTATTAAAGTATTGTATTGCCCCCCCCCCCCCCCAATAAGTTAATAAGTTATACAAATCTCCAACATACACTTATTATGGGAAATGCTTATAAAGTGTTTTTCCCTGCACTTACTACTGCATCAAGGCTTCACTTCCTGGATTAACATGGTGACGTCACTTCCTGGATTAACATGGTGACGTCACTTCCTGGATTAACATGGTGACGTCACTTCCTAGATAACATGGTGACGTCACTTCCTGGATTAACATGGTGACGTCACTTCCTAGATAACATGGTGATGTCACGACTCCCAGAGCTGTGCGGGCTGTGGCTGCTGGAGAGGATGATGGCAGGGGGATACTCAGTTGTCCCTCCAGTGCCCTGTGTCCCTCAGTGTCCCCCTGCCATCATCCTCTCCAGCAGCCACAGCCTGCACAGCTCTGGGAGTCGGGTCGTGACATCACCGCTTTACAGGTATCGTTTTACAGGTACCATCAGACAGGTATCATTTGTTTTATCCTCCCTATCAGCTATCTGCCCATGTCTGCAGCCTCCAGCATAAGCTGACAAATTCCATTTCAAACCTATCCATTCTCTGCATGATGCTAGTCTGTAAATGATGACTGCTCTTCTGTGACTGTGTACATACACGGCCAGTGCCCCAATGATGATGATATAATTGTAGTCATTGTCTGAAGATACACAACCCAGAAATATCTCAACTAGCAATGAACTAAGGGTACGTTTACACCGAGAGATTTATCTGTCAGATTTCTGAAGACAAAGTCAGGAATGGATTTGAAAAGAGGAGAAATCTCAGTCTTTCCTTTATGACCTGTTCCATGTTTATAGTCTGTTCCTGGCTTTGGCTTCTCAAATCTGTCAGATAAATCTGAGTAAATGCACCATAAGTGGCGCCTATTTGCAGTCAATTAAGGGGAGGCCAAAGCGATGGGTTTTGCCAATCCTAGCAGTAGGTCACCTATGTTTGACATCAAAATCCGAAGTTACTATCCCCATGTCTAAGGAGTCTAGTAATCCAAGAAATAGCTTAGTAACAGTACTCGGTAGGCAGAATGGATGTCAACCCAGATGTGAGTCATTTCACATATATGATCGCATTCTACTGTGGTACAACTGCCTGGAATCCATGTTGTCGTAAGGCCCTATTACATGAAGCAGTTATCAGCTGTATTTGGCCCATTACCGGTCATTATGGCTTTATGTAATAAAAGATCAGCCGACATGCACAATGTCAGCTGATTGTTGTCTTTCACCCCCCACACTTAAGTTTTAGATTGCAAAGTATCCCTGTGTCCTAAAGTCATGTCAAAAGGTTTGATCTGTCAGGGACTTGGGTTTTCAGGCCCTTACCCATTAGAGCCAGAAGAAGCACTTAGCTAAGCACTTCTTCCTGACTCACTGTGATCTCTGTATCACTGCAGGAAATCGGATCCATAGACTTACAATCAAGCCCCAGACTGATCAAACTTTTTTTTTTTTAAAGTGATAGTGCCCACTTAATATAACAGTTACTGGGTTTATAAGCCATGTAGACGTAGGTAGCTGCCTCATACAATCCTATAGTATAGGATTTTCTTTTATAGTTGGGGATTTTTTTTCTCTAGTGACATCAGATGTCCCCCCACATTATTGTGACTCATACGTCATGTTTGTGCTTACATGATGTGAATTACATGTACTTTAATAACTAATACAGCAAAATTATTTTGTTTGTACATTTGTATATAGTTATACTGAGTATATATATATTTTTTTTTGTTTGCTGGATGACCTCTTTGGATAAGTGAGTGAAGCAAACGCCACATATTCTTTTTGCTTTATTTTTATTATCTTCCTATGTTTATGTTCTTTCATGCGATTATTACACCTTATGTGCAAATGACTGGTACATAACAGGTCGCGGGTAAAAAGCCCTTTAAACCGAAAAGGGTGATTGTTTTTTGTTATTGGAAGCGCCACTTCTTGCCACATTGAGATGATACATGTACCATGAAAGCGTTGTTTTGTCGGAGCCTCAACCTGTTTGTATATTGCACAGGCCCCATGCGGTGAACTTTGATAGACATACTGGGGGAGATTTATCAAACATGGTGTAAAGTGAGACTGGCCCAGTTGCCCCTAGCAACCAATCAGATTCCACCTTTCATTCCTCACGGACTCTTTAGAAAATGAAAGGTGGAATCTGATTGGTTGCTAGGGGCAACTGAGCCAGTTTCACTTTACACCATGTTTGATAAATCTCCCCCGGTACAGTGTAGTTTCTGCCTTATGGTTGACATTCAGCACTTATTAGTACAACTATTTAAACATTCTGCCGGCTTACCATGTGATCCGGTCAGTTTTATTAAAGAGGAATCCCACCCAAAACCTAAAACTCTCATGTCTATGGACTGTGTTTGAGATTGACGTTATAGAGATTCTTTAGGATTAGAAAGCATAGCTATTTCTTTTCAAAAACCGTGCAACTGTGGTATTGCAGCCCAGTTCTTCTGAACTGAATGTAGTGGAGTTTTAATACTATAGACAACCTGGGGACAGGTCTGGCACCGTTTTTGGAAGAAAGTAGTGTCCCTGTCACTTTAAAAACTTTTGATACATCACACAGTCTAAAGTTCTGATTAGCGGGCTCTGGGTGTTAGATTATTGGAGCCGGGAGAAGCACATGGCTGAGCACTTCACTCCCCGGCTAACTGCCTTTTACACTTCAGTACAGGAGATCATCTTCATTGTAAGTCTGTGGAGCTCAACTTCTGCAGCGAGCTTGGGACGGGAGCACTCCATGTGCTGTTTCTGACTCTAAACACCCAGAACCCCACTCATCAAAACTTTTGATGTGTCTTTGTGGTCTGTGAGGTTTTTTTTTTTTTTTGGTTTTTTTTTACGTGACAGGGACACTTATGAATGTCTTTCTCGTAATAGGATTTTGTAGTAGTGGTCTTATGTGGAAGAACCACCTTTATAAGCCTACTCAGGCACGTTGAGGGAAGCGCGCCCAATGTTTCTTCACCTCCTCCTTTTGGAAAGGTTTTCTGTCTTCCCTTTAGATGAATTCAAAAGCAAATCGGAAACTATAGGCATCATAACTAGGCTATGTTCTTAGGTTTTGGGTGAAATTCTCCCTTAGGCCAGGGCTACACTGTGACTTTTTGTAGTGCTGCAAGATTGGTGTTAGCCACTGACTGTAAGCTGCAGTCCATGAGATTCTATACAACTCCGTGGATTGCTTTGCTTTGGACTGTCTGTCTTGCTAAATGGTTAAAATCAGTCTTGTAATGCCCCAGAAAGTCACAGTTTAGCCCTGGCCATGTACTAGAACAATTAAATGTTACTATTTCCACATCCATCCTACAATAGACCTCGGCAGGCAGGCAGTTCATATGCGTCAGACCTGTCTCGACCACTTTACTCTCAGGAACAATATTAACCCATAACCCAGCAGGTAAGTCAGTAAATGCCATATTTCAGCCATAAGCAATTCACGATTTTGTGATATTTAGGGCAGCACAATCCATAAAGAAAGGTTTACTAAGGAAATGGGAATTATTTAGCTGTAAGACAGCCAGGGACCCTAATACTAGAACTTACGGGGAGCAGGCAGTGACCATGCCACGTGGCATAGAGCCTGCCCCATAAGGTTGGCAGTGAAAAGCTGGTTGTAACACCAGTGCCTTATTAACCAGTCTTTTGTATCAGTCGTTCAATGACTTAACAGGAAAAAAAAACAATACCTATTGAAGACACTATAATTATAAAAACAAATGTGGTTGTTAAATAGTTTTTACAGAACGACTAAAATATGCACAAGGCAAAAGGTGAACTCTGTAGCACATTGGTTGTTATGAGCATAAAACAGTGTTTCAGAAGCCTCTGACGTGTAATTCCAGTTTTAGCCAGTAGAGGTGTTAGTGTCCCCTCCACAGTTTGACATGAGGACCCAGCATAATGATCTTTTGCAGTGATGTGCAGGTCCTGCGTTTCATCTTTTCTTTCAGTGATCGTGTGTGAGCACTTTTAAGAATATGTGTGAGTGTTACATACATGCTGTCCTGACCTCTTTATTTCCTACTGAAAAATAAAAAAAAATGAAATTTACAAATTCTGTCTCCTTGTTTCCTTGTTACGCCACCACAAGTAAATGGGGTGGGGTGTGGAACCAATTGTCTGCTTTTTATTGATTTCTTATGGGAAAATTTGCTTTGGTTTAAGAGTGGATTTGGATTACAAGCACGGTCCTGGAACGAATTATGCTCATAATCCAAGGCACCATTGTGTATAATATAATATATACATATATATTATACACAATGGTACCTTAGATTATGAGCATAATTCTTTCCGGACGGT
This sequence comes from Dendropsophus ebraccatus, assembly GCF_027789765.1. Classification (NCBI taxonomy): domain Eukaryota; kingdom Metazoa; phylum Chordata; class Amphibia; order Anura; family Hylidae; genus Dendropsophus; species Dendropsophus ebraccatus. The sequence continues at coordinate 95,598,124 of NC_091461.1, forward strand.
GCTTGTAATCCAAATCCACTCTTAAACCAAAGCAAATTTTCCCATAAGAAATCAATGAAATGCAGACACTTGGTTCCACACCTCAAAAATAATGACTTTTTATTCTGAACAACATTATTCTGAATAACTGTACAGTTACTGTAGAGTATAGCCAACCAGCATGTGGAGTATAATGTATAGTAAGTGCATAAGAATGAAAAAACAGCCACGGTTTGTAGATAAATGATGGAGCTGCAGATCCCCATAATGCAGGAGCGTACTACAACGGCTAGAATAGAGAAGCAGGGCTGCTGCCAGAGGTCTGTGTGGTCACATGATCACAATGGGGAAAGGGGGGGGGGGGTATTCAGCATGGACTAATCAGGAAGTGAGAATTACAGACCTGTGCAGGAGGACAGTGACAAACTTTTCTATACAGAGTGTAAGTACAGGCACATTATAGCAACAGTGTGTATAGCTGAGTGTGAGTGTAGGCACATAGTGGGGATGGGAAACACAAGGGCTGACAGAGACTGCAGGAAGGAGTGATCAGGGCATATGTGGGCACATACATGTAGCACTCTCTATCTGAGGAGAGAAGGGTTACAGCTATGAAGAGAGATTACCTCCACAGTCCTGTCCTGCTCCCACCCAGTACAGGGAGCTCTTAAACCAAAGCAATGCTCTTACACCAAGTTACAATTTTGAAAAACTGTGAGCTGCTCTTGCAAAACGCTCTCAATCCAAGTTACCACTGTGTGTGTGTATATCTATCTATCTATCTATCTATCTATCTATAATAATGCTTTTATTTGTATAGCACACACAGATTCCGCAGCACTTTACATAGTTTGGCAATTATCGCTCCCTGTCCCCAATAAGGCTCACAATCTAAATTCACCTATCTGTATGTATTTGGGTGTGGGAGGAAACCGGAGTACACGAAGGAAACCCACGCAAACACGGAGAGAACATACAAACTCTTTGCAGATGTTGCCCTTGGTGGGATTTGAACCCAGGACCCCAGCGCTGCAAGGCTACAATATAGATAGATATATAAAAAATAATCTTCGAGTGCACTACCTAGTTCTGCACCTGATAGAACTAGTAAATAATGTAATAATAGTAATTAGAGGTGAGTGAACCTTGAGCAGTCCATCCGAACCCGAGCGTTCGGCATTTGATTAGTGGTGGCTGCTGAAGTTGGATAAAGCCCTAAGGCTATGTGGAAATCATGGATATAGTCATTGGCTGTATCCATGGCAATTTTAGAGCTTTATCCAACTTCAGCAGCCACTGCTAATCAAATGCCGAACGCTCGGGCTCGGATGAACTCGAGCATGCTCGAGGTTTGCTCATCTCTAATAGTAATTATGGCAACATGTTGGAGCGGTGGTCATCCACCATATGATAACAACACTATATTATGAGGACATGTATCATCTGTAATTTCGGTTAACAGTAGGACTTGGTCCAAACCAGGGGCGTAACTAGAAATGGCTGGGCCCCATAGCAAACTTTTGATTGGGGCCCCAACCCCCTCAATCGACCATTTCGCCATAAACACACTCAGCTCTACACAGGTTCTGTACACCATATAAATTACAGTACAGTTATATTAAGTGACTCACAGGGGACGTCTTCTCTGATCGGAGTTCTTTCCTTTTCATCTTCTCCATCTGCCCTGGGCCGTTATGAGAACTTCTCCGAGCCACGAATCCACAGAATCTGCCAGACAGACATATTAGACTCCTCACTCTGGCACCATCCTCATCTCTATACACACTGCACATCTGTATTGTCCCCTTTACACCCTCATTTAGTGGGTAGCCCTGACTCTATGTGACCCCCTAATAATATATGCCCCCCTCTGTGTATTCCCTCTCCCCCTATGTTGCCCCCCCCAAATAGATGGCCCCTCTCCCCCCATGTTGCCCTCCTTATAGATGGCCCCCTCTCCCCCCATGTTGCCCTCCTTATAGATGGCCCCCTCTCCCCCCACCCTCCCTTATAGATGGCCTCCTCTCCCCCTCCATATAGATGGCCTCCTCTCCCCCCTCCTTATAGATGGCCCCCTCTCCCCCCACCCTCCCTTATAGATGGCCTCCTCTCCCCCTCCATATAGATGGCCTCCTCTCCCCCCTCCTTATAGATGGCCTCCTCTCCCCCCTCCTTATAGATGGTCCCCTCTCCCCCCACCCTCCCTTATAGATGGCCCCCTCTCCCCCCACCCTCCCTTATAGATGGCCCCCTCTCCCCCCACCCTCCCTTATAGATGGCCCCCTCTCCCCCCACCCTCCCATATAGATGGCCTCCTCTCCCCCCTCCTTATAGATGGCCCCCTCTCCCCCCACCCTCCCTTATAGATGGCCTCCTCTCCCCCCTCCATATAGATGGCCTCCTCTCCCCCCTCCTTATAGATGGCCTCCTCTCCCCCCTCCTTATAGATGGCCTCCTCTCCCCCCTCCTTATAGATGGTCCCCTCTCCCCCCACCCTCCCTTATAGATGGCCCCCTCTCCCCCCACCCTCCCTTATAGATGGCCCCCTCTCCCCCCACCCTCCCTTATAGATGGCCCCCTTCCCCCTCCCTTATAGATGGTCCCCTTCCCCCCTCCCTCATAGATGGTCCCCTTCCCCCCTCCCTCATAGATGCCCCCTCTTTCCCCCTACCCTCATAGATGCCCCCCTCCTTCCCCCCACCCTCATAGATGCCCCCTCTTTCCCCCCCACCCTCATAGATGGCCCCCTCCTTCCCCCCACCCACCCCTACCCCCACCCCACCCTCATAGATGGCCCCCTCCTTCCCCCCACCCTCATAGATGGCCCCCTTTCCCCCCACCCTCATAGATGCCCCCCTCTTTCCCCCCACCCTCATAGATGCCCCCCTCTTTCCCCCCACCCTCATAGATGCCCCCATCCTTCCCCCCCACCCTGCAGGCTGATAAAAAAACAAAACTTAACTCACCTGACAACGCGCTCCCACGTCGATCCTCACTTCTCCTGGTCTGTCCTCGGCTGCTGCGCGGCTGCCGGGGGTGTCGCGTCTTATCCCCGGCAGCGCTCGCATCGCAGAGCTCCCTGCGCGCCGGAACCGGAAGTCAGGGCCCAAGGCGCGCAGGGAGTTCTGGGATGCGCGGCTGCCGGGGATAAGACGCGACACCCCCGGCAGCCGGGCAGCAGCCGGTGGAAGACGGAGCCCGACTCTTGTGACCGCAAGCAAAACAATGCTTGCGGTCACAAGAGTGATTGATCGGGAGGGCCCCGCGGGCCCCCCTTTGTGGCCACTGCCTGGACCCCAAACAGCTGTAGCACCCGGGAGGCCTGCTCGGCCGCTGGGTGCTACAGGCTATGAGCTCCGGGGGCCCGCGCCACGGGCCCCCGATACGGCGGGGCCCCGTAGCGGCCGCTACGCCTGCTACGGCGGTAGTTCCGCCAGTGGTCCAAACAATAGAGACAACACCTGTTTTATTCTTAACAAATATAAGTATAGATTTTTATTATTAATTTTATATAAACAAAATACAGTGGTACCTTGGTTTAGGAGTAACTTGGTTGAAGAGCGTTTTAGTTTAAGAGCTCACAGTATTTCAAAATTGTTACTTAGTTTAAGAGCATTGCTTTGGTTTAAGAGCTCCCTGTACTGGGTGGGAGGGGGAGTGGAGGAGGGGAATGGTCTGCATAGTGGGGTCTACAGCCCTGTACTCTGACCCAGGAAGGTCTCCCTCACCTTCCAAATCATAGCAGATCCACTTCAGGCTGGGGCTCACATCAGAGGACAGGACTGTGGAGGTAATCTCTCTTCATAGCTGTAACCCCTCTCTCCCCGGACAGAGAGTGCTGCATGTATGTGCCCACATCTGTCCTGCTCCCTACAGTCTCTGTCCATCCTTGTGTTTCCCATCCTCTCCATTACTGTACAGTAACTTATAATATCACATATTAAGCTGTTTCTGAATGTTTGTTTTATTTGTTTTAAATGTTGTTCAGAATAATAAATCATTATATTTGGGGTGTGGAACCAATTGTCTGCATTTCTATGATTTCTTCTGGGAAAATTTGCTTTGGTTTAAGAGCGGATTTGGATTACAAGCATAGTCTCAGAACGAATTATGCTCGTAATCCAAGGCACCACTATAACTTCTGGAGAGCCTACTATTATTATATATATATAAAAAAAAAAACACGTTTAGCATCTTACACAGATGTCAAATGTTTTCAGTGTTGAACCTCCCACAAATCACTAGATATAGCTGAGTAGTATGCAGCAACACACGACACTTCTAGGGCCAGCGCACGGTCTATCTCCCTCTGCAATGAGAGGGCTGGAGCAGTGAGCAAAGCACAGAGCTTCACACAATTCCCCCGGCTAGATCTTGTGGGTTGTGGGTACATGGCTTTAAACATTTTTCATGTGTTTATATCAGAAGTTTATTTACATGATACTGACGGTTTAAATACCTTGGTGTAAAACAAACACCCCCTTGGGATACTCTCTATAAACATATATATTCTCACCTTTTCAGGTCTCTCAAAGAAAACTTAGTGACTGTACCACCAGGCCCAGGCAGAAGCACTGGAGGCGGCCGACCCACCCTTAATGGGAAGAAACCCCAGCCCCTCCATGACGTGACTCCATTAGAATCAATGGAACCCTATCATAGAGGGGCGGGGGTTTCCTCCCACTAAGGGTGGGTCGGCCGCCTCCAGTGCTTCTGCCTGGGCCTGGTGGTACAGTCACTTTAAAGAATTGGTCATTAGGAGATCTCCAGTGGCTTCTCCCTGCCCCACCTGTTTTGATTGATAGATCTCGCCCCTTGTTTCAGTATAGGGAGAGATCTATCAATGTGGGCAGGCAGAAGCCAGGTGGACACCACCCTGATGACTTGTGGCCAGTGATGACAGGTTCCACTTAAAGGGCTTAGCCAGTGAAAATCTTTCTTTCAAATCAACTGGTTTCAGAAAGTTATATAGATTTGAAATTTACTTCTATTTAAAAATTTCAAGTCTTCCAGTACTTATCAGCTGCTGTCTCTCTGCTGAAATCTCTGTCGGAGACGGGAACTATCCAGAGCAGCAGCAAATCCCCATAGAAAACCTCTCCTGCTCTGAACAGTTACTGTCTGGGACAGAGATGTCAGCAGAGAGCATTGTGTCACACTGGAAACACCACTTCCTGCAGGACATACAGCAGCTGATAAGTACGGGAAGACTTGAGATTTTTAAATAGAAGTAAATTACAAATCTATATAACTTTCTGAAACCAGTTGATTTGAAAGAGTATTTTTGCTGAAGTACCCCTTTAAGATCTGGGACTATCCTTTATCATTGACTAAATGCATCAACACTGTCACAATTATTACTTCACAAAATAATATTCTATACTATTTCATATAAGTTCTCAGATATTGTTATGAATCTAAGAATCAAACTGTTCATAATGTTCCTACACCAAAGATGAGGTGGACTGTCTTTTCCAGACTTAAAATACTACAAAACTTCCCAGAAAGCTTAAATGTCCATTGCTAGGCAGGGAGCAATCCGTGTCACAGCTCTCTGCCTGTCAGCGCCTGTGGGGATGATTGACAGGTAGAGAGGCCGCTTATGGGTCTCTCTGCCTGTCAATCATCCCTGGAATGTGTGCTGAAAGGCAGAGAGCTGTGACTAGTCACAGGTGGCTCCCCGCCAAGATGACTAGTTGCCTCCTCTCTCTGAGCCTCGTGAAGCATATTAAAAAACCTAATTTTCCCCTTTGTAAAGCTACTCCTGCTGATGCGGCTGGTATGCTCTGCAAGCTGCACAGTAGCTGTTTACTGTGCTGCAGAGAACCATATCAACATACTCATGCTCATTGGTTCCTTTAAGTGTGTTATAATAATGCACTGTAGCCCAGCAGTATCCAGTCCAAGCTGCACCAGAGAAGCACTTCACTTCTCCCATTTATAGGAGACAAAATATCTGCATTGAGAACTTACCTTATCAGACAAAAATTCCAGTGGCTAGTCTAATACAATGTACACTTTATAACTTGTTACTTTTGGATAGTTTGCTTCTAGGATTCCTTTTTCCATCATTTTTTAAAATATACAGTGTTACACTAATCCATAGATATACTTTAACGTAAATGTGTTCTGTTGTCAAACTTCCATGATTGAGTGGTTGTTAGCACCACCTGCTGGCCATTAAGTGCTTGCACAGGGAAGTCTCTATTAAAGACGAATCCATGGTTCTATCCTGTGAACTATATACAGTACATACAATACATTCGTAAAGTCTTCAGACCCTTCAATTCTTTTCACATTTTGGTATGTTGCAGCCTTGAGCTTTAAAAAAAAAAAAAGGAACATTTTTAAATTTTATAAAAATTTGCCAAGGACATAAGTACCCAGACCCCTTGCCATGACAGTTAAAGTTTATCTTTGGGGCCTCACATTCCTCTCAACCATCTGTAAGATGTTTCTCCACCTTGGATAAATTCGGTGCATTGGAAATGATGGGGAAAGTTTGTATATATACTCCTATTCCCAGATCCACAAGTTTTGTTCCCCCCATGGTTATAAGTCAGAGAGTTTCCTTGAGAACAAACAGTGATGTGCGCTGTGATTGCTGCCGCTTTACTCCTCTCCACACAAGGGAATAGTTTACAGCCCAACTGGAGCAACTGTTTAGACAATCTGTTTCTGCACATAGCTCTGTTACAAAGCAGAAACCTTAGGTCTTCCACTTCTGGCCTCTACTGTACAGGCCAATAATTCATGGCCGTCCTATATATATATCAGTAGTCAGAAACAGCAGCTGCACTTGCTGGCTTCGGAGTAATGGAGAGAGACTACTGGATCCTTACGCCTCTAGGGCTGGGTTCACACTACGTATATTTCCGTCAGTATTGTGGTCCTCATATTGCAACCAAAACCAGGAGTGGATTGAAAACACAGAAAGGATCTGTTCACACAATGGTGAAATTGAGTAGATGGCCACCATATAACAGTAAATAACGGCCATTATTTCAATATAACAGCCGTTGTTTTAAAATAACAGCAAATATTTGCCATTTAATGGCGGCCATCCACTCAATTTCAAAATTGTGTGAACAGATCCTTTCTGTGTTTTTAATCCACTCCTGGTTTTGGTTGCAATATAAGGACCACAATACTGACTGAAATATACGTAGTGTGAACCCAGCCTCAACCCGCTAAATAATGGATGTGTCCCAGCTCCTGTCTGCTTCTTCACTGCTCCCTGATGGCAGAGTATTTCCCAGAGTAAATAGTATAAATCTGCAGGCAGAAGGCTGCCAGGGCATGATGGGAGGTGTAGTTTTGCAACAGTGAAAGAGAGAGTTTGAGGAGGACTTGATTAGTACAATGCATTTTACACCAATACAGGAATTCAGTAACAAGGATTCATCCTAATGCCAGTACCTGAAATTAAGAAGTTGGATGCTGTCCTAGGGAGTCCTGGAAAACATGGGTACAGACAGGCTTAGGCTGCATCAATGGCAAAGAATGAATGTCTTTTTGATGTCCCATTGTGTGAACATGGCTGTATCCAAGTTTTCCAGGCAGCATTAGGGCTGCATCCAACTTCTTCAGCCACCGGTAATCAAATGCAGAGTGCTCTGGTTTGGACCTAGTTACATCACTATTCCAGCCCAAGTATCCCACTTTTTTTTCCACCAGCTCTCCTCTCATCCGTCAGACCTGTCAGCCCGTGCTCTGTCCCTGCTGCCCGTGAAGCCATCCCGACCCTCCGTGTCACACTGCCCCTGCTCTCTCTCAAAGTGCAGAGTGACACTGCTTCGGGGAGAAGTAAAGGAAAGTCCAGATGGTGGATCGGCTAAATGGACAGCAGGGACGGAGCACGGGCTGCCAGATCTGACAGAGGAGAGCTGGTGAGAGCAGCTCCCCCAGCAGCCGTCTACCCAAGTCTACTGGCTGCCCATACATTACAGATAATGACAACTCCAGTGCAGGGACGGGAGAGAGATGGGATGATGATGATTCACATGTCACATGATTCGGGTGGTCTCTCTCCCATCCCGCACTGGAGCGGTTACCAGAGTTTGCCCTTTTTCACACTCACATCCCCGCCACTGCACAGCCTGCACCTCTGTATGTTAGACAGTGGGTAATGGGTCTTCCACCATTCTAATTAGGGATGGTCCGAACCTGCCGAGGTTCGGGTTCGGCTGAACCTGAACGCTCGGCATCGGATTACCGCCTATGGCTGTATCCTAGTTTTCCAGGCGTTCCTCCCGCTGGATCCGCCCGCTGCACGGAGCGGGCAGACAGCGGTAATCATTGCGGAGGGTTCGGGTACGTACGAACCCCGTCCGAACCAGGTTCGGATCATCCCTAATTCTAATGTCTATAAATGAAGATTAAACATGGCAAAAGAATTTTGTTTAACTTTTTTTTTTACAGGTTTATGGCCTTTACGCAAAGTTGTCGGAATGTTGGAAAATCCCCCTTAGGAGTGGATTAACAAGTTGATGTCAAATCACAGTTTTTGACATGTAAATACTCCCTGAATACCTGACATTTGCTGTATACTCCTCTGGGAGAGACTCTAGGACTCATTAATGAACAGATCTGTCTGGACTCTTCCCACAATGTCGATCTCATCAGTCATGCTTTATGACAAACATAATTTCTTCCTCCCTGAGCTCAGATATCATCTAAATCATTGACATTTCTTGTTTTACAGGTTGCACGACATCACAGATACTACAACTAGAAGCTGCAAAAAAAAAAATCGAAAATAATTAACATCCTCAAACAAACCTAATTACAACTATTTCTTCCCCCCCCAATAGTATAACCCCTTCAGTGTATACCCTCCTGGCTGCCCCTCCCACATAATGTACAGTCTCCATACACCCCTATAGCCCCCACAGTGTACATACATTATGTGGGGACAGCCATACACCCTCTAAAATAGTATAGCCCCCTCAGTGCCTGATCTGGAGGCAGTTTACCACATTACTATTCAGCCGTACTCCTCTTCTCCCCTCCTTATCTCCAGACATCATGTGACAGGTCTGGAGCCAAGCAGAAGTGAGGAGGAGCGCCAATGTCTGCTGCCGCGGGATCACTGCCTGAGCAGGAAAGGGATGCAGTGGGGGTTGGTACTACACTTATTCACAGAAGGTATATGAGCCCCACGGGAGGGAGAGTTCAGAGCCTGCGGCAGCAACTTCAGCCTGGCAGAGCAGAGGAATGATGCTGCTGGTGAGGGGATTTCTACACTGTCTGCCCAGGAGGTGGAGAGAGTGGGAGGACATGAGGGCACTGGTGGTATGTAAGCGCGGAGGGGCAGCGCTCGGCAGCCATTAGGAGTACAGTAGCCTGTAATAAAAATTGCGCCCCTTGTAATTTCCCACCAGATGGCGCCCTAAGCCATCACCTACCCTAGTCTACTCTTTGTCCCGGCCCTGCTTAAATCATATATGTGATTACAGTACAGCTACATTCAGTGACTCACAGGGGGGTGTCTTCTCTGATCGGAATTGCTCACTTTTTATTTTCTTCTCCATCTAGTACAGTCCATCATGACAACTAGTCCTGGCAATACCTCATCCCTGAAGAATCTGCCAGACAAATATTTTAGGCTTTTTGCTTTTGCACCATCCTCACCATATATACAAAGTGCCCATCTATATTGCTCCGCACTGTAACAGTGCTCACTCTATGCCACCCTGTAGTGTTTAGGCCTACTGTGGACCCTCAAATAGTACCTAGGTGTCATGAATGCTACTTTGGCGCAGTCCTCGGTGCGTAAGGTACGACCGAGACTGCGATTTTGGCCATAATCTTCGATTTATTCTGTGTTTTGTTTGTCTGAACTGTGTCTTATTTCTTCTGGTCTGCTAATTGTTTTCCCTGCCCCACCCATGTCTGTTCTTCTAAGCTTCCCTGGTCATGTAACGGTTAACCTGCCTTTGCCTCAGTGATTGACAGCTGGTCCCTCCTATCATCTTCTGGACTTGGTTCCTGGTGTCCTATTTAAGATTTCTGTTTCTGCCTGTGCCTGGCCGGTTATTGACTTAGTCTCTGCCTGCTTGTGTGTTCTGTTTTCTGGTTTCTCCTGACTCCTGCTTAGTTTCTTTTGATCTCGCTTGCTTGCTGCCTGCCCCCGACCTTATTGCCTGTTTTCTGATTACTCTTTTGGATCCTGATTTTGTACCTTTGCTGCCAGACCGTTGTGACCCTGATTGTTGACTATTCTTATTGTGTTTGTTCGTTTTGTCTTGTCTATTGTATCACGTATCCAGGCCAGGGATCGCCGCCAAGTTGTCCGCTGCCATTTTAGGGCAGATTGCGGCAATTAGGTAGGGACAGTGGGAGGGGCTGAGCTCAGGGCTCACTGTCTTTTTGTGTTTGGTGTGACTGGTCGTGACACTAGGCCCCTCTGTGCCCTCATATAGGAGTAAGACCCCTCTGTGCCCTCTTATAGTAGATAAGCCATGGAGCAGTATGCAGCTGTCAGGACATGCTGGGGTTTGTAGTTGAGCAGTATGCAGCTGTCTGGACATGCTGGGGTTTGTAGTTGAGCAGTATGCAGCTGTCTGGACATGCTGGGGGTTGTAGTTGAGCAGTATGCAGCTGTCAGGACAAGCTGGGGGTTGTAGTTGTGGAGCAGTATGCAGCTGTCAGGACATGCTGGGGGTTGTAGTTGAGCAGTATGCAGCTGTCAGGACATGCTGGGGGTTATAGTTAAGCAGTATGCAGCTGTCAGGACATGCTGGGGGTTATAGTTGAGCAGTATGCAGCTGTCAGGACATGATGGGGGTTGTAGTTGTGGAGCAGTATGCAGCTGTCAGGACATGCTGGGGGTTGTAGTTGAGCAGTATGCAGCTGTCAGGACATGCTGGGGGTTATAGTTGAGCAGTATGCAGCTGTCAGGACATGCTGGGGGTTGTAGTTGTGGAGCAGTATGCAGCTGTCAGGACATGCTGGGGTTTGTAGTTGTGGAGCAGTATGCAGCTGTCAGGACATGCTGGGGGTTGTAGTTGAGCAGTATGCAGCTGTCAGGACATGCTGGGGGTTATAGTTGAGCAGTATGCAGCTGTCAGGACATGCTGGGGGTTGTAGTTGTGGAGCAGTATGCAGCTGTCAGGACATGCTGGGGTTTGTAGTTGTGGAGCAGTATGCAGCTGTCAGGACATGCTGGGGGTTGTAGTTGAGCAGTATGCAGCTGTCAGGACATGCTGGGGGTTATAGTTGAGCAGTATGCAGCTGTCAGGACATGCTGGGGGTTGTAGTTGTGGAGCAGTATGCAGCTGTCAGGACATGCTGGGGGGTTGTAGTTGTGAAACAGTATGCAGCTGCCATTGCCCCCTTGTAGTAAGCCTACCCCCCTTAGGTAGCCATTGCCCCCTAGTAGTAAGCCCCCCCTCAGGTAACCATTGCCCCCTGGTAGTAAGTCCTCCTCAGGTAGCCATTGCCCCCTGGTAGGCAGTCCTCATCTCTCCCATGTGGACAATGCCCCCTGTACAGTAAAAAAAAAAACAACGTATACTCACCTCTGTAGCTGGGCTTCTCCACCCTCCAGTGTCTCTTCTCCCTGCTCTGTATGCATGAGTGACATCACTCATGTGCTGGAGCTATGGGTGTGTGTGGATTCGGGACAGTTGGGAGGTATATGTGTATCAGTGCATAATGGGTGGGTGGCTGGCTGGATGGATAGATGAGGGGCCCGCTGAGGCAATGTCACCCAAGGGGCCGGAAAAACCTAGAGCCGCCCCTGTATACACACTGGGGAAGATTTATCAAAGATAAATCAAAGAAGTGAAACTGGCTCAGTCGCCCTCGGCAACCAATCAGATTCCACCTTTCATTCCTCACAGACTCTTTGGAAAATGAAAGGTGGAATCTGATTGGTTGCTAGGGGCAACTGAGTCAGTTTCACTTTACACCATGTTTGATAAATCTCCCCTATTATATGTACCATTATGAAATGGAAACACGAATATACTTGGCTAAAGTTATTTCATGAGGAAATTCATGTAGTTACATGTCTATATCTAAGCAGACCGATGTCTGAACCCCAGAATTAGCAGCCCCCCATATCTTTAGTATTTTTCAGTATTATCCCTTGCTTTTTGCTGTGTATAACCCTCCTAATGGGCCTCTGAAAAGTGACCATAGCAACCAATAATGGTTACTGTGTACAATGATGAGAACAGTTCATATATAAGCTCTACAATCTTTATATACAAGTTGTAGCCTGGAAAATAAATATATATGGTCTGTCTGTATAGATATGTACATCTAGTCGCCTCTACAAACATGGCCGCCTCAGATGCACAGCACAGCCACGCAGTCAACTATGCTTTTTTATTATTCTACCCTCCTATTGGCTGTTCTTTCTCAGAAAAAAATCAAAGCAACGAGCCGAGAGCACCTATTGGTTCTCCGCTAAAGCTTAAGACGCTCGCTCTGATTGGCTGGTATGAGACGAGGTCTGGTCGCTCTGTATGACAGTTGGCATTCCCTGGAAAGCTGATTGGTCGCAACTGACCAGCGCCTCGGCCGCTGATTGGTCGCGGTGACAGTTCCGCCGTACGCTGCACCGTGTCCTGGTTGGGGAGGGAGAGTGTAATGTTGGCAACCGGAGGTAGAGCGCCGTGTGCGGGAGGAGAGAGGCGGAGGAGGGTCGGCTGCTGCGGGGTAGTGTGAACAGGTGAGGAGTCTATAGGGTTGTGTGCGGTGTGAGTGTAGAGCAGCAGGCTGGGGGCTGGGAGTGGACGGCAGTGACTCATTGTGTAGTGGGGGACAATGGCATGAAGAGCAACTCCTCAAAGTACAACTATGGGCAGCAGTCACTGTATACAGCCAGGCTCCACTCTCCTCGTGGGGCATGATGGGAGTTGTAGTTTAGCATCTCCCTCTCTGCAATGCACTGATCTCCAGCCCCTCCACTTGTTCTAATACTACAACTCCCATCATGCCTAGAAAAACAAAGCACTTCTGGTCTCATTGAGTTGCACTGGTATCTTATGCAAATTGGATTTCTGAAAATCTTAAAGGGATGTTAAAGTAAAAATTGTGTATCCAATTGCTTGGCCCCCTATGTGAAGATTCGGGTCCCAGCGATTCTGTGGATAGGTGATTTTTACACTTGGAGTACCCCTTTAAAGGGAATCTATCATCAGGTCTGTACATAGGACCTGCTGATGGGCACCTGTACTGGCAGAGCGGCAGATCCCGACGCCAATCTTCTCTTTATCCTCCTTGGCGCCTTTATGAGTAATTAGAGCCAAAGCAAATGAGTTATTTTGGTGTCTGGCAGCGGTCCTCGGCGCCTCAGTGCACCATCCCGCTTGCTGGCTCATACACCTCTGCCTACTTATGCGTATTCATCGGAGGCCAGAAGTATGAGCCGGGAGGCAGGTTGAGGAACGCTCCCAATGCACTAGTGGATCAATGAAGGTTCCTTTACAATTATAGAGATCATGTAAACTGAAAGTATATAAAAAAAACAACCTGTAATTCTTCATTATACTAAATAGAATATTCATTCTGACATCAGAAAACTCCTTTAAGATCAAGCAGTCTGGTGCTTCATGCAGCCCGAGTCCAATCATTCCTGAACAATGAGCCCAGGGCATTATCCTGCTGGTAGAGGACACTGCCATACGGAGGGGGCTTGCTGTGTACATGGTAGGTAGGTGATACTTAGTAAATAATTTCCTTATCATAGGAATCCTTACAGCCACCATAGTCGCTGCTTATCAGTTTCTACAGCAGAGAGATAGGCAGTGCCAGGCGTGTATGATATCTAGCACAGTCTCTACATCAGACATGTCTGACCCCATCGCTTCCGCACTGCTATCTGGTACTTGATCTCTTTCTTACAAATGACGGTTATCTGGTTTTCTTGAGACTCAAATATAAGAATATGATCTGAGCAATGAGAGGGCGTTCTTGCAGCACAACCCTTTGTAACACTCGGCTATTGTTACTTCATATGGAGCTAACTTGTAGTTTCTTTGTAGAAGGAGAGCCACAACTCCAAGCGACCAGTGCCAGGCAGCTGCTGCCAAGGCTAATAAAATCTTGGTCTAATGATTACAAGAAGATGGGGTTTTCTCTGTACAAATCACCAGTCAGACCTCACATGGAATGTAGTGAATACAGTTTAAGGCACCTGTATAGAAGAAGGTCTGAAGTGGAGCAGGTGCAGAGGACACTTGGAATAGAGTAAGGGCACGCATACCTGATCACCACTCCATTGTCAGTCTATAGGACTGATGAGAATAGTCCAGTGCTCAGCTATCTCCATCAGTCCAGCAGAGACTGAGTGGAGCTGCTGTAAGAAACATTATTTTGTATATATAAATATATACCTTGAATAAACATATATACAAACGCACACACACCACCCTCTTACTGGGTCTAGGTTGGGCCAGTAAATGAAATACAAGAGCAAGTGTTAAATAAATCATATATTGTTAGGGAGGAATTTTGCCTTTATACTTGTTATAAGAAGGTATAAAGGAGGCAGAAAGAAATAATAATTACATAAATATAATACAAATCAACAATAACCGAAGAAACATTACACAAAACTAGGATATTACATCAATTCCAACAACAGAAATTTCACGCACACTCTGATCTCTTACACACACAGGTTTTCCATCCACACGTCTCCTGCCTCCCCCTGATTTCTTGTGACCTCCTTACTGAGCCATCCTCACTTCCTTTAAACCCATCATCCTCCATTGTTTCCTCCTATTCTTGCAGACGTCCCGCCTCTACTTCATTATAGAGAACCCCTCTAATCATAGACATGTTGTCAGTTCATCTTCATTGTTATTTTGCATATGTAAAACACTCTACCTGTGACACCAAGTGACCATCTGATGCGAGAATCTTGGCAAACAATGGGTATTTAGCATGCGTGGACTCCAGATATGCAACAATATACATAGTCCTCCATCTTAATTCCAGTATATAGATACTGCTCTGGACAGTTCCTGTCTCAGACAGAGGTGGCAGCAGAGAGCACTGTGTCAGACTGAAAAGAAAACATCTCTTGCAGGACAAACAGCAGCTAATAAATCTGGAAGGAAAAATAATAAATGCGGTGCACGCAGAGGCTGCAGCCCCTCTGCGTGCTGCCGCGCCCCTCTGCGTGCTGCCGCACACGAAGATGGGAAAGATGGGAAAAAAATACAATTTGCAAATATTTTTACGCCGATTTGCCCCATCTGCACCTAAAAGAGGCATTTATGCCTTTTCATACATGTCCCCCATAGTATACACTATGGCCGGGATCCCTAGCAGCGCCACAAGAAACTGACATGTCAGTTTTCTACGGCCACTATTCAATGAATAGCGGCCGCAGAAAACCCCGTTAGTTCTGTCCGCACGCTCCATTGTGAGCAGTGGGGAATTCGGATGCGGGCACGCACTGATGCGCCCACATCCGATTTCAGACACACTAAAGATCATCCGACCGGTATACATACCGGTCTCTTACAAAGTGTGAACATAGCCTAAAAAGGCAAACTGAACAGATTTTAAAGGAAGACATTTTGTTTGAAACAGACCTTGTGGAAAGACCTTTAGAAACTCAACAACAAGAAACTGTATCTGTTTGTTGAAGCAGACATTACACGTGGCACGAAAAGGCAATACAAGTAAAAACCAAAAATACAGACTTAAAGGGAACCTGTCACCCCCCGTGCCAGGGTGACAGGCTCCCGACCCCCCGTTAGAGACCCCTATACTTACCTCATCCCGCCGGGTCCCGCTTCTGGAGGTGGTCGGGTCCCGGAGATCTCAGCCGCTGCAGCCCGGCGCGCGCGCTGAGAGATGAGTCCAACACCCATAGAGAATGACAGGAGAGTCCAGCGCTCCGTCATTCTCTATGAGCGTTGGACTCATCTCTCAGCGCGCGCGCCGGGCTGCAGCGGCTTGGATCCTCATCACCCGACCACCTCCAGAAGCGGGACCCGGCGGGATGAGGTAAGTATAGGGGTCTCTAACGGGGGGGCGGGAGCCTGTCACCCCGGCACGGGGGGTGACAGGTTCCCTTTAAAGCTACTTTCCATACCCTTATATCACCACATTTAAAGGAGAAGTCAGGTGAAAATTTGTATTAAAGTACTGTATTGCTCCCCAAATGTTATACAAATTACCAATATACACTTATTACGGAAAATGCTTATAAACTGCTTTTTTCCCTGCACTTACTACTGCATCAAGGCTTTACTTCCTGGATAAAATGGTGATGTCACTTCCTGGATAAAATGGTGATGTCATGACCCGATTCCCAGAGCTGTGCGGGCTGTGGCTGCTGGAGAGGATGATGGCACAGGGATGCTCAGTGTCCCTCCAGTGCCCTGTGTCCCTCAGTGTCCTCCTGCCATCATCCTCTCCAGCAGCCACAGCCCGTACAGCTCTGGGAGTCGGGTCGTGACATCACCATTTTATCCAGGAAGTGACATCACCATGTTATCCAGGAAGTGAAGCTTTGATGCAGTAGTAAGTGCAGGGAAAAAAGCAGTTTATAAGCATTTCCTGTAATAAGTGTATATTGGTAATTTGTATAACTTTTGGGGGGCAATACAATACTTTAATAAAAATTTTAGCGGGATTTCTCCTTTAAAAATAATCACTACATTAGTTGCCATTGAGACAAATGCAAGATAAAAAAAATGTCAAAAGTATGCAATAGTTGGCCACCAGAATGAGTACAGGAGAGGGAGTCTTGTTTACCGTCTGCCACATTCACAGAGAGGTGTGACTGTCCACAAATACAATAACAAAAGATCCCCATGTACATTAGCCTCACAATGGCGACGACATTATCAGTCCATTCAGCTGGTAATGTATCTCTCACCAGCTCCAGCTCACTGTACAGGTGTTTGGGGGAAAATACAACAAAGGAAAAAAATTCTATTTGGAATCTAGCTCACCTGACTGTACATGATTACACTTAGAGACTTGTCCTTAAAGGAGACCTGTCACCCCCCGTGCCGGGGTGCCAGGCTCCCGATCCCCGTTAGAGCCCCCTATACTTGCGTGATCCCGCCGGGTCCCGCTTCCTGAGCCAGTCGGGTCACGAAGATATTAGCGCCCGAAGCCCGCAGGTCTTGCATCCACATGTCTTACACACGCAGGTCTTCCATCCACATGTCTTACACACGCAGGTCTTCCATCCACATGTCTTACGCACGCAGGTCTTCCATCCACATGTCTTACGCACGCAGGTCTTCCATCTACATGTCTTACACACGCAGGTCTTCCATCCACATGTCTTACACACGCAGGTCTTCCATCCACATGTCTTACACACGCAGGTCTTCCATCCACATGTCTTACACACGCAGGTCTTCCATCCACATGTCTTACACACGCAGGTCTTGCATCCACATGTCTTACACACGCAGGTCTTCCATCCACATGTCTTACACACGCAGGTCTTCCATCCACATGTCTTACACACGCAGGTCTTCCATCCACATGTCTTACACACGCAGGTCTTCCATCCACATGTCTTACACACGCAGGTCTTCCATCCACATGTCTTACACACGCAGGTCTTCCATCCACATGTCTTACGCACGCAGGTCTTCCATCCACATGTCTTACGCACGCAGGTCTTCCATCCACATGTCTTACACACGCAGGTCTTCCATCCACATGTCTTACGCACGCAGGTCTTCCATCCACATGTCTTACACACGCAGGTCTTCCATCCACATGTCTTACACACGCAGGTCTTCCATCCACATGTCTTACACACGCAGGTCTTCCATGTCTCCTGTTATAAAATGTGTATTTTTTAAGGTACGTTTCTTACAGACCTTAGAAAGTATATATCTTATAGCAGGCCATATTTAATATATTATATAACATACCTATTTATTGGAATTAAGATGGAGGACTATGTGTATTGTTGCATATCTGGAGTCCACGTATGCTAAATACCTATTGTTTGCCCAGATTTTCTCATCA
Organism: Dendropsophus ebraccatus; assembly: GCF_027789765.1. NCBI lineage: Eukaryota > Metazoa > Chordata > Amphibia > Anura > Hylidae > Dendropsophus > Dendropsophus ebraccatus. The sequence goes on from NC_091461.1 coordinate 95,616,073, forward strand.
GATGGTCACATGGTGTCACAGGTAGAGTGTTTTACATATGCAAAATAACAATGAAGACCAACTTACAATACGTCTATGATCAGAGGGGTTCTTTCTAACGAAGTAGAGGTGGGGCGTCTGCGAGTATAAGAGGAAACAATGGAGGATAATGGGTATTAAAGATGTGAGGAGGTGACAGAAAGAAGTCAAGAGGAGGCAGGAGACATGTGGATGGAAGCCATGTGGATGGAAGACCTGTGTGTGTAGACATGTGGATGGAAGACCTGTGTGTGTAAGAGATCAGAGTGTGGTAAGTATGCTTCAAGTTTCTGTTGTTGAAATTGATTCAATATTCTGCCTCCTTTATACCTTCTTATAACAATTTTAAAGGCAAAAATCCTCGCTGACAATATATGATTTATTTTACACTCACCCTTGCATTTCATTTACTGGCCCAACCTCGAATCTAAACCTAGTAAGAGGGTGGTGTGTGTATATATATATATATATATATATATATATATATATATATAGTGTATTATCTATATTCTAGGTATATAGTCAATTGGAGGATGTGGGACCCCCCAGTGATCAGACACGGTCTCCATATTGGCACATCCCCTCTTTAAATTCTCCTGTCTTGGCATCGGCTAGTTTTACATTCTAGACTCTTGTTACTACATTTGTACATGAGAAGGGATGCATGTTATTGGCTAACCTTCTGTATTATAATCTCTAAGGGTATGTTCACACTACGGAAATCACACGGATAACTTGCTGCAGATACAGTCCCATAGAATCCATTATAGAGTCCATAATGTTCATTCTTTGGGCGGATGGCGGAATCTGCCTGACCATAGAATGGAGCCCATGAGACAGATCAGATTCCACCTTTTATTTTCCAAAGAGTCTGTAAGGAATGAAAGGTGGAATCTGATTGGTTACTAGGGGCAACTGAGCCGCTTTCACTTTACACCATGTTTGATAAATCTCCCCCTATGGCTCTATACAGACATGACATGTGTGAATTACATCTGAATAAAGGAATTTGCTATGGGGCGCTGCAGATCATAGTTCCGCCCGTACATGCGCCTGTTGCCTCAGGACTGGCTTGAACTTGTTACCCCGGCCATGCACAGTAGCGGAGCTGTAATTGAATAGAATATTATTACTTAATTCACTGCTTTATGGGCCTAACCCAATCACGACAAGTTTGTAGCTTATATATGGTCATTGGAGGGGTCCAAACCGCTCCCACAGCGGCCAGTGTATATAGTTACATCCTTTGCTCTGCAGGACCTGGTGGTACCATGTTTTATATCATTGCTTGTTCATTTTAATGGTGGCCATGTAATACTGCAACTCTTCTCAGCAATTCCCTTACATATCTATATAAGCAAAAGTATCAAAAGTGTTACTGTCACTTTAAAAAAAGAACTTTTGACAGGTCACACAAAAGTTGGTCTGGGAGCTGCTTCACTTCACTATCTGCAATACCTTGCATAGTATGGGCTCCATAGTCTTACTATAGAACCCAAGTCCTGCAGCAAGACAGGGAGAGAAGTGCCAAGCCATGCACTTCTCCTTGTTCCTTCTAGCACTCATGGGGGGTTTGAACACCTAAACCTTGACTGATCAAAACTTTTGATATGTGAAGTTTTCTTAAAGAGACAGTAACACTTTTAATAATAGTACTAAGTAAAACTAAAGGTCTGATACACTATAGTAAAGTGTTTCTGTACTTTCAGAAACTTTTGACGTGTTAGAATATTGGATCGTTGGGGTTGTGGATGTTGATGCAAGCTGATTGTTGAAGGGAAGGGGCTGAAGTGTTGTTCCCTTTGGCTGATCCTTGAGGATGCAGATGTAGTAGTGTAAGGATCCATTTACACAGACAGATTATCTGCCAAAGATTTAAAGCCAAAGCCAGGGACAGACTATAAACACAGATCAGGTCATAAAGGAAAGACTTTTCAAATCCATTCCTGGCTTTGGCTTCAAATCTTTGGCAGATAATCCCTACAAGCTCATAAACTTTCTTTGATTTTGAATGGCTCCCCAGGGAGCGCTGATCACAACCCAAGGAGCACAATGCTTTGTAGGGGTCTTCGGATTCTGAACCCCTGCTGTGGGCACCAGTCACTTTGACCTGTCAGGTGTCTCCTGAAACAATAGGTATGCTATACAGACTTGACAGTGAAGGGTCTGAGAGGATATTTGACTTGGAGTTGCAAAATGTGAGACATGCCTGCCAAAGCTGTCATTGAGGTGTAACCTGAAGAGTGGTAGTAACCTCTGTATGTGCCTTCCCAGCAGGCAGTAGTCTCAATGTCTTCATCTGTTCCTTAGGTCCCCCTGAGGATCCCGCCCAGTGATGTCCTGTATGTGTAGCCTCGGCCGTTCTCACTGGTAGCCCACATCTCTGGGTCATCATGAAGCTGAAGCAGCGAGTCGTGGTCCTGGCTTTGCTGCTGGTCATTTTAGTCCTTACTAAACTTCTCCTGCTGGACAGATTGGAGACCTCTGCGGCACAAAGACAAGACCAGCTGTCCTTCCAGCGTATGATGTCCGGCCTGCGGCTTACCATGGACTCCCGGCTGGAGCACACCCTACAGTCTCCTTGGGAAATTGCATCTCAGTGGGTCGTCCCTAGAGAGGTGTATCCTGAAGATACTCCAGAGATGGGAGCTGTCCTGCATGCCATGGCCACCAAGAAGATCATAAGGGCAGATGTGGGCTACAAGGGAACACAGCTCAAAGCCTTGCTAGTCCTGGATGGTGGACAGAAAGTCGTCTTCAAGCCAAAAAGGTAAGAGCTCAGCAGGTTGGTGTCACTGTTGCCAAGTGAAGATTCGGGGGGGGGGGGGGGGGATTTTGTATCTGACAACTTGATATTTCGGGATACATAATAAATTCTCCTCCTAGCTGTTCATAGTTCTTCCATACTTGATACATTCTGCTTACAATGCATCTACTGGTTTACAGATACAGCAGAGACTATGTGGTGGAGGGAGAACCGTACGCTGGCTACGACCGGCATAATGCTGAGGTGGCTGCCTTCCACCTGGATAGGTAAGTGGATGCCGCTGATCTTTGCTGTCCGGCCCCTGTGACATATGGTGCACAATACATTTCTTAACAATAGTAAACACGAACATGACAGCACGGCAGAATCTATTGGCGCTATACAAATAAATAAATATTATTATTATTATGACATTACACTCTCACCTTTTAGGGGTCTACTGCCCCCTTCATCAGGCAACCTGATGATCATGATGCCTAATAAAGGGAGAACGGTAGACCCCCGAAATGCGTTGCACTACAATAAAGAAATCGGTTTCATTTTACACAAGTGCCTGTCGTTGTCTCCATGACTGTGAGATATAAGCTGGGGTAGGTTCATAAGGGAATTTTCCCCTGTAACCTGACCTCTGACCTCTATAACTGTGAAGGTTCCGAATCTTCTGGGCAGTTTAGAATAAATTTGAATTATTTATAGATTTACAACAATACATAATATAACAAAATGAAAAATAAACTTTAATAAAAACTTTTTGAAAAAAAATTACCTTGTGTTTTCCACTTTGATAGGATTCTTGGCTTCAGACGAGCCCCGTTGGTCGTCGGCCGATACGTGAATCTTATCACGGAGATTAAACCTGTAGCTACTGAGCAGCTGCTGAGCACCTTTCTAAAGCAAGGTAAGTATGGACTACAACCCCCATCATTCCTGTTAAGGCACTTTATGGGTGTGACCCGTGCTATGTGTGGCTTTGTGATATACATATACAGAGATATATTTTTGGTTGGTGTCTCGCAGGGAATAACACTTGCTTCTATGGGAAGTGTTACTACTGCCGAGAAACGGAGCCCGCCTGTGCTGAGAGGGAGATAATGGAGGGCTCAGTTACTCTCTGGCTTCCCGATGTTTGGCCTCTCCAGAAGCACAGACATCCCTGGGGCAGAACATATAGAGAAGGCAAGCTGGCGAGGTAAGATATAGGACGGGTCTGGTTCCCTTCCTTACATTTCTCCTTCAGTCTTCAATCTTCAGTGACTGACATGCATTTCTACCAGGTGGGAATATGATGAAAGTTATTGTGATGCTGTGAAGAAGACTCCTCCTTATGACGCAGGACCCAGACTTCTTGATATTATTGATACCGCCATCTTTGATTATCTGATTGGAAATGCAGATCGCCATCACTACGAAAGTTTCCAGGACGATGAGGGAGCCAGTATGCTGATACTACTGGACAATGCCAAGAGGTCAGTGTGCATGGCGAACTTCTGGTCTCATAGATATTCATCCTTACTAAGACCACATTGTAATACACTTATAATGCTGTATATGGCGCTTCTGGGAGTGCCGTTGACCGCACATGTCAGAAGAGAACAATATACCTGCAGTAGTTTTTCAATGATAGGTACACTTTAAGGTGTTATCCAGGGGAATATAAAGTAAATGTTATGATTGGGGTAAAAATGAAAACCTATACTCACCTGCCCCTGATCCCCTGCAGCTCCTTCTGTCACTCCCAGTTTTCTTGGTTACTCTCTAGTTGCCCCCTCCAGCCAATCACAGGCCACAGCGGTGTCTTGTCTTCATCAGTGTTTGGTTTAGCAGGGCAGTGCCTGTGAAGACAGCACATTGTTGGGAAGTAAGAGGGGACCAGGAGTTTTAGCACAGTGGTGTGGGGGAATCAGGGGCAGGTGAGTATAGGTTCTTCTTTATTTCTACCTCACTGCTTGCCACATATACGTTTCTTCCCCCTTTGATAACATCTTTTGAAGTTCAAAAAGGAACTTGGTATACATTTATATAGATGAGTCTCCGCTGCTGCTCCCTTGACTGACACATCTCTTTTTACACACACTCTTTTACAACTGATGGATTCGCCTGAGGTCAAGTCTACAGATCTCTAGTGATTCCACGTATTGTGTGTAATTGTCAAGGCTTTAGTCGTACGAGGGACTGATCCTAGGTAATTGCAGCTTGTTGCCAAAGTCCATGGGTTGAGGTTTATAGAGGAACTTGTGAGTAAGGGTAACTTGCGTTCACAGGATGGTGACAATGACAGGGTTAATCCCTTACTACATTATCAGCCCTGTTTATACGATTCAATGGTCTGCACATTGTGCTGCAGTTTTCATGATTCCTATTGATTTAAATGAAGAGGTGACTTCACTGCTTTCCGAATAGGCGGAGGGTTATAGAAGGAAGCAGCTATATATATATAAATATATATATATATATATATATATATATATATATACATACATACAATGTAACCTGCAGTATGTATATTTATTTGTCTTTCAGTTTTGGGAATCCATCAATGGATGAGCGCAGCATCTTGGCGCCCCTGTACCAGTGTTGCATGTAAGTCTATGAGCTCTGCTATATCAATTTTACCTTGGTGCAGTTTTGTGCCTTCTTACTAACACTGTTCTATGGTTGCAGTATTCGAGTTTCCACCTGGAACCGTCTCTCTCACCTGAAGCATGGCACCCTGCGCTCGACTCTGATTTCTGCCACAAGTCACGACCCGATCTATCCAGTCCTATCGGAAGCTCATCTAGAAGCCTTGGAGCGCCGTCTGCAGGGCATAATAGGAACCGTCCAACAGTGTATAGATCAGTTTGGCATAGACGTAGTCATGGTGGAGGACCGGATGACTCTTTCTCACGTGTAGCGGTGGCATTAGCCATAGAGACTGTATACTACTAAAGCGTCCAGATGGTGTGAATATTTTTTTACCGTGCACCTACAAAACTGGTATGAAACAGCACAGTGCCCCCCACGGACTGCATCTGGTATCAGTGGAGGGATGTACAGATCGGGACAGGCTCCCACCTTTCCTGCCATGACTGAGTGATGTAGACGTCTACAGATAATGACTATTACTAGAGTCAGGGGACATCACAAGCCCTTTAAGCTTACGGTGCGAAATGTACAAAGGAGGAAAATGTTTTCAGAATCTAATTTATTCTATTGCAAATTGTGTCTTTCTTCCCTTGACAGGTATTTGTTTTATTTTTTTTTGTTTTTTTTTACATCTTTATGGGGTTGGTTTACAGCCGGGCAATTTGCACAGTGCCCACATGGTGGCGCTGCTACGTTTTTTAGGAACCATGTGGTGCAATGTCTTTCTAGCAGGTATTCCGTGTACCGCTGTGCGCCTGGTAAGTCCCTGAAACTTGCATTCAAATCGCAATTGGACGTTGTTTTACCACCAGTCTTGTTTAATTTTTTTAAATGGCAGCTGCGGACAAGATCCAGTTAACCCTTGCCTGAGAGTCTCGGAACATATTGATTTACTGTATTCCATTTACCTACTCCCTTCTCATCTGGACAGTTGACAACAATTGCACAGATCCTTCAAAATTCTACATTTGTATCTGTATACAGATCGTTCTTTCCTTACCAACACACACTGAGACAGACACAGAGCAATATATTTTATGCAGACTATTACACCTGCCTGACTGTGTAATTGTGTAAGCCATGCAGACTACATCTCTGCCACGAGTAGAGTAAAAGTGAAGCGTAAAAGTGAAACAGAAAATCGCACACAACATTTGTTTGGCTGAAACTAGATCCCACACTGCATCTGCAATGTTCCCTACCCCTAAAACTGACATCTATTCTAGAGCAACAGGTCAGACCGGTCACACGTTGCAGATCAGTGTTGCTCAAAGGAGGAGTAGGTTATTCTTTGACAGGTATGTGAAGGAAATGGGTGTCTTATATTCCAATGAGTGATTTATGGTGGCAAGACATGCTGTGCCATCTCTCTGAATGTGGCAGCCTACGTCTGATAAAATCACTGCATCCTGTTCATCAGCACACATCTGGAAGAAGGACGTTACTTTATTAAGGTGGCTAAATACACGTTCCATAGTTTTTGCACCCTCTACACTAGTGCTTCTCAATTCCAGTCCTCAGGCCTCATCAACAGGTCATGTTTTGAGGATTTCCTTCGTATTTCACAGGTGATATAATTATAGTCAGTGCATCAGGTATGATCACAGGTGATTTTTGTATGGGATAGCCTCAAACCATGACCTGTTGGTGAGGCCTGAGGACTGGAATTGAGAAGCGCTGCTCTACACTGAGAGTACTTATGGTGCATTTACACAGACAGATAAATCTGACAGATTCTTGAAACCAAAGCCAGGAGTGGATCTGAAAAGAGGAGAAATCAGTCTTTCCTTTATGACCTGATCTCTGTTTATAGTCTGTTCCTGGTTTTGGCATCAGAAACCTGTCTGTGTAAACGCACCATTATGCTAAGTTTACACAGAGCGATAATTGGCCCGATGGTACGATTAACGATTACGAAGCAATGATTTTTTTTTCTCCTAACGATCAGCGTTTAGATGGAGCGATATATCGTACAGAAAATTATTTTGCGATCGCTTAAGCCTATCTCACACATAGGTAAAATCAGTGAACGACTGTTTACATGGAACGATCGGCGAATTTTTTGCGAACAACGATTTATGAACATGTTAAAAGATCAAAATGAACGATTTATCGATTGTTCGCCGCGTTTTCACGTACGATTATCGTTCGAATTCGATCCTTATCGCGAAAATTTGCCACATAATCGTTCCGTGTAAACGTAGCATTAGTCTGGTTCATTGCAGACAAAAAAAAAAAAAGTAAAATGTGTCAAAATGTAATATATTTGACATGTAGCATGAAACCAAGCAACATCACACCTCATGCTTTTATTATATTTGTGTGTACTGCCTGACACTTTTATTTTATTGTTACTGTCAGATTCTCAGTCCAGGCAGCGTGTTTCCCTGGTTGCTTGAAATATTAGTAATAAAGGACCCTTTTACTTTCTCCAGGAAGAGCTCCACTCTTGGCCGTAGGCTTTGTCTGGTATTGCAGCTTAGCTCCTTTTTAAGTGAATAAGGATGAGCTGCACTACCAGACCCAGTCCATGGGATACTGGTGGAGCGGTTTCTAGAAAGAACAGGCCCTGTTACTAATTTCAGGGAATCCATTTAACTAGTAAAACATGTACCAGCTTTAAGTCATACAAGACACCATCTTAATGGAGATGTAGAGCGGTATATCAGGCTTGTATCATTCTAGCGCTCCTTATTACGTATCCATAGCAGTTCTAGAAATTTTGTTATTGGTGTGTCGCTTCTCACCTCTTTTAGCGTCTCCATCCCTCACTAACACTGACGCCCCCTTGAGGCCTGATCACCTCGGTGTCCACTTGCGTTCCAGATGTCACTACTGCCATATTGCTCTGTGTCTCCTTGTGTGCAGACGTTTACATGTCACGTGTAGTACAGTACGTGTCACCACTCGGTAACGGTTCTATTATTGTGAAAAAAAGGCTGCTATGTTCTTACAAAGCTCAGTATAAGAGGATTTCTATGACTTGTGCTCCAGACTGGAAGGAGTTAGCAAGAGAGGGACAGACTTTAAAATAAAATATTATCAACACAATTCGGCTGTATGGAGCGTTTTATCAGAGTCGTTTGTGATTGAAGAGACGCAAGGAAAATGAATGGTCTCCTGGTGTGTCCTGTGTATATAGGACAAGGTTCCCTATCATGATTCCCAGGAAGAAAGGACTCAAATACATTGAGTGAACTTACCCTGATACTGACATAGGGGCAAAGATAATGGTCCTTTCTGGTCTCTGTTGTCCGATATGTTGTGAAGACTCGTGTCATAAAAGGAGATATCTGTATTATTGTCCAGTAAAAACAGCGCCACTCGTCCTCAGTTAGAGTGTGGTGTTGCAGTTGAATTCCATTAAAGTGAATAGAGCCAAGGTGTAATACCACAGACAACCTGAGAACAGGGGTGGTGCTAGTGTGGAAGAAAGCAGCCATGTGTTTACAACCCTGGATAGCCCTTTATATGCTATGTGCAGGTTAAGCATTATTATCTGGGAACTTTGAGCGTAGATTTACTGCATTCTCTGTCTCGCTTTTTTGTGATATTTCAGACCACAATGACAGGGACACTGAGTGAGACTACATTCACGCGTCCTCAGTTTTGTCTGTAATTACGGACAAATTTAGGGCACTTAGCTTTGCAGTCTGCAAAATTACATCCGCGAGAATAATTTACAAGCTCTACTACGGACTCTAATCGCGGCTCAGAAGTGTCTGGGAGTGGCCGCCATTTTTGCAGATCTGTAATGTTTACTGATGGAGCGTCGTAACGTCCGTAAATCTATAAACAGATGAGTAATCATTTAAAACCATTCCCACTTATTTAAAGGAGAAATCCGTGCAGACCTTTTTTTTTTTCCACAAGTGCTGGGGAGGATAAAAGAAACAACATACTCACCTACCCTGCTCCAGCGGTGGTGGCCGCATACTGCCAATCCAGGTCCCTGGCCACTTTCTGGTCTGAGTAGGAACCGTAATGGTGGTCTCCTTCACTTTTGTATAGATCTCTGCCCAGACTTCTCCTTTAACTATCACCTTCCCATTTTTTGCTGATCCACAAAAAGATGGATGAATTTTTTTTTTTTTTTTTGCTGTTTGCGGACAATTGCAGACATCATATAGAAGGCCGAAAAACTACTGACCGTGTGAATGTAGCCTTAACTCTGTACATCAGGATGTGTATGTATGTCTTCACTGACTGATTTGCTTTTACTCCGTTCCTAAAAAGCCGCCTCCTGTGACGGGTGAAGCAATGCTGATTCATTCCTATACAGACACATCCCCAGCTGTTGGCACAAGTCACCCACAGGCTCGGCCCCAGTCAGAGGAGGCAGAGAAAGTGACAGTATAAAGGGGAGTGTCAGTAATACGGAACAACACTGACGGAGAAGGAAAGTGACACACAGTGGAGGGAGGGGAGACTGATGGTCTGATGAAGGGAGGAGAAACAATGGGAGTATAGACAGGGATAGAACTGCACTAATATATAAACTGATGTCAACAAAAAAGGGAGATAGTATATGTGTAACCGAGCTGATGCAGGGATGATCAGGGCTGCTCCCCTCAGCTTACTGCTTCTACTGATCAACACTACAGCGCACAGTCCTGTAGATGCTCTGGGCCTAGCAGAACCGAAAGGGGAAGATGGAGAAGAGAAGAGAGACGGGCTATGGCTGGCTGGTGCCCAAGAGGTGCAAGACCTGGCACAGCTTTCCTGGGAGTACGTGCAGGACCTGCAGTGCTGGTTGTGGCCAGACAAGTGTCAAGATAAGACGAATCATATGGGTGAGTGTGCAAAGGGCCTTATCGGGTCTATATCACTTGCTATATGTGGGTAAAGGGATCAATGGCAGTGATGTTTATATACTGTATATGTGCCAGAACTGAAAAGGTTGTGAAAGTGAAGATCTAAGCCAGGGGTATACAAGCTTTTTTGGGTCACGAGCGTTATTGTCAGGATGTACCACTCCAAGACTGTGTCCTAATCTGTTGCCACAGAATGGCATGACGGACCCCCAGGTTGTGTCCTAATCTGTTGCCACAGAATGGCATGACGGACCCCCAGGTTGTGACTCCCTACAGACAGCCTGTACCTATCTTATTGTCCATCAATATCGCGAGTAAGACGTCAGCTGGATGTCTTCACTCTTCTCTTAGATTGTCCTCATGTATTATCACTATTCAAGCATATCCTAATCCTTATTGCAGAGTGGAGCTGGCAAACCTTTGGCTGGGACTCCCTACACCTCCTGACGGACTGGTACGCCAACGATTATGCACGCGGGTCCATTACTAACAATCTCACAGGTGAGAGGAGACTACAACATAGCGTCTCATCAACAAGATCACATTTATTGTTCATACATTACAATGCAATAACTTTTTCTCGTAACTTTCTCCAGGTCTGGAGTTGGACTTGCATAGGAGAGTCCATGGACAGCACTTGGCTGTAAGGCAAATATTGACCTCTCTAGAGAGGTTTCTGCAGGAAGACGGCCAGAAAAAGACATTGGCTCTGTCATTCCATGGCTGGACCGGAACCGGTAAGAACTTGGCTTCTCGGATCATTGTGGAGAATCTGTACCGGGATGGGCCGAGGAGCCCGTGTATCAGAGTGTTCATCCCACAGCTGCACTTCCCTCATCTCTCTCATGTGGAAGCATACAAGGTAACATTCCCATAATGCCCTATTGGAGTTAGGATTTACACATACCATAGATACAGATCATCACACACACTGTCAATGTTTGCACTAATTTACTGACAGAATTAACCTTTTTCCAGGTCCAGCTAAGAAAGCAGATCCAGGCGGTCACCTCGCACTGTGCGCAGCCCTTGTTTGTCTTTGATGAGGCGGACAAGCTGCCGGCGGCTCTTCTCCAGTCCCTCTTCCCTCTTTTAAACCCAGAGGAGACACAGGACACCAGAAGTATCTTTATATTCCTCAGGTAAGAAATAGTCAAAATTAGCATTCCCACACTGATGTTAAAGGGGTTATCCAGGATTAAGTAGGTACTTCCTACCAAAAACAGCACCACCACTGTCCTCAGGTTGTGCATGGTATTACAACTCCCTACAGGAGATAAAAGGATTCCATTCAATACCACACACAAAGTGAGGACAAGAGTGGTGCTGTCTTTAAAAGAAAGAAACTATGTTTTTGTAATTCTGGATAAACCCTTTAAGGTACTATGTCCACAACCTTGCATTCAGTCTTTAGCCAAGACAACCCTGCTAACTTCTGTGGCTTAGTACGGGATGTATGACTATGTTATCTTGGAATCTTTATGGAGATGAACAAATCCAATGTGTTCCAATTTTTCTCAAAATTTCTCAGCAATTTTGTTAATCTGAAATATTTGAGTTGAGGGTGTAATATTAGAAGTATTGTAATTTCCTAATATTTTCTGTGTCTGTGATGGGCTGTAGAATAGCCATAGGGATTTATGGTGAAATGTGTCATCCATCCTGTCATCATATTTCCTGTTTGCCTCCTACAGCGGTATCGGTGCCAGTAAGATCAATGAGGTTGCGCTTAACTTCTGGCGAGCCGGATGTCATCGTGAGGAGATCACACTGGATGATTTAGATCGTCCATTGAGAGCGGCAATACATCAGAGCAAAGGTAAATATAGGCCATATCCGCTTGTGTAATTCACTGCCCTATCAGTGTTATCTGTGAGTTTACGGCAGTGCAGACACCTCTGTGACACTTTATCGTAAGAGGTTCCTCACGCTCTGATCATGTCATCTCCTGATACGCTTTACAAGGGCAAGGCGTGCCGAGAAGTGAGGCGGCTGTATACTAGTGCAGAGGGTTTACTCCATAGTAATTCTATAGTAACCTTTCTTAGATCCTCCCCCCACCTTACACACACACAAACACTTTAAGGGGTTCTAAGATGGTGCCCAGGTATTGATGTAATTAAAGTTTGCTGTCACTAGATTTATGCCGCCTTAAATGAGGGCAGCATACACTAGTAATAGAAATGCTTAACAGATTGGTGTATTACTTCCATCTTTCTGTTCAGCTGTTCTCCTAATATGCAGGAGAATAGGATTCTTGCCACACCCTTCCTTCCAGCTGCTGATTTACAGTTGACTGCCTATACACAGTATGGATAGATAACTGCCAACCAGCAGCTGGTGGGCAGAGATTTCTACTTCTCATGAATATCCAGGACTACTGGGGTTATGCACATTATGAAGAGGACTACCTATTGTCCATGATATGCCGAAGGATATCTCTGAATCAGCTGCACAGAACAATGTAAGTGATACATCATTCTGTTCAGCTTCTCGGTCTCTAGTTTATGCTATCCTTTGATAGGACACCATAAACCTACTGACAGCGTCTCTTTAAGGATGTTCTCTAGTGTTGTAAAACTGATCATCTATCCTACATAGGCCATCAATACTAGATAAGCAGGGTCCAACAGTTGGGACCCCTGGCGATCAGCATCTACTTTTTCAGTGTTTACTTACATTGCTGAACTTTTAATAGCAGTTTTCAAGGAATATTGTACATCCACATGAATGCCCCTCCAAACAGTTGATCAGTGGGGTGTTGAGAGTCGGACCCTCACTAATATTGATGTCCTATTCTGAAGATAAACCATCAATTTTACAAAGTTAGATAAGCCCCTTAAGTATTATTACCATATCAAGATGTTATTTCCTATCTATAGGAGAGAGTAAAACAAGCTGACGTATGGGGGTCCAACTGCTGGGACCCCCACTGATCCAAAAATGAGGTCAAATTGTCTCTAAAATGAATTGTGTGGCCAGCACCCCAGTTCCTGAATCACTCCAATGGTGAACTAGAAAATATTCAGTTGCCCTATAGAGAATGGAAGGTCTCTGGCTGCTTACACATAGTGGGTGGCATTGATTTCTGGGAAACCAAAAAAGAAGAAGAGGGGGAAAAAAACACCCCACTAGCAAAACATGCAGGACCAAAAATCACAATATATATATATCTATATATTGTTTATCTTTATTTGCATATATAGAAAAATGTATTTACAAAGCAAAAATTTAAAACAGTAAAGGAACTGACACATAAACAGATCCCCAGAACAATGGTGGTGGTAAATTGTACAAAACAATATGTATATTGAGTAGAGGTAATAAATTAATTTACACAAACGAAGCACTGGGCATTGGGCATGTAATTAGCTAAATTTATGCATAGTGCTATATAAGGTGCATACAAGTCCATAAAGTGCATATTTAGATACTACCCATATGTCCTTAGTGCAACGGCCACCATACCACTCACCCGACGCGCGTTTCGCGTACTTGCTTTATCGATAAAGCAAGTACGCGAAACGCGCGTCGGGTGAGTGGTATGGTGGCCGTTGCACTAAGGACATATGGGTAGTATCTAAATATGCACTTTATGGACTTGTATGCACCTTATATAGCAATATGCATAAATTTTTTTTTTTTAGTGTGCATAAGGACCCTAGGATATACATCTATTGGATCATATATAGGTATATTTAATTGATTTTTGGGATAATATTGTCCCCATTCTTGGGTTCCAGCAGTCGGACCCCTACAGATCAGCTTGTTATCCCCATTATGTAGATAGATAGGGAATAACATCTTGAGATGGGACTAAGGATGGTCTGAACCTGCCGAGGTTCAGGTTCGTATGAACCTGAACGCTCGGCATCAGATTCCCACTGTCTGGCCGCTCCGTGCAGCGGGTGGATACAGCGGGAGGACCGCCTGGAAAACTGGGATAGAGCCTATGGCTATGGCTGTGTTGCAGTTTTCCAGGCGGTCCTCCCGCTGTATCCACCCGCTGCACGGAGCGGCCAGACAGTGGGAATCATTACCGAGAGTTCAGGTTCGTACCATCCCTAGATAGGACCCTTTAAGTTACCAGTATAAATGAAACATAGGTAGGGGAAGCTGTATGTTACTACTCCTGGATGCTTCTTTATGACTTTTCATTTTGAGAACCACCGAACGTGAGAAACAAATTGAGATAGAGTTGTCGCTAATAATTGTCTTTTAGTGCAATAAAACTAGCAATGAACATGCACGTGAAGAGTGCAGCTTGTTCCTATAAGAACAGAATCTGATAATGACTTCTTTATGGCGCACACTCCATGAACTCTGAACGTTTATAGAGGTCAGATCTGCTGCAGGGAAAAGTTCCAGAGCGAACGTGCAACCAATTCACCAGGAAATCTGCTCGACACGTCCAACTGAATGGTGCAGATTTATATACGGAGAACCCACAGCTAATGGCCAAACATTATACCACAGAAACTGACATGCTGAGGGTTTTAATGGGAACCAGCCAGTAGGATTCCACTGTAATTTTCCTTTGTAGGTTCCAATCATTTCACCATGATCAATGGAAAAATAAATGTGTAAATAAAACAATGCGGACAGCAGCTCACCACATTGCCAGAATCTCCTATTTATCTTGGTAAACCTTCAATAGCACTTGCCGACCACTATCTCCCAATGTAAATACAGACCAAAATACTACAGTGTCAAAGTGGCCTAAACCTACTGGTAGAATACAGGAATGTAGAGATGAGGCGGCACTCCAGGTATAAGTGAATAAAAAGTGGTTTGGTTTATTCACCTAACATGCAACGTTTCAATCTACTCAATGAGATCTTTGTCAAAGATCTCATTGAGTAGATTGAAACGTTGCATGTTAGGTGAATAAACCAAACCACTTTTTATTCACTTATACCTGGAGTGCTGCCTCATCTCTACATTTCTAGTACCGCCGGGACCTGGGTCTGGGACCGTGAGACTGAGCACCCGAGCTTGAGCCATTGAACCACACAGTGTCGTTCAGCAAATTTTTCTTTTTACTGGTAGAATACATATACTCCCCAACACCGAAATGATGCAAATCACAGGATCGGCAGACGTGTTAATGATGTACAAATTATAAAAAAAATGAAACATAATTATTCAAAACATCGCGGTTTATTCAATATCTAGTATGAGAGCCGCATGCTGTAATAGATGGATTAATGGATGTTCTGCTACACTGAATGCTCCTGGGCACGGACATCATCAGGGTCCACTGCTGGAGGATCCCTTTACAATTGCTGATAATGACATCTGCGATGTGCTCGATGGTAGACAAGTCCAGAGATGCAGCAGGCCATAGTAGCATAATAGCAGGCTGCACACAGTAGTACCAGCAACATGGGAGATTTACAAAGAGAATAAACTATACACTGGTGTAAACTGCCCACAGCAACCAATCACAGCTCAGCTTTCAGCTTTGGTAGAATGAGAGGTGAGCTGTGATTGGTTGTTGTGAACGGTATACACCAGTGTGTATTCTACACCCCTCTGGGCCATTGTTTAAAAAAAATGGTCCAATTCCCAGGTGGCAAAATGTATGGTAGCCATGCTACTCTATTCTTCATTTCAAGACACTAACATCAGTGGTACGGCCACTTCTCATACTTGAAACTAAATAAGGCCCCCTTCACATTTCCCAGCCCGGTCCAACATTATGCTGCATAGTCAAAGTTAATTTTTTTTCTTTCAAATCAACTGGTTTCAGAAAGTTAAATAGATTTGTAATTTACTTCTATTTAAAAATCTCAAGTCTTTCCATACTTATAAGCTACTATATATCCTGCAGGAAGTGTTGTTTGTTTACATTCAGAAACAGTGCTCTCTACTGACATCTCTGGCGGAGTCAGGAACTGTCCAGCGCAGCAGCAAGTCCCCATAGAAAACCTCTCCTGCTCAGGACAGTTCCTGACTCCGCCAGAGATGTCAGTAGAGAGCACGGTTTCTGAATGTAAACAAACAACACTTCCTGCAGGATATATAGTAGCTTATAAGTATGGGAAGACTTGAGATTTTTAAATAGAAGTAAATTACAAATCTATTTAACTTTCTGATACCAGCTGATTTGAAAGAAAACATTTTTTCGCTGGACAACCCCTTTAAGTATGCGCTTCTGATAAGGAGCTTGTATAATTAAAGAGCCAGTGTCAGCACCTGGCTGCACTTGCCCGGGTGCTTCCAAGCAATGCATCTGGAATCACAGACATTTTCCGGTTGCACATCTGGAGCTGTCTGGAATTCCAGATGCCTCCCTCTGTTTTGTCCTATATTTTCAGGCCTATTTTACGGCACAAGAGAAACAGATCGCTGATCTCAGGGAGACCAGCCAAACGACAACACTGCCGGCTGCTAGTGAAAGCGCTCAATGCAGTGAAGTCCTAGGTGCATTGCCCCCTGGGAAACATGAATATGGAAAAGAGGAGCCCGTGGAGCCTCATTGAAGAGTCTCAAAACACAGGACTAGCCAGATATCCCTCAATGAGGCTCCACAGGCTTTTCTTTTGCATATTCATGTTTCCCAGGGGGCAATGCACCTAGGACTTAACTGCATTGAGCGCTTTCACTAGCAGCCGGCAGTGTTGTCGTTTGGCTGGTCTCCCTGAGATCAGTGATCTGTTTCTCTTATGGCTCTAATAGGCATTGCTTTCACCTAGCCAGAATCCTGCTCCAAACTGATGAGGGGCAACACCCCAAAACAGCTGTATGTAGATGGATACCTGGCCTTGGTTTATCCCTTGTCGTTACATTGACTTATAGAGCCACTTAATATGGTGATTTTGGTGGTTTCCTTACAGGAGCCCCCCCTTGGCTGGGTCCTTCCCGGAGGGATATCTGGCTAGTCCTGTGTTTTGAGGCTCCACGGGCTCTTCTTTTGCATATTCATATTTTACAGCATGGGCACCATTCAGGAAAAATCCCGAAAGGTGTCCGTGCCCAACAGAATTTTAAAAGTCAGGACATCTTTTCAGATTTTCTGATAAGAAACTCAGATAGATTTTCCTAAAGTGTGAAGGGGGCCTAAATGAAGATGTTTTGAATATTTAGTTTCATCATTTAGATATCACTAAAGGGGTTATTCAGTATTACAGAAAAATAGCTGCCTCTCAGAAACAGTGCCACTCTTGTCCTTAGTTTGTGTGCAGTATTGCAGCTTAGCTTCTACTGAAGAAAACCTTCTCTTTAGGGTCCATTTACACAGAAAGATTATCTGACAGATTATCTGCCAAAGATTTGAAGCCAAAGCCAGGAATGGATTTAAAAAGAGGAAAAATCTCAGGTTTTCCTTTATGACCGGATCTCTGCTTATTAGGGCCCTATTCCACCAGGCGATTATTGTTCGCATAATTGTTAACGATTAACGATCTCAAACGACCGCTATTGCGAAAGACCTAAAAATGTTCACTCATTTCCATGGAACGATAATCGTTACTTATGATCGTATTTGCGATAGTTTTTTCTTAGCTATTTCTTCGCAATTGTGTTCGTATCTACTGCGAACGACCGAACGACGTCTTATTCAATGCGAACGATTTGCAAACGAGCAACAAAAATAGGTCCAGGTCTTTTAAAGCGATCAACAATTTCTCGTTCGGTCGTTAATCGTTAACTGCTATTCAAACGAACGATTATCGTTTAGATTCAAACGATTTAACGATAATCGTCCGGTGGAATAGGGCCCTTATTATAGTCTGTTTCTGGCTTTGGCTTCAAATCTGTCAGATAATCTTTCTGTGTAAATGGACCCTAAATAGAAGCTGCAATTCCGCACACAAACCAAGGACAGGTGTGGCCATGTTTTTCAAATTTTTGATAACCCGTTTAACATATCTGTCGATCCTATAATTCCATGACTTTTCCTGTTGGTGCTGCAATTGAGCATTGAGTAGTTTATCAGATATACAATAAATGTACGCAATAAATAATCTCTTCCTCCATTATATCTAAAGCCTCATGTTTGTTCTTCACAGATCAGTTCCTGACCCATCATCTATGGACACAAGATCTCATTGATGAATTTGTTCCTTTCCTGCCCTTGGAACGCCGCCATGTCAAGCTTTGTGCCCGGGACGCTATAGAGGCCC
Source organism: Dendropsophus ebraccatus (assembly GCF_027789765.1). NCBI lineage: Eukaryota > Metazoa > Chordata > Amphibia > Anura > Hylidae > Dendropsophus > Dendropsophus ebraccatus. The sequence continues at coordinate 95,634,423 of NC_091461.1, forward strand.
GGGGGCTGCCATATAGCGAGGGAGCCCTTGAATCTGTTATCCAGGAACTTCACTTTGTACCGAAGGAGGAGAAGATCTTCTCAGCTCAGGGATGCAAACAAGTGGCCCAAAGAATCAACTTCATGGAGCTTTAATTCAATGGTGACAGACTCTGAGGAGCTTAGTTCTCACTGACCAGACAGGAGAGGAGCCTCGGACTATGGAGTGGACCTTGAGGAAAAAAGACACTTCTGCCCTGAGCCTGTAAGTCCGGGATGGGGAACCTTCGGCCCTCCAGCTGTTGCAAAACTACAATTCCCATCATGCCTGGACAGCCTTTGGCTGTCCAGGCATGATGGGAATTGTAGTTTTGCAACAGCTGGAGGGCCGAAGGTTCCCCATCCCTGCTGTAAGTCCAGCTGCTGTCTTCTGGATTACAGAAAACAGAACCGATACACCTCATGGGGCACATGTTACATCTAACTTATTATTTATTCATATTAATATATTTTTGGAAACCTTTTTAGCGTAATAAATATTTTCTCCTATACCCGACTGCAGTCAATGATATTCCTCACGTAGCGTCTGCTCATAGTTCATTCTATTGCTATCTGGCACTGGGTTCACGCTCCGCTTTATAGACAAGGCCATCCTAGAAATGGAGATACGACTTTAACCGGGATCACTCAGGCAGGTGGTGATGCAAGATCCATGCGTGTCTGTGTGTATCAGGTTTGTTGAGTAAAGAGCAGAGTATTTGCTGTCTGTACATCATGAATGTGAAATGCTCTCGGGGTCAGAGGTGAGTCGTATTAACCCTGGTTGTACACACAAGGATTACAACATCAATCATGATTTTTAGTAACAAATTCTATCTAGTGGTCGGCAACCTCTCCGACTGTTGTGAAACTGCATCTCCCAGCATGCCCTCTGCTTAGCATTCACACTCACTTTTTTTCCTCTAAGGCCACGTGGAATTCCCAGTCTACCCTTAGAAGAGTGGTGCACAACCTGCGTCCCCACAATTATTAAAGAGGATGTACCACCTGGTACATCCTCTTTAACCTGAACCCACGGATCGATCGGCGTCGGCACGGGGAAGCCGGTGCCGCGGTCCGTTTTTCGGACCGCCGGCCAGTTCCCGTGCACAGTGCCGTTCGATCCAGCAGTACCGGACGGTGCTGAAGCACTGGAGGTGAGCCGGTCCGCCCCCAGTGGGAGGAAATTCCCTCCCCTGTATGACGCGGCTTATACAAGGGAGGGAATTTCCTCCCACTGGGGGTGGCCCTGCCTACCTCCAGTGCTTCAGCACCGTCCGGTACCGCTGGATCGAACAGCGCCGTGCACAGGAACCGGGCGGCGGTCCGAAAAACGGACCGCGGCTACGGCTTCCCTGTGCCATTGCTGATCGATCCGTGGGTTTAGGTTAAAGAGGATGTTCCGGGTGGTACATCCTCTTTAAAGTGTTTATTCAGCACTACAAAAACATGGCCACTTTCCCCCCTCTCTTGTCTCCAGTTCAGGTGTGGTTTGCAATTAAGCTCCATTTACTTCAATGGAACAGAGTTTGAAACCTGCACCCAAACTAGAGACAAGAGAGAGGGGAAAGTGGCCATGTTTTTGTTCACCCCAAAAATTTTTGTTTGTAAATTAGAGATGAGCGAACCTGGAGCATGCTCAAGTTCATCCGAACTCGAACTTTCGGCATTTGATTAGCGGTGGCTGCTGAAGTTGGATAAAGCCCTAACGCTATGTGGAAAACATGGATATAGTCATTGGCTGTATCCATGTTTTCCAAACAACCTTAGAGCTTTATCCAAGTTCCGCAGCCCCCGCTAATCAAATGCCGATTGATCGATCGGGTTTGGATCAACTCGAACCCGGTTCGCTCATCTCTATTTGTAATCAACTGGTTCCAGAGATCTGTAATTTACTTCTCAAAATCTCAAGACTTCCAGTACTTATCAGCTACTGTATGATCTACAGGAAGGGGTATTCTTTCCAGTCTGGAGAGCAGGAGAAGTTTTCTATGGGGATTTGCTACTACTCTAGACAGTTCCTGACATGGACAGAGGTGGTGGGAGGGAACACTGTGTCAGACTGGAGAGAATGCACCACTTCCTGCAGTACATACAGCTGCTGATAAGTACTGGAAGACTGGAGATTTTTTTTTTTTTTTTTTTTAATAGAATAAAATTAGAAATCTCTGGCACATGATTTAAAAGAAAAGTTTTTTTGGTGAACTACCCCTTTAAACTACAATTGACACAATCATATTTATAGATGTATGGACTCCTAATTAAGTCTATGGGACTGCCTTGTGGTGTTCGAAAAGCATACAACAAAATACCTGGGAGTACTTCTTTAAGAATTTAAGCCATTTAAAACAGATAGGGAGTGCATCACTAATCTTATGGGGGAAGTCAGGAGAAGCAAATACCTGTAACGTCCGTTTTAGGTACACGCCTGCTCCTGACTCACTTCCTTGCACGCACAGAATAATTTGCTAAAGCGGTCCATTATGCAGCATGGTTTTGGGTGAGTGCTTACTACTAGAGATGAGTGCAATTGGCGCATGCTCAAGTCCTATCGTTCGGCATTTGAATACCGGTGGTTGAAGAAGTTTGATGGAGTCCTGGAAACCACGGATACAGCCAGATTTACTTATTTAAGAATCTGGACAGGGTTTTTGCCCCTCACTGGTACAGTGCAGGGTGCTGGCTCGCTAAGGGGGTCATTCTTCTTGAAGGAATCACCAAAGCGGTCTGTAGAATCGTATAAAACATAGAAAAGCCCTGTATACCTACACATGAATGAAATGTTACAATGCAGCCAAATGCTACCAGTGACCCCTACCCTTAATACCTTTGCTCTGTGTCCTTCCCGCAAAGGGGGATGAGAGTGTGAAGAATTAGTTGGCTGTGTCCTCACTACCATGTGTATTTAGCATTCAACTAAATGTATTTGTGGACTGAGCTTTATCCAAGGGATTGCTTAATATAAATAGAGGGGGGGGGGGGGGTGGACAGTGACAAACGGGAGTCAGATAAAGGGCGACAGCGGTAACTCATAATCATGTTATGGTGCTCATGTAAGTACAGTCATGGCCAAAAGTTTTGAGAATGACACGAATATTAATTTTTACCAAGTCTACTGCTTCAGTTTTTAAAATGGCAATTTGCATTTACACCAGAATGTTATAAAGAGTGGTCAGCTTAACAGCACTTACTTGCAAAGTCAATATTTGCCTAGAAAATTAACTTTATCCCCCAAAACACAATTCAACATCATTGCAGCCCTGCCTTAAAAGGACCAGCTAACATTGTTTCAGTGATTGCTCCATTAACACAGGTGTGGGTGTTAATGAGGACAGGGCTGGAGATCAATCTGTCATGACATCACTGGACACTTTAAAAGGAGGCTGGTGCTTGGCATCATTGTTATCTCTAAAGAAACACATGCAGTCATCATTGCACAAAAATGGCCTTACAGGGAAGAGTATCACAGCTAGAAAGATTGCACCTCAGTCAACAATCTATCGCATCATCAAGAACTTCAAGGAGAGAGGTTCCAGCAAGCGCCAGGAGCGTCTCTTAAAAGTGTTTCAGCTGCGGGATCGGGCTACCAGCAGTGCAGAGCTTGCTCAGGAATGGCAGCAGGCAGGTGTGAGTGCATCTGCACGCACTGTGAGGCGGAGACTCTTGGAGCAAGACCTGGTCTCAAGGACGGCAGCAAAGAAGCCACTTCTCTCCAGAAAAAACATCAGGGACAGACTGATATTCTGCAAAAGGTACAGGGAGTGGACTGCTGAGGACTGGGGTAAAGTCATTTTCTCTGATGAATCCCCTTTCCGATTGTTTGGGACATCTGGAAAACAGCTTATTCGGAGAAGACAAGGTGAGCGCTACCACCAGTCTTGTCTCATGCCAACTGTAAAGCATCCTGAAACCATTCATGTGTGGGGTAGCTTCTCAGCCAAGGGAGTCGCCCCTCTCACAGTCTTGCCTAAAAACACAGCCATGAATAAAGAATGGTACCAGAATGTCCTCCAAGAGCAACTTCTCCCAACTGTCCAAGAGCAGTTTGGCGATCAACAATGCCTTTTCTAGCATGATGGAGCACCTTGCCATAAAGCAAAGGTGATAACTAAATAGCTCAGGGAAAAAAACAGAGATTTTGGGTCCATGGCCTGGAAACTCCCCAGATCTTAATCCCATTGAGAACTTGTGGTCAATCATCAAGAGACGGGTGGACAAACAAAAACCAACAAATTCTGACAAAATGCAAGCATTGATTGTGCAAGAACGGACTGCTATCAGTCAGGATTTGGTCCAGAAGTTGATTCAGAGCAGCCAGGGAGAATTGCAGAAGTCCTGAAGAAGAAGGGTCAACACTGCAAATATTGACTTGCTGCATTAACTCATTCTGTCAACATAAGCTTTTGTTACTCATAATATGATTGCAATTATATTTCTGTATGTGATAAAAACATCTGACAAACACACATAAAAATCAGAGGGCAGCAGATCATGTGAAAATATAATATTTGTGTAATTCTCAAAACTTTTGGCCATGACTGTACACTGGACAGGCTGGCACTGTGCTGGGGTGTGATTTACAATACACCACTATAGATAACATGTGAAAGAAACAGCAGCACCGCAAGGAACAGGTACTGCCGACAAGTTAAATAGAGGCCCAGAGAAGATTTAATTCAGAAGGCAGTGCAATGTACAGATGAGAGGGAAGCTTTGATTATACTTTTAGGGACAGTGTAGACCCTGTGAAGCAAGACAGGTATACAGGAAAAACTCCCCCCGTATTCCTAAATGCCATCTTACAAGAGATTCACCTAGCCTAACAGTAGTCTGCATGGGAGTGAGACACCTAGTGGTAATTTTTAAAGCGATCTAAAAGTATCTTAGGACTATTAAAGGAAATCTGTCAGCTCCTGCGCCCTACCTAAGGTGCTGATAGTATGCGGTAGCTAGCAGCCCCCAGTGAGCATGATGCCTTTTTGGTAAATTTCCGTACAGCGGATTATGTACAATCTTATGTCTCCTACTGTACTAAAGAGTCACAGCGCAGTTGTTCGTGCCACACTCCATGCATGCATGCATCCTCCTCCCTCTTCATGAATAATCAATGCTGCCCGGCCTCCTGCTCGCTCAGCTGTCAGATTGCAGATCAGTCCTCTGTAGGCAGGTTATGTCTGAAAGAAACACTCAGGTCTAATTAAAAATCTTCTCCCTAATGTGTTGGAGCTGTGTTCTAGGGGTAACTCACCTGTCTAGCACCCTGCCAGCAGTTCATTCTCTGGTTCGAATCCCCTGATGGAAATTAATTAGATGGGTTTTTTTTCTCATTATTGCATAATTTTTAAGGCTATGTTCACACAGAATTTTTGCTCAGTATTTTTCAACAGAAACCAGGAGTGGATTGAGAACACAGAAAGGCTATGTTCTCACACTGTTGAAATTGAGCGGATGGACATAATTTAATGGCAAATATTGGACGTTGTTTTAAAATAACAGTAATTATTTGCTATTAAATGGCGACCATCCAGTCAATTTAAACAGTGTGTGAACGTAGCCTGTGTTTTCAATCCACTTCTGGTTGTGGTTGCAAAATACTGAGCAAAAATACTTTGTGTGAACATAGCCTTAAAAATGATACAATAATGGAAAAAAAAGACATCTATTTAATTTCCATCAGGGGATTCAAACCAGAAAATGAACTGCTGGTGAGTTACCCCTAGACCACAGCTCCAACACATTAGGGAGAAGAGATTCAATTTTATTTGAGTGTTTCTTTTAGGCATAACCTGAATACAGAGGACTGATCTGCAATCTGACAGCTGAGCGAGCAGGAGGCCGGGCAGCATTGATTATTTATGAAGAGGGAGGAGGATGCATGCCAGAGTGTGGCAAGAACAACTGCTCTGTGACTCTTTAGTACAGTAGGAAGCATAAGATTGTACATAATCCGCTGCACGGAAAATTACCAAAAAGGCCCCATGCTTACTGGGGGGCTGCCAGCTACAGCACACTGTCACCACCTTAGGTAGGGCCTAGGAGCTGACAGATTCCCTTTAAAGGGTATGAAATGAAGGGACGTTGTGCGAAAATGACGAATAAAACACTTTTCTTTCAAGAAACAAGACACAAAAAAGCAGAGGCTTCAAGTTTATTTGCGATAAAATATTGCAACATCCTTTTCTCTTTTTTGCTGTTTTTCTTAAAAATAACAAAAAAAATTATATATAACATGGCATCCATTCAAAAGTCACATTCACGTCACATTTAACACTGTTAGCTGTTCACAGTCAGAAAATAAAACAGTGAGAATTAAATAAAAAAAACAAAAAAACAAAAACAAAACACCAACAAAATATATTACAAAAACTAAAAAAAAAAAAAAAAAAAAAAAGAAAGAAAAGAAAACACTGGTGGATTGTAGGGAGCAAGGCGGAGGAGTGCTGCACCGGCAATCCCAGAGAACTCTCAAAGAGCATGTTCTGCTGCAATGCTTTTCGGACTTTACGGTAGTGATCCTGAGGACTCTATAAACTCATCTTGCCATAGGAAGGACTTATGGAAAGGAAGACATATAAGCTAGCAGGCAAGTATCTCACAAGGAGCTTAGAAAGATATCGAGAGGAAGGACATTGGGTCTATCAGAGCCCAACCAATATGTGAGAATACACAATGCTACTCACTGGGGTGAAGGAAGCTGAGCTATAGGACTCAATGCCTGCCAGGATCAGAGACCCAGCAAAGCTGGTGCTTGTTATTCTTCTCTCATGGTAGGATCCTATCAAACAACTCCCCATATCTCAGCTTCTTAAACCCCTATAAGTCTAGCATTAAGGATGCGGTAGAATCAGATATGAGGGTTAACATTCACTTTAAGTGGCAGAGTCTGGTCCATTTAGTGTCTCAGCCCTATTTAGTTTAGTGGGACTGAGCTGCAGTAATAGACACTGTCCATAGTGTGCTGCTTCATCTAATCTCATACAGCACATAAGGGCTCCGCACAAGTCACTGGGGCATGCTTGTAGTGCAGAATTACATGGGATGGCGGTTACTGGCCCAAGTGTCTGGGTTTTGCATTGAAATATGGCGGCAGACATTCATGATATGCACATATGCTGCTAAGTGCAGAAGTGACAGCACTGGTGGACACATAGAGAAGGGGTGTGAGGGCTCCTCAGTGACCCAGTGAGGGGTAAAGGAAGAACAGCAGACCACTATTAGTACATGCAGCATGGCTAAGATCAAGAATACTACATTCAGGCGGCTAAAACGTTACGTGCTGTGTGGAAAGGTGCCAAGGCACTGATGATAGATTTATAAGAACACTAAACCGTAGAAGTAAGTGCACACTGAGAAAACTGAGGAGGAAAATTTACTCTCTTCAATGATTGACCTATATATAATGTGCATCCCAGGAGATCATCCAAGCCTTTCCTCCACATCTCTGGCTGCAGCAGGAGCCTCCCCCCTCTCTGCACCTCAGCCGTTTACCACTCAAAAATGGAACACACAAGCAGATTATGCCACATTGTTTCCCGAACGTGCAGAAAATGCCGCAAAAAGTAACAACATAGTAAAAGGATATAATCTTGGCCTGTAGGTTATCGGCCCTTTCTAGGTTTAGTGTTACTTAGGTGCATTCACTGTGCTAATCCCCTGCAGGTTTGTCCTGGTGGGAGAGGGGGGAATGTGAATACATTTTACCATTTCTGATATGATCACCATCCACTTATAACCACAAATCATCTGCAGTGTAGCTGTGCTGACATTGCTGCTCTACATTCATAGAATTATACTTTCTTCCATCCATGAGATTTGAGTTTTGCAATGTGCAATGCACCCACCAGTGGATACAATGGTCTTTGAGTTGTATTCGGTGGACTAGACATGTTTTCTACACACCGCACTTGTATAAGAAGCCAACATCACCGCCGTGTCATGTGAGTACATTCAGAGAAATGATTGTAGTGTTTTACATTGTAGTCACCAGCTAAGGCCTAAACGTCCAGTTTCTGCTGGAAGCATGGACACTGGATATATAAATGCACCCTCTATATCCCAAACCAACACTCACTGATCAGGCGTTCAGACTCCAGTTATGACGTATTCCAGTACAGCCCAGAAACAGCATTTCAGACCATTGCATTCATTACTATGTGTATACAGACAGCATTAACTGTGATCACAAAACTCCAATATACATATTTTGCAGATTATGCTTTACAGAAAGAGAGGGCGTTACCCCAAGTGAGGTTACAATAGATCATTCTCTGTACAAAATCTGGAGAAAAAAAGACCAAAAAGTAACATCATTATAACTCAATAATCAAGTGGCATCCATCAGTTTCATGTAAATGTGTTCCAAGTGTAACACGGACGCTGTGCAATGCCGACGGTGGCCGAAGCAGTCACATTGCGTTGTGGGTCAGAGAATGCATAGAAAAACATGCTAAGATGTCATGGCAACTCAATATCCAAAGAATAAAAAAAAAAAAATCACAATTTCTCTAAAAATGATAGATTTCATGACATATACTTACACGGTGGCAACATTAGTGTTCCCGTAGGTTACATACAGTGGCAGCAGCGGATTTGCAGCCGAAATGTATTTAATACACATGGGAATGGCACCTACCAGTAACTAGGAGACAAAGTGGCCACGTCACGGTTTCCCAGTGAAATCATAAGTTGGGTAACTGTGATCCGCCCCAAAATGGCTGCACCTCAGCACAAAGACCATAGTGTCATGGCTGCTTTATACCACAGGTACCGTTCAGCTCCTGCCATATAAAAGGTGTGAAAATTAACCTCTAACAGCAGAGATCAAATGAGGTAAGAGGTGATTTCTTGGGCACTGCTGAACCTAGAGATGAATGGCATATGACCTCTTCTATGGGGACTGTGGGCTCCACCTTTATACATAGACTTCTCTGGCCCAAGGAGGAGTAAGTCGATAGATAGCCAATAGACCTTAAAGGGTGTCCTAACGTCCCTAACTGTAATTTTGGACCCATGGAGAAAAGAAAAAAAAAACAAACTCCAAAAGGAGAAATATATGTTAAACCTGAGATGTAAAAGGACATAAAGCAAAGCAAACATGATAAAAAATAAAAGTCTGTCGTTTTTTTTTTTTTTTAGTGTTAAAATGTGTTCTGCTGGACTTTTGGTCTTAACCAGCATAGATAATATTCTTCCTTTAGCAACAAGAGGCCAAACCCTTCCGCGTTCTCCTCCAAAGATGAGGTCACTACCATCTGTCCCACACTGTGCAGTGGATCAGACTGGAGAGAGTCGATCTATGGTGTTTTGTATTACAAGAAACAAATGCCTTTCATGCAGCTGATCTCTAGCTACCTCTGCACCACATCGCTGATCTCCTGGACGCAGGACAGTAAGTTATTGAGTACAGGGTTTGGACCCTGGGAAGCAGAGGATGTACCTCCTGCCGCACCACCTGCGGAAGACACCTGCAGCTCCTGCAAGCTGACCTCTAACCGGCTGACAGCCTCGCGAAAGGCAAATTTGTTTCGTGTTTGGGGTATGGAGTCAACGTATCCAGTGCAATAGTCCAGAAGCTGGTGTCCTGTGTCGACCAGCTGGCTGTTGGGCTGGGGAACGGTCAGTGCACTGGACAGCATCCCGGCACACTGCAAAAGAGCTTCTTTGCTTATTTTTTCTGCAGGAACCTTCTCTGCAGGCTGTTTGGACTTCCTTAATGCCCCCCTACCACCCCCTGCTGCCCCATTGGAAAGCTTTCCTACATGGGTAACAGGAGGTGGAGGTGGCAGCATGGGCCGGGAAGGCTTGGAGGCCCTGTCAGTGACGGGTGGTGTTGGCGTGGGTGAGGCGGTCTCCTCTGCAGGTGGCTGTTGCAGGAATCTTACATTTGGAGGAGGAGGGGGAGCACATTTAGGTTTCATCCGGCGATGAGAAGGGCGGTCTTTTTCAGACCCAGCAGATGACACGTGTTCCTGAAGCAATTTAAAGGTGTGACCTAAAGAATCCATGCCAACCAGCTGAGTATCTGCAGATGCATTTCTTGGGGATGGCGAAATGAGAACTGGCACTTTGTGGTTGTGAGTGGCAGCAGGGAAAGACGAAGAGGCACCACCTACATGCTTGCTGGGTGATGACCTCTCATCTGAACCTGTACGCAGACCACCATTTCGCTCACCACCTCCAGTCCGCGGAAGCATTTTAGGCTTTCCTCTATCTCTATTTGGCTGAGGGGGTGCTATATCTAATGCAGTTCTTGGAAGGTCCTGTGGATTCTCATCTGGCTGTGAGGCAGCGCGGTCCAGCTGGACCTTAGTCCGATGGCAGTTTCTGGGTAGCGTCATGGATATCCTGTCTTGCTCTGGAACAACAGGAGACATGGAAGATGTGGAATTTGACCTAGGGAAAGGTTTAGACTGATCCTCAGTGCTGCCTGTTTTTCCTGTCCGCAATCCAAATGTCTTTTTTATGAGACGGGGTGTGAAGAAGCCAGATATTCCAGTCCACCCTCCACTAACGCCCCCTATGGCTTCTTCGGCAAAACCACGTTGAGATGAACCCCCATAGCACTTATGAGAGCCTGGAGAAGCAGGAGTGTCTAGACCATCAAGTGGCTGGAAAGCAGCGAGTTCTCCAGTTAGTTCTGGCCTTTTGTGCGGCTGGTTCTCCATCTCACGGAAGGAGCTGCTGCGTTTCGGGGGCTGCGGGGCACTCTTTTTCTTCATGAAAGAGCTGAAGAATCCTCCCTTTCGATCCCGTGTAAATGTTGTCTCTTTGGAGTCTCCTAGTAAGCTGCTTGGAGATTTGTCCCTCTGTTTGCGTGGAAGAGCCGGGGAGCCGCTTGCTACAGGAGATCCACGAAGAACTCCTGATAAGAGAAATGCAAATAAAACTAGTACTATATTACATAATATCACAGTAGATACACAATAACGTATCTATAGTCAAAGGGGTTATCCAGGATTTGAAAAGCACAGCCACTTTCTTGTAAAAACAGCACCACCCATGTCCCCAGGTAATATGTGGTATTACAGTCCAGCTGCAAAACCCACACCCAAACTGAGGACAGGAGAGGCGCTGTTTCTGGAGGAAAGCGGACATATTTTTCTAAACCTGGACAACTCCTTTTTAAAGCTTAAATTATACACAGACTATTCCATCGGTAGCTCTAGTACCTGGCGTTGTGCTTGAGGTTGAGTTATCGGATGAATCTCCTGTGCCTTCAATGTTCTCCTTATTCTCCGCTTTCTTTTTCAGGGTACGGGACTTAGATGGTAGCAGAGGAAGTCGACTCTGATAAGATGATGTGGAGGAAGAAGCGGTGCGTCCAAGTTCTTCAGCAACCTCTGCAAAGGGAGAAACAGCAACATCTGGAATAAGCCTGCAGTTCTAATACATAGTCTGTGACTAAATGATGCCAACCATTCCTTTTAGATACAATGGGGGAGATTTATCAAACATGGTGTAAAGTGAAACTGGCTCAGTTGCCCCTAGTAACCAATCAGATTCCATCTTTCATTTTTCAAAGAGTCTGTGAGGAATGAAAAGTGGAATCTGATTGGTTGCTAGGGGCAACTGAGCCAGTTTCACTTTACACCATGTTTGATAACTCCCCCCTATTGTTTCTCCTTTATATTGGTTTAGCAAAATTTACCAAGCCTCAAACATCAACTCTTGGCATATAGCTAGGGTTTGCCGCCACATTACGATCAAGGAAGGTTTGACCATCAAAAGATGCCAAAAACAAAGTGCCAAATCCCTTTTGGCATCTCGCCGGCACGGCTATACGCGTTGCCCCCTAACTTGTAGTTAGACTGCATCGCAGGCCCATTCAAGTTGTTTTGTTATGCAGGAAAATCCTAAGGGATACTCCAGGACTAGAAAAACACAGCTACTTTCTAGCAAAATCAGCACCACATCTGTCTCCAGGTTGTGTATGTCATATTACAACACAGCTGGGGGGGGGAGGAATTTAAAAAACAAAAAAAAACATATCCAGCCCTGATCCCCCAACATCTCCTGTTTGGCTTCATCCAGTCTCAAGATCTTCTCTCGAACATTGTGCTCTTATTCTTTTACACTGGACTATCTTTGCACACTGTTTTTGAAAAATCTTTTTGAAAAAGTTAAAAAAAAAAAAAAAAGAAGATCTTCTCTCCTCTTCCTTACTTTGGTCCTCTTCATCCTGATTCCTGCGAGGTTTTATGTGAGCAGAAACTGTTTTTGACGCTTGAAATGTCACAAGAACCAGAAAGAGGATTGCAGCAGCAACCAAACACAGCAGACTGGGCCAGGTAAGTATACTTCTTTATAGAGCTGGGCGATATGGCCAAAAAATAAAATCTCGATTTTTTAAAAATTTTGGACGATTCTCGATTTAAATCTCGATTTTTTTTTTCCTTTTTGCTAAATAAACAGAATAGTTTTGTCCTTGCAGCATCAGATACTATTTTAATGACATTTGAGACAACTGTATTGCTTCTCACTGTAACAGTGCTCCCCTGTAGTAGACAAGCCCCCTGTGTGCCATTCTGGGCCCCCATATAGTATAGGACAGTGATTTTCAACCAGTGTGCCGTGGCACACTAGTGTGCCGCGACACATGGTCGGGTGTGCCGCAGGGAAAGTTCCCCAAACTATGGTGCCCCTGTGAAACAGGAGAAAACAATGGGGGAGAGAAACCTGGGGATGGGGGAGAAACAGGGGAGAGAAGCAGGGGGGAGAGAAACATGGGAATGGGGGAGAGAAACATGGGGATGGGGGAGAGAAACATGGGAATGGGGGAGAGAAACATTGGAATGGGGGAGAAACAGGGGAGAGAAGTTTGGTGGAGAGAAGCAGGGGGGAGAGAAGTATGGTGGAGAGAAGCACGGGGGAGAGAAGCACAGGAGAGAAGCAGGGGGGAGAGAAGTATGGTGGAGAGAAGCACAGGAGAGAAGCACGGGGGAGAGAAGCACAGGAGAGAAGCATGGGGGAGAGAAACATGGGAATGGGGGAGAGAAACATGGGGATGGGGGAGAAACAGGGGAGAGAAGTTTGGTGGAGAGAAGCAGGGGGGAGAGAAGTATGGTGGAGAGAAGCACGGGGAGAGAAGTATGGTGGAGAGAAGCACAGGAGAGAAGCACGGGGGAGAGAAGCACAGGAGAGAAGCAGGGGGGAGAAGTATGGTGGAGAGAAGCACAGGAGAGAAGCAGGGGGGATAAGTATGGTGGAGAGAAGCACAGGGGGGAGAAGAAAACAGGCCCAGGTTTCACACTGAGTGAGTATAAATACATTTAGAATCTATATTATTAACTATATGTATAATATGTACTGTTTTAGTGTCATTTTGTGCCATTTTGGTTGGTGGTGTGCCCCGGGATTTTTTAAGTATAAAAAGTGTGCCGCGGCTCAAAAAAGGTTGAAAATCACTGGTATAGGAGATCTTCTTTGTGTGTTTAGTAGTGGAGGTATAGTGGATAAGGGGTGTAGTAGTAGTAGTACAGGTAAAGATGAGGGGTGTAGTAGTACAGGTACAGATGAGGGGTGTAGTAGTAGTACAGGTACAGATGAGGGGTGTAGTAGTAGTACAGGTACAGATGAGGGGTGTAGTAGTACAGGTACAGATGAGGGGTGTAGTAGTACAGGTACAGATGAGGGGTGTAGTAGTACAGGTACAGATGAGGGGTGTAGTAGTAGTACAGGTAAAGATGAGGGGTGCAGTAGTAGTACACGTATAGATGAGGGGTGCAGTAGTAGTACACGTATAGATGAGGGGTGTAGTAGTAGTACAGGTATAGATGAGGGGTGCAGTAGTACAGGTATAGATGAGGGGTGTAGTAGTAGTACACGTATAGATGAGGGGTGTAGTAGTAGTACAGGTATAGATGAGGAGTGTAGTAGTAGTAGTAGTACAGGTACAGATGAGGGGTGTAGTAGTACAGGTACAGATGAGGGGTGTAGTAGTGGTACAGATGAGGAGTGTAGTAGTAGTAGTAGTAGTACAGGTACAGATGAGGGGTGTAGTAGTACAGGTACAGATGAGGGGTGTAGTAGTAGTACAGGTAAAGATGAGGGGTGTAGTACTAGTACACGTATAGATGAGGGGTGTAGTAGTAGTACAGGTATAGATGAGGAGTGTAGTAGTAGTAGTACAGGTACAGATGAGGGGTGTAGTAGTACAGGTATAGATGAGGGGTGTAGTAGTACAGGTATAGATGAGGGGTGTAGTAGTAGTACAGGTATAGATGAGGGGTGTGGTAGTACAGGTATAGATGAGGGGTGTAGTAGTACAGGTATAGATGAGGGGTGTAGTAGTACAGGTATAGATGAGGGGTGTAGTAGTAGTACAGGTACAGATGAGGGGTGCAGTAGTAGTACAGGTATAGATGAGGGGTGTAGTAGTACAGGTATAGATGAGGGGTGTAGTAGTAGTAGTACAGGTACAGATGAGGGGTGTAGTAGTAGTACAGGTATAGATGGGGTGTAGTAGTAGTACAGGTATAGATGAGGGGTGTAGTAGTACAGGTATAGATGAGGGGTGTAGTAGTAGTACAGGTATACATGAGGGGTGTAGTAGTAGTACAGGTATAGATGAGGGGTGTGGTAGTAGTACAGGTATAGATGAGGGGTGTGGTAGTAGTACAGGTATAGATGGGGTGTAGTAGTAGTAGTAGTACAGGTATACATGAGGGGTGTAGTAGTAGTACAGGTATAGATGAGGGGTGTGGTAGTAGTACAGGTATAGATGAGGGGTGTGGTAGTAGTACAGGTATAGATGGGGTGTAGTAGTAGTAGTAGTACAGGTATAGATGAGGGGTGTAGTAGTAGTACAGGTATAGATGAGGGGTGTAGTAGTAGTACAGGTACAGATGAGGGGTGTAGTAGTACAGGTATAGATGGGCAGCTAGGGGGGGACTGGGGGTGACGGAGGGCGACTGGGGGTGACGGAGGGCGACTGGGGGTGATGGAGGAGGAGTGGGGGTGATGGAGGGCGACTGGGGGTGATGGAGGGCGACTGGGGGTGATGGAGGGCGACTGGGGGTGATGGAGGGCGACTGGGGGAGATGGAGGGCGACTGGGGGAGATGGAGGGGGACTGGGGCAGCTGGGAATGATTGGGAAAGGAGTACACATAGCCCTCCTCCCCTCACCCCGGCCACACATGCAGGTCCCGGTCTCTGCAGGAGGCTGCAGGGACTGTAGTGGTGATAGCGTCGCTGCCATTACTGGAGCTGTACAGCAGGATCAGGGGTGAAGATCCTGCTGTACAGCTCCAGTAATGGCAGCGACGC